>NC_081557.1:87154929-87176241 GCF_022355385.1 Mustela nigripes | reverse complement strand
TGGTGTGGTCTGGGTTGGGAGGGTGCGGTGAGATGAAGGGGGGGGGGGGGGTGGGGGGGTGGAGGGGGCAAGCAGAGGTTTGAAGGACAAGAGAGCCTATTTTTCAATATAGAAATCATTGTTTCCCAGGCTGTTATGTTTTCTTGCCACAAGGCTTGGGGTCCCAATCTTCAGCATCCCGGTGTTGCTCTTGTGCTATTCTGAAGCCCTTCTCACTAAGAGGCCTGATTCAGGAAGCAGGTGTAAAACAGTGGTTTACATTTTGAGTTCTGAATTTCAGTGTTGGCTCCATCACTCACTAGCTCCGTGATGTCAGACAATGTACTTAGCTTCTCTAAGTCTCTGTTCAGAGCTGTGGTGAGGAACCCACAGAGTGCTGTGTTTGGGGTTGAGCCTAGAGCTGGCGTGCAGTTAACTAACATTGAGGCGAAATGAGCCATTTGCAACTATTTCTGGAAGACGTCAGTAGTTCAAAAATGGTCTTCTTGTTGTTTTTGTTTGGTTTTGGTTTTTTAAGAAGAACAACTTAATTTGGTTTCCAAAGCTGCTTCGGGATGGCTGTGTAAATATACACACTATTCATATACCGTTACATGTATATTTCATGTCTTAATTTCTTCCGACTTAGTTGCAGTAATGGAAGATTCCAGTATAACAGAGAGTGACAAGGAAGAGAAAGAACAACCCGCTGAAGACCGTGCCTTGGCCACTGGTAAGCATCCCCCACAGCATTTAGAATAAACACTTGACATTTTAACCTCTTCATCAGTAAATCCAATGGCCTTTTTCAGTCCCCATTTTCTTGACCTTTCTATTGGTAAATCAATCCCTTGTTCCTTAACATAGTTGCCGCCCTGGCTTCCTTGACGTACTCTGCCTGGGTCTGTGACTTTTTGCTAACCACTCCTTCTACATATCCGTCAGAGAACTTCCCTTCCTCCTCTGGCTTCTTTTATGTGGATACACTTCTGACTTGACTTCTCTATCCTTGATTTTTTCCCTTAATTCTTTTTTTTTTTTTTTGAAGATTCTATTTATTTATTTGACAGAGAGAGAGAGAGAGAGATCACAAGTAAGCAGAGAGGCAGGCAGAGAGGGGGGAAGCAGACTTGCTGCTAAGCAGAGAGCCCAATGCGGGGCTCGATCCCAGGACCCTGAGATCATGACCTGAGCCAAAGGCAGACGCTTAACCCACTGAGCCACCCAGGTGCCCCTTCCCTTAATTCTCAATGAATTTACCCATTCCCAAGGTTGTTCCTGTTGCCACCAGGCAGGAAAGCTCCATATTTATACTTCCAGAACATTCTCCTGAGAAGTAATCCCTGTTTCATTTCACCTTCTACATCCCTGTTGCTGGATTTTCTGCCATCTCCTCGAATTTAACATCACCAAAAACCAAACAGCACCTTTTCCCACAAAATCACCTCATCCAGATGATCACAGAGTCCCCAAACCTTGAGGTCATCCTCCATTCCTATGGATGTGTGTACACACAAACACATAGAAAATCAGTCCATCTCCAAGGACTTTTGAGTCTCTTCTTCCAGAATCTTGTGGACCATCACTGCCACCGTTGGTCCAGACCCTCATCAGCTCCTGTACAAAGTTCTAGGACTTCAGTTTCTCCTCTTGTGGTCCATTTTTAGGACTATGTTCAAAACACCCCATTGCATTCTTCACACTTCTGTTCAGAAAACATCTGTGGCTCCCCGATCTACCACACAGAGCAGGAGCCTCAATGCCTCCACCAAACGGCCTCCATCCTCTGTTTCTGCAGTCTTGTCTCTTAGGCCCCAACAAGAACACACATTTTTCTCTGACAATATCATCCCTTTTTGACTGTCCTGCCCTCGATGACCTGAACTGCCCCTGAAGAAAGAAAGGGGTTCATCTTGCTTCTCCTTACCCTTCTTTCAAGGCCAAGATCTTCACTGAGAACTTTCCTGACTAACTCAGGGACCACTCCAGCCTCTGATGATGCCATTGATCTAGAATTTGATCTAGGGATCTAGAATTTGGCAGATTTCTGACATCTGTTGATTCATGTATTTGTTTCCATAGAGAGAGAACTACCCCAAAAGCACAGGAACCATGCCTTTTGGAGGCCCAAACACGATGTTCGACACTAGCTAGTCCTCCTTAACTACTTGTTGGCTGAGAGGGGGTCAGGACATCTGGGAAAAACTAGAGCCCATAGAATCAGAAAGTGAGGTTTAGAAAGATCTTAAAGACCTCACCTAATTTATGTCCAAAGCCCTTCATGTAGGACGACATTTAACCTAGCCAACATTCACGGATTTTGTTTTATTTGCATAGTTTTCCACACTCCTTAACAACCTCTCCTGTGCTTAACCACACCTTGCTAAGAAATCATTCCTTATAGCTCATTTAAGTCCCCTGATTATAATCTAAGTCAATATTCTTGCGTATTTTCTCCAGAAACGAAACATCACAGCTTTGAAATCTATATAACTTAAGAGCATTTTTCAAATCATCTCACAGAATTGCTTTGTTTGTGCACCTGTTGCCCTGTTTTCGGAGAATAAATAATACGAATCTCTTTCCCTTCAGGGTAAAGCTCTGTCTTTTTACCCGAGTCGCCTTCAGCTGACGCTACACTTTGAAAGAATCATGCAAATCCTGCAGTGACAAAAACCAACCAACCTTGAACTGTCTAAATTCCTTTTGTTTCCCGTATAGAAGCCAGTCTTCAGTACGTGGGGGTGATGCGGAGGAAAAACGGCATCCTGCTGCTCACCCTTGTGTCCTTCCTCATCTTCATACTCTTCATCATTGTCCAGCTCTTCATAATGAAGCTCCGGAAAGCGCACGTGGTGTGGAAGAGAGGTGAGAGGCAGAGGACCCGACGAGGCACTCGGGGGCGCTGCGACATGGGGCAAGGACAGAGGACATTCTGGCAACTAAAGCTTTTCTGTCCGATGCCGCACAGCCTGTTTGATACATGCTGTCGTTCAAATAAGCACTGGCTGGTTTTGCAGTAAATACAGGATGTGAATCTCCAGGGGCTGTAACCAAAGAGTGTGTAACCCAGAGATTTCAGAGTCGCTCCCGGAATTGACATTAAGTTATAAAAGCTTCTAGTCACCAAAGGATCCCCAGTAGAAAACTCATTCACTCATTCAGAAAGCATTCACTGAGCCCCTCTAGTGTGCCAGGCATGAGGGTGATATGTCTGTCAACAGGAGAGACCAGGTCCCCCCCACCCCCGCCCCACAAGGAGTTCACATTCTAGGGGTGGCCAGTCGAAGGGGGAATATAGACTGTGCTGATTCTGTTCTAACTTTGCAAGAATGTATTCAGCCTCCGTCAACCATACTATGTGAGTAACGTTTCCCAAGCTTTCCGATTAAGAAGTTATCATCAGACACCATATGTATATATCTATATAGATAGATAGATAGATAGATAATTTACGTAGCATGGAAGGTACCCTATTAAAATGCATAGATTCAACACATACCAGAGCTGGAAGGGACCTTAGAAGTTATCCAGAATGCATACTCAATGCATTCCTTCTGTGTGGACCAGGATTAAATCCCCTCCTAATTCTAAGTGATTATTCAGACTTATGCTGGTCCGTGCAGTGGCCACAATGTGGCTCCTGAACCCTTGAAATGTGGCCAGTCGCTTTTGAGAGGGGCTGAAAGGATAGAATACACACCCAACTTCGAAAGCTCAACACACACACACACACACACACACACACACACGAATACAGTGCATCTAATAATAATATATTGGATCTACTAGGTAAATGAAATATATTATTAAATTAGTTTCACCTGCTTCTTTTTGCCCTTGGAGCATGGCCACTAGAAAACTTAGAATTACACGTGTGGTTTGCATTCTAGTTGCCAACATTGTTGCCTTAGCCACAAATGACTCCAATACCTCCAGTAGCAGAGAACTCAGTATGTCCCAAGGCAAAATACTACCCCTTTGAATGGCTCTCGTCCTGTTCAAAATACAACTTCTCCTAGTTTGATGTCATTCTCCCCACATATTCAACTGGACTAAATTTCATCATAAATAGACCTAGAAACAGTGTCTGGCTTTTCAGCTATACCTACACAATAGGCAAATGCCACAGTATTGTTTCAAAATCCCCCATTAATGTGTTGGCCCCATAAGCTCTTTAAGGGCCACTGGAATGGTTCCATCCCAAAGAACAATATTTGATTCTAATCTGTGGTCATCTGATTTCTGGAACTCTTACACAGCCTAGCGCAGTGCCTGTAGGAATCAGAGCACAAAACAAAAACAATTCTCAGAACGAATGAGGACATGAGGCATAGGAGGGGGAGTGGGGAGTCCACTGCTGTGTAGACAGAGGGATCATGCTATTCAACCGTACATTTGTACATATAAGGGATGTCTGGGGCACCCGAAATTAATAACCTCATTTTCTTTTCTTGCAGAAAACGAAATCTCAGAACACACTCTAGAAAGTTACAGATCAAGGTCAAATAATGAAGAAACATCATCCCAAGAGAAAAAGTGCCAAGGTAAGTCAACAACATGACCTCCGATTTGAAAAATGAGGTTCATTAATTTGTTGCCTTTAAGGAGGAGGGCAAAAATCAAAGTCTGATTTTAGCACTAGAAAGTCCATCAGCCTAAATCATCTTGTAGAACATAAGTGTATCTCCCAAAAATAAGAACTAGCGACCCTTAAGTTCCTATGGCTTCAGACATGCCCCTGTGGGAAGCTACCCCTGAGTTCTCGTTGTCAGACAAAGGCACATCTTGGGCGTATATGTCCCTCTTGTGTTCTGGGTATCTTTCATACATCTTAACCATCCAGCATTTTCCACACCCCATACCATCTGGTCATTTCTGATGTATTGTTTTAGCTACCACAGTCGTCCTCAGGTGGTGAGTAGCAGGGTTTTATCTATGTTATGTCCCCAGATTCTCACACAGGGCCTGAAGCAAATGGAAGGTTTGATACATTTGTGTTGACTAAGTGAACACAAGGCTTAACTGAGTCAAACAGACATGTTTTGGGTCTTTTAAATCACTCCATGGTAGTTTCCCAAGCGAAGTATGTAAAGAAAGTGAAGGGAAGGGTTTCTAAAGGAGACTGTGTGTGCACACGTGTGTACACACGCGTGTATGTGTGCATTCTTGACAAAGATCTAGTAGAGCGCAGCTGGTACTACAGGAAAGCAAGAACCTTCTACCTTTCCTTCAGCCATTTTGGTTCCTCCACTGCAAAGGAACTTACACCACCCACTGAGAGGTGCGAGCTGTGCAGAAGAGCTTGGCTGCGAGTTTCTACTGGTTTCACTGAGGTTTTTATAGGAAGCTGGCCCATCGCAACACCTCTGCCCTTTTTTTTTGTTTTGACTTAGTAAGGTGTGAAATGGAAAGAATCACCGTATTAGCTGGAACAGGGGAACAGAGGGCAGATCGTGAGAACTGGGGCGGGGAGGGGAAAGTGGGAAGTGTGTGCGAGGCGCAGAGGGTCTGTTGCATTGCACATGTTTCTAGAACATCAGTGTTCTTGTCCTCAAATGGCGAGTAGGAGAATTTTGTCAGTATGATGTGTTAGTTGGATTGTTTCTTCTGCCAGTTTTCTTAAGCCAGGGGAACCAAAACAGTGAGTATAGAACGGTAACTTTTAGAAGGGAAAGAAAAGCCCTTCGCTCAGCTGCTGAAAAGGCAGAAAAAGCCTTTGCATCTCAACTTTTAAGAAAGTTGAAAAGGGCTACCTTTGCTCAAGCTTCCCTTCCCAGGAAGGTCCATCCCCAGGGGCTGGCCACGGACTGTGGGAGGTGGTACTTCCTCCTGGGCTGGGCCCCAACCTGCACTTCCGGCCCCCTTCCCTGAGCTCCCTCCAGCCCAGCATCTCAACTTCCCTGTTTTTACTCACTTAAAAGACATCCTCTGGAGCTGTCTCCTGCCTCTGTGTATAGAGTTACCTGGGCTCTGAGTAGTCTGCCCCAACCCTATGTTTCCCATAAGTCCTGCTAATTTTAGTATGAAATTTGCTAAATACAATGTAGGGGGGTTTTTCCCCCCAGATTTTTTATAGCAGAAATGTCTATATATTTTATTTCAGGTTTATTAGTATATTTATGTAAGAAGATTAAAAAAAATTAGCCTGTAACAATGTGTTCAGGCCATTTATGATATGCATGAATTTCAGATTTGATTTTTTAAGCCATTAGCCTATGAGCCCAAAAATGCCACATGCCAAGTGTCTCAAAAATGGGTGCAGTATTGTTCAAAAGAAATGGTCATCTTTGACATGTTTTTCTTTCAGGTTTCCACTCTAAGAGCTACATGAACTACATCACACAGTTGTACTCAGAAGCAAAAACAAAGAGGAAGGAAAATGCACAAAATTCAAAATTGAAAGAAGAGCCCACTCATATACCAGAGACCATTGTGTAGTGCTCCCTGCAATAGAAAATATGATTTTGGGGGGCGACCGCATCATCACAGTGGAGCAGCCTATGGGAAGGTGCATAATTACTGTCACATGAAAAATAGACTTTGAGTGTGATGCAAGACAGTGTCTTCCTATAGAGATCTGCTTCTGGGGTGAGAGCCACGAAATGAGGACTGGACCATGGACACAAAAGCTTCATAGTTTAAAAAAGAGAAAAGAGAAGAAAAGAAAAGAAGAGAAAGAAAACAGAAGAACCATTACGCCTGACACTACTTCAGAGCAGGAACATTCTCCAAAGCCTTGGAGATCAGGGAACATCCTACCCTGAAGGGAGGAGGAGGCCCGGTTGAGAATCACACATTTAATTTTAGTCTATTTCAGTTTGGAACTGTTCCTCAGTCTTTCCTGCACATTCAGGACATTGGGATAGCCTTGAAGATTGCAACCTAGTGATTTTGTCAACTCTCCCACAGTTGGCCTTTGTCTGATCGTTTCTTCAGGGTTAGATTCAGGTTACAAAACTCTGATGGGACTGTCACAGAACTGATGTTTTGGCTACCCCTTTGGGGTTTATTTTCCCCTTCACTGATGTTCACTTTGATCCCTTGATTAAGGGGCTGTCTGCCAGTCTTCCCCACTGCGAAGTTCCTCTTTCCTCCTTTATAAGCTGGTATTTTGTGCAGAGATGCTTTAAAAACATGCAGATCTCCTGTTCCTCATCAAACTTCCAAGTTACTCCTTTATTTCTATCTGTATGGACTCACAGTTTCCTGTTATTCAATGAGTTACAATCTGTTACTGTGTCAGCTCACTCATTGGGTTATAATCTGTTACTAATCTCTCGCTAATGGGGTGATCAAATGGCAGAAACAGGCTTTTGTGTCCTTCTTATCCTTAATCTTTGAGCACTTTCTTCCTTTCTGGTACAAAATATCCCAGGCTCCTCTTCCTGCCCCAGCCCTGTAATGAGCCATTTCTCCAAGGATCCCTGGTTCCTTTTAGTGGAAAATGACATTTAGAAGCCAAAACCCAGGAGCTATGTGTGTGCATTGCTTTTGGGGTATCACTGGCCTCAAGTCATCTTAGTAGTTAGAGCTAGGGGATGTATCACAAAGTGTGCATATACTTGACCCTTGAACAACTTGGGTTTGAACTGCTGAGTCCACTTATACACAGTTTTTGCTTTTAAGAATTGACAGCAAACGCCAGAGGGTATTCTTCACAACGGCCTGTCCCAGTCTCCAAATTGAAGGCAACCGGTGTAAAGGTCACACCTTCTGCCCTGAGAGTACCCCGGATGACCCACAGAGGCCCTCAGCAGCCCCCTGAAACCCTGGATCCCTCCCCTTCAAGTCCTCCATGAGTTGGGTTCCCTGCTGGTGCTAGGGTGGCCTCCCAGGTAGGGCACGAACCCCTCCCCATGCAGCACCCTAACCCCGTCACCATCAGGAGGCTGGCGGGCTCAGATGTGGTCACAGCTGCCCATCACCATGGGCAATGTTGCCCCTGCAGGCAGAGGGGGACAGCTGTCCTGTACCCCCAGGTTGTTGCCACTGCGCACGGCCCACGGCCCACCAGGCTGCAAAACACCATCATCCAGGGGCCAGGCCATCACTGCCACCACCTCTGTCCTGGCCCAGCCTCCCTGCAGGTGGATTGTTTTTTCAATAAATATATGTTCAGTACTGTAAGTGTATTTTCTCTTCCTTTTGATTCTCTTAATAATGTTGGCTTTTCCCCAGCATTATTGTAAGGGGACGGTACCTACCACCTAGAACACGCATATACATAATATATGTTGATTGATGGTTTGTGTTATCAGTAAGTCTTCCGGGCCATAGTAGGCTATTCGTAATTACATTTGGGGGGGGGGGGGGAGTCAAAAAGTCATACAGCAGTTTTGACTGGGTGGGAGGTTGGCCCCAAGCTCTCGGTGTTCAAGAGTCAACTAATATATGGATATACGTGTCTATGTGTGTACGTATATATTTAAATCTATTTAAAACCATGTTTTTTGGTTTTTATTTTAAAGATTTTAGTTACTTATTTGAGAGAGAGAGTGAGTGTGAAGGAGAGAGAGGGAGAGATCAGGAGCAGGGAGCAGAGGCAGAGGAGAAGCAGGCTCCCTACTGAGCAGGGAGCCCGATGCGGGGCTCAATCCCAGGACCCTGGGATCATGACCTGAGCTGAAGGCAGACACTTAACTGACTGAGCCACCAAAGCACCCCACAACCATGGGTTTATTCTAGCTTTCTTCCTTGCTATATGTATTTTTTAAGAGATTCATGTACTTTTTAAAAAAAATTTTTGTATTTATTTATTTAACAGAGAGAGAGGGAGAGAGGGAACACAAGCAGGGGGAGTGGGAGAGGGAGAAGCAAGCTCCCCATGGAGCAGAGAGCCCGATGCGGGACTCGATCCCAGGACCTTGAGATCATGACCTGAGCCGAAGGCAGACATTTAATGACTGAGCCACCCAGGCACTTTTCTGAGAAACCCAGTTTCATTATCCTTAACCTATTTACTTATTCGCTCAATGCCCTGTATCCCTGTGGTCTCCCAGCTCTGCTAGCATCCGATTCTCCAGGAGCACATCCTCTCTTCCTGTGCAAGTTCTGACTCCACACGCTGTGCCCCCATCCCAGCAGAGGGATGCTTTTCTCACCAAGCTTGGGTTCTGACCCCACACACCAGGTCACCGCACCATATGGAAGCCCTAGTCACACAGGACTACATGGCCACCCTCCCCACCCACTCAGGCTCAGACACCCATGCTGGGCAGCCCTCCTAGGGGCTTCCTAGGGGACACCCCTCTCTCAGCCCCCACAGCTTCATCCCCAGCACCACCATGGACCCCTCCTTAGCTATCCTCTACCCAACGGCTTTAGGACTGAATTGTTCCAGTAGAGAGGAAAGTGAGGTGTTAGCCAGAGGTCCTGATTTTTAAGAGTTTTAACCTGACATCAAGATCACACATGCAATTTATACAGTTTCACAGCAGCTCTGAAGCAGAAAGCATGCACCAAGCCATTGGTATTCTGAAAACGGTCCAGAGAGAAGAAGAGCTTCACTTCAGAGATGGTGCTCGTCATGGCTGCTTAACGCTGCCACAGTACCGTGCTACTCTAAGTCAGTATTTGCAGACAATCCTCCCCAAGAATGCTTCCTGCAAATGCTTCCCTTGCTCAGGTGTTTTTTACACAAGAAGCTGAACCAAGGTGCCAATGTTATAGCATCACGCAAAGCAGAACGCAGGCTTCGCCTGAGAGGACTTCATAAAACTGGGATTCCCAAGTTTGTCCCCAGAGATTGGCCTCAGCAGACCCAAAGATGGAGTTTGGGATCTGTATTTTTTTTTTTTTTTAAGCTTCTTGAGTGATTCCAATAGGTAAGGGTGCCTTGCTAGAGCATAAACCAAAATTTTTCAAAACATAGCTGAAGCAGATGTACTCTCGTTAAAGCTGAATTGGGAATAATATGCTCAATTTAAATCTGGCAAAGAGCAGAGGGAAGACAGGAAAATGAAAGCTTTCTGGGCTCAAATAAGTTTGAAAAATGCTGAATATTGCATCTCCCCATAGAGGTGATACACATTAGCATAGCCCTGGCTCTGACAAATCTTCATATAAAGGAATCTCTTGTTTTATCCAACCCAGCAAAGCTCAGACTTACCCACCTAGAGCAATTCATAATGCTCTCCCAACCCACCAGTGGCCATTTGCCACTGTCTTCCTCCTTACTAAGGGATCTGTGACTCTGTTCCCATAAAATGTAGTCCTGTGCTTTTAGGGTAGGTGAAACTCATCTCCAAACAAAAAGAGAAGTCATGGTTGGTCTGAACTAGTCATGGTCCCATTCCCCTTGTTAGAGGTCAGTGTATGCTGCAAACATTAAATTTTGGGGACATAAGCGGAAGTTCGCAGAGGGGTTCTGGGAAAAAAATGTTCCTTTTTTTTTTTTTTAAAGAGAGAGAGTGGGGAAGAAAGCACATGTGTATGTGCACATGAGAGGGGGGTTGAGAGGGAGACAAAGAGAGAGAATCTTAGCAGGCTTCACACTCAGGGCAGAACCCAACATGCAGCTTCATCTCAGGACTCTTGAGATCGTGACCCAAGCTAAAATCAAGAGTCAGACTCTTAACTGACGGAGCCATCCAAGCACTCCAAGAAAGATGTTTCTTTCTTTTATTTTTTAAAGATTTTATTTATTTGACAAAGGGAGAGAGATCACAAGTAGGCAGAGAGGCAGGCAGAGAGAGAGAGAGGAGGAAGCAGGCCCCCTGCTGAGCAGAGAGCCCAATGCGGGGCTCCATCCCAGGACCCTGAGACCATGACCTGAGCCAAAGGCAGAGGCTGAACCCACTGAGCCACCCAGGTGCCCCAAGAAAGATGTTTCTTGATGATAAAAAGAGATACTCAGAATGAAATCATCTTCCTTCCCCTAAAATGTTGTCATAACTGTGAGAGATGCTTGGAACTGCTATGGCCCTTGTAAGCCCATCAAGGAATCTGAGCCAACATGGTCAGAAGGGCATAGAAAAGGAACAAAATGACATGCGATCTCTGATGATTTTGTCAAGCTGATGAATATTCAGAACTTCTTGTTAACCCACATTGCTATTTAAACCAGATGGACCTGATGTTAAGTCACACTCCAAAATAGAGCATCTTTTGGACTCTGAAACAGTTGTTTTATGAAACCTTAGTGTCCTAACAAACGCAATTTGGGAACCACTGACTTAGAGCAATTCTTTTGTATTATAGATGAGGGAACTGAGACCAGAAAGGTTTCCATGGGCCATTGAAAGCCACATAACTAATTAGTAAGATAATGGGGATTAGAAACTTGATATCTTGGCGCCTAAGAAGACCAAAACAGGATTCTGCTTCTCTCCTTACCATATAATTTTAATCCCCAAGAGAGCATTTCATCCTCACATCTTCTTGTTCATCGGAAGAGGGAGCTAAAGAACAGAGAAATTTCCGTTTCATGATCCTTCTTACTTTTGGGGAACTGAGTCAAAGGATGCTTATATTACTTTCTCAGGATGATTTAAAAACAACAACAACCCAGACCCAATTTTCTGGCTCCAAGCATCATCTGTGCCATCTACCATTAGATAAACATAATAGAGGGCAAAAATTATACGACCCAACAGACCGAGCACATATCAAGTAGTGAGGGTCCCTGCAGATGAAAAAGATGGTTTGAACTGCCAATCATTCACGAGTCCACTAATATAGCCTAACAACATAATGTCCTGCTACTTCCCCTGGTTGAGGTCATGGTAATTTGCTGTATTTATCATGGGGTTTTGATCTAGATGAGATGAAGTTCTATTTTTACAACGTTACACCTTCTAAGAGAGAGCCCTCTTCCTTCCTGGGATGCATTCATGAGCGAATTTCTCATCACGGGTCATTACTCTAGACCTGGTGAATATGTGGATTTTTCCCTACCTTTTCTGCTCTACATCTGATTTTCAGATAGAGGCAAACGAAAATAAGGCAGCAGAAACTTATATTCTCCCCAGATTTTCTCACAGTTGATCTAAAAAGGGGAAAGGGGGGTAGAGATCTTGCCTAAATGTAGAGGGCTAACTTTGTGAGCACACCCTGTGTAGACATTTTAAAGAAGAAAATAATTCTGCCAGGTCTTCTGCAAAGCCATGAAACAACAGGTCACAATTTTTCATGAAGACAGGACACACCTCAGGGCTCCAGCATGGCTCAGCTGGTTAAGTGTCTGCCTTCGGTTTAGGTAGTGATCTAGAGGTCTGGGATCGAGCCCCGCATTGGGATCCCTGCTCAGCAAAGACTCTGTTTCTCCCTCTTCGTCTCCCCCTTCCCTCCCTTCGACTTGTGTGCTATCTCTCAAATAAATAAACAAAATCTTAATAAAAAATGAAAAAGAGGGTGCCTGGGTAGCTCAGTGGGTTAAAGCCTCTGTCTTCAGCTCAGGTCATGTTCCCAGAGTCCTGGGATCGAGCCCCACATCGGGCTCTCTGCTCTGCGGGGAGCCTGCTTCCCTCTCTCTCTCTCTCTCTGCCTGCCTCTCTGCCTACTTGTGGTCTCTGTCAAATAAATAAATAAATAAATAAATAAATAGATAGATAGATAGATAGATAAAATCTTTAAAAAAAGGAAGAAAAAGAAAAAGACAGGATGCCTCTTTCGAATTGGGTCCCAATTTGTGAAATAAAAACGGTGTCTTAGAAAAATACTAAATCCTGTGTTTTCCTGTGTGGTTTAAGGGAGACTAAGCCTCAGTTATCCAGATCAGATTTTTAAATTGAATTGTTCCCTTTACTGGAGAGAAACATAGAACAAATATTTCTCCTTAAAATGAGAGAAGTGCTTTTTTTTTGCTGCCCCCAATTCCTTATTCCTAAACTGTGGTAGTTTGGTTTTGGTCATTATTAACCCCTTGTATCTTTGATTTCCTTATCTGTAAAGTGAGGACAACAATTCTCCTCCCACAGGATTAGTGTAAGGATTGAGAAGAAATAATACAAAGTGTCTAGACCAGCATTAGATACGTAATAAGTATTTTTTCTTTTCTACCTGAGACTCTTCTCTCCCTGTACTAGTTTGAGGCAATGGTGTGGAGACCACAGAGTCTGGGTTTCTTTCCTGAGAGCAGCCCCATAACTCAAGAGGGAGAATTTTAACTTTAAAGCTAACAGAGCACAAAGGGACTACTATTAAAGACAGACTCACAGAATGACCTAGTGACACTGAAGACTTTTGGTGAACATGGCCACCTCATCTCATAATAAATCAGTAGCAATTATAGGAATAGGTTTGAATACTAACTATCAAATAAAAATGTCACATGTAATAAAGACAGTATCTCATATCAGTAGAAAAAGATAAACATTTTACTAACTGGCATCCATGCAGAAAAAAAGGTAAAATCAAAAGTATTGCTCACATCATAAACCAGAAATAAAACCCAAACATATGCAAGACTGAAATGTACAAAATGAAACCATAGAAATACTAAAAGAAAACAAACACAGGCTGATTGTTCTACACCTCCAAGTGGAAGAAAGTTCCCTCAAAATTACTCAAAATTCAGAAGTAAGGAGGGCGGGGATAAAAGATTGATAAATTTGACTACATAAATTTGGCTACATAATGTTGGGAAAGAATATTTACAAATTATACCAGAAAGAGTTAGATTTAGGGAAATAAAAAGAAAATTGTGGAACCACTATATTGTACATCTGAAACTGATAGAACACTATGTTAATTATACTTCAATTTAAAAAAAAGAGAGAGAGAAATTAAGAAAAAAAAACCATTCCACAAAAAAAGGCAAATTATTCTTAAATATATAAAATGACTCTTACATAAGGGAAATGCAAAATTAAAACAACACTGAAATATTATTTCTTCTCCATTATACTGGCAAAAAGTCAAGCATTTCACAGCATGCTTTGTTGGCCACATTGTAGGGAAGCAAGCTCCCTCATATGTTGCTAGTTGGGATGTGAATTAATACAGCCTCTAGGAAGGGGAATTGGTCAAAATCTAGCAAAATTACCATGAGCACTAACTTCTCAATCCAACAATCCTACTTTTAGAAATCAAACCCAAAGGTAAACAACAAAATCACAATTTGACATATGTACAGGGCTTTTACAGATCGTTTTTTACTCACAAGACTTCAGACAATAAATGTGTGGCTTTTTTCCTTCGCACCAACCAGTTTTCCAACTCTCTGGAAGCTAGCTGGGTGTCCACCAATTCTATTCAATTCTGACCCTAACCACCTGGAGGTAGCCCCAAACCCACAGGTTAATGGCTCAGTCCCCCAACACTGTCCCCACTTCAGATGTCAATCACAAGCTGCAGGCACCTATACTTCTGACTGACCAGCTAGCTATAAGACATGGATTCACAGGTCCCCCTCCTCAGGTTTGATAATTCTCTACAACAGCCTACAGAATGCAGAGAAACACTTTACTTACTATTCCTAGTTTATTGTAAAGGATATTATAAGTGATACAGATGACTAGCCAGATGAAGAGGCACATGGAGAGCTCTGGAAGAGTCCCCAAGCCCAGGAGCTTCAATCCCTGTGGAGTTGGCCTGCATTACCCTTCTAGCACATGGTTGCATTCACCAACCCAGAAGCTCCCTGAGCACCATTATTAGGGTTTTTTTTTTTTTTTTTTAAATAGAGGCTCCATTAAGTATGCAAGACTAAGTCATTGGCCACTGGTGAATAACTCTATCCCAAGTTTGAGAGATGGGGCAGAAAGTTCCAACCCTCACATCACATGCTTGGTTCCTCTGACAAAGAGCTGCCATCCTGAAGCTCTCTACGGGCCCATCTAGAGTCACCTCAGTAGCATAAACTCAGACGTGCCTGAAAGGGGTTTATTATGAATAACAAAAGATACTCTCAGCCCTATTGCTAAGGATCTTTCAAGGGTTTTAGCAGCTCTTGTTTCAGGAACCTGGGACAGAGACCAAATACTAGAAAAAAAGATGCTCCCATCACCCTGACTAGTCATGACATTACAAGTGTTTTAGGAGTTCTGTGCCAGGTATCAGGGCAAAGACCAAATATAGCATAGCTATTTATTGCAGCACCATCTATAATAACTCACGTGTGTATCAACGGGGAACTGATTGGACACACAGTGGAGTATTATACAAGTATGCAAAGGAATGATAAGTGGTTCACTGTATATTTCTATAGAGTCATCTCCAGGTTATACTATTGAATAAGAAAAGAGCCAAGTACAAAAGAGAGTATATATATTCCTTTACTCTGAGAAAGGGGTTAGGTTAGAACTATATACATATTGGATTCGATTTTTAAAATACAACTAATCTAAAAACTAACAAAAATTATCACCTGTATGAGCTAAGTGTCTGCCTTCCACTCAGGTCATGATCTTTGGGTCCTGGGATCGACCGAGCTCTGTATCAGGCTCTTTCTCTGCTCAGTGTGGAGTCTGCTCCTCCCTCTCCCTCTACCTCTCTGTCCTGCTCATGGGCTCGCTCGCTCTCTTTCTGTCTCATATGCATAAATAAAAACTTTTTTTAAAAGGTTAAAATTCAGTAAATAAATAAAACGTGGTATATTCATAAATGGAATATAATTCGGCAATAAAAAGGAATGAAATCCTGATACACACAACATGCATGAACCCTGAAAACATTATGGAAAGTGAAAGAAGCAAAACACACACGCGCACACATTCACACACAAACCAAATACTCTCTGATTCCATTTATATGAAATACCCAGCATAGGCAAATCCATAAAGACAGAGTAGATCAGTGGTTGCCACTGGCTGAGAGATCAGGGGAATGAGAGATGACTGCTAACTGGTGTGGGTTTGGTGGGGGACAGATATTCTGGAATTAGATAGTTGTGATGGTTGCAAAACTAGTGAATGATGTATTTTTACATCATTGTGTGTTATGTGAATTATATCTCAAAACTGTTATTTAAAAAAGAATTACTTTGTAGAACTTCTTTGAATCCTGATTCAAATCTACCCACTCTGAAAAGATATTTGGAAGTCAGTCTAAGTCTGAACACTGGCTCAGTACTAAATGATACTAAGGAGTCATTAACTTTATTTTAAATGTGATAATTTTATTTTAAATGTGGTCATTTAAATGTGATAATTGCAGTTATTTAAAAATGATCCCTTATAGATACCTTACAGATAAAATCATATGACAGCTCAGATTTGCCTTTAAATAATTTGGGGAATCAAGCATAGTGTGTTGAGAAACAAGACTGTTCGGGACGCCTGGGGTGGCTCAGTCAGTTCAGTGTCTGCCTTCAGCTCAGGTCATGATCCCAGAGTCCTGGGATTAAGCCCTGCATAGGGCTCCCTGCTTATGGGGAGCCTGTTTCTCTCTCTGCCTTTTGCTCCCCCTGCTTGTAATCTCTCTCTCTCTCTCTCTCTCTTTCACACACACACACACACACACACACACACACACACACACACAAATAAATACAAACTTAAAAAAAAAAAGTTCATAACTTAAAAAAAAAAAAAAAAAGAAGACTGCTCACATGTCGATCTTTGTTGAGGCTGGGCCAGGGCTACATATATGTTCGTTATCCTTTGCTCTCTACTGTTGTATGTGTTTTTAAATGTTCATAATAAAAAATATAATTAAAAAATGTTTGAGAGGGGTGCCTGGGTGGCTCAGTGGGTTAAAGCCTCTGCCTTCAGCTAGGGTCATGATCCCAGGGTCCTGGGGTCCTGGGGGCATTGGGTTCTCTGCTCAGCAGGGAGCCTGCTTTCCCCTCTCTCTCTCTCTGCCAGCCTCTCTGCCTACTTGTGATCTCTTTCTCTGTCAAATAAAATCTTTTGAAAAATTTTTTTGAATTATTTTTAAGAAAGAAAAAGAAAAAGAGAAAAGGCCTTCGCTGATGATTTGTTGCTCTGTATTCAAAAAAAACCACCCTATAGGATCATCTCATCCCTAAAGCCTCTGGTTCCAACCAGGCAGAATCCCCCCTCTAGGATCCTGAGCCCTCGACTTGATCTTCTGGAACAGCATCTGTATTTCTGTATTTCTATTGGCTGAATTGCACTGTCTCTATAAACACACAGATATTACAATGTCAGTCCTCTGGAATTCTTGATGAGTCATTCTAAATAAACTCTGGAGGTGGGCAGAGAATTAAGGGTTTGCCCCCTTGAAATTTTAAACATTTTAATATTTGGAGGGAAAATTCCTTGTAAAATATACTGCAAGATGTTTAGCTTTCTACTCACATTTACTAAACTGATCTGCTCTGTAAGAGTTTTTTAAAGCTAATCATTATGGAAATTAACCCTTGTGTTTGCTGTCATACCCTGATTTTCACATAGGGTTTTCCGCTAATTGGATACCTGTTGTCTCTGGCAAACCACCACAAGGTGCTTTGTTTTTCTGAATATCTCTTATTTTGGGGACACTTCTGTCTCTTCACTTGTGGGCAGTGACCCTTCTCTCTGTCCTCAGGATGCCGTTCCTTACCCTCTTCTAAGTTGCTTCGAATTTAACATATATGGAAAGGAACCAGATGATGCAACTTGTTAGAGTTACACATAGAATGACCACACTTCCTAGCAACCTGTGGAAATTTCGGCTTATATCTGTTAATAACAATAGCAATTGTTTTTTGTTCTTGAGCGTATCCTGGGCTTAAATTATCTATCTCATCATCCTAGTTATGTGCCAAATAAGAGTAATACCTCTATTAATAGGTCTAATAGGGCTACATTTATCTACCCTCCATCCAAAGGCTACATTACATGTAAGGGTATTGTGGTTTTTCACCATTACTGAGCAGCTACTGAGTGTTGAGCTCACTGCTAGTGCTTGCTCTCTGGAAGCTCATCATAGAGTAGGAAGGTGACAGAATCATTAACTAGTAACTCATCAGTAATACACTACCACAGCTGTGCATGCATAATGATGGAAGCGTGCACTTGGTACCTTGGGGCCACAGACCAAGGGCCATTAGTCTAGCATGGGGTTTGTCAACCTGAACACTATTAACATTGGAACTGAGTGGTTTTTTGGCAGTGGAGACTGCCCTACTCACTCCTAGGATGTCTGGCACCATCCCTGACCTCTACCCAGTAGATGCCACTAGCCCCTCCCCAAAGTCTTGACAATGAAAAAGTGTCTATAGATGCTGCTGACATCCCCTGATGGACAAAACTGCCCCCTGGGGGAACTCCTTGAAAATTCTCCCTGTACAGGATGAAGCTCAGTGAGGTCTCAGAGACTGAGTAGCAGTCCGGGAGGCGAAAACTAGCGGAGGAAAGGACTTTGCTAGCAGAGCACCAGAACAGTATAAGAACGGGGAAGTGAGAAGTAGGGAGCTGAAGGGTAGATGGAGAGAGGACGGAGAAGGATTCAAATCAGTCCAGCATTACTAACCTACCTGTGCTGATTTTTTGTTTACTTGTGTTTCTCATTGGGTCAGGCTGACAGCTTTATTTTAATTTATTTTATTTATTTTTATTTTACTTATGCATAAATTTATCATTATGATTGCCATAATGGCTGATAGAAACGATGCCCTTTATGGCTTTGCTTGTATGTGTTCATTCTTTGGAGTTGTGAAGAAGAGAAAATTGCTGTGCTGCTTATTAAACCAGGTCTCTCAGCTTCAAATACACTCACAAAGTCCGCTGTGATACTGGGACAAGCCCTCCTAACCACCGTTCTCCCGCCGGCTCCCTGTCGAGCCTACCAGTAGGGGGCACTACAGGGAGACCGCAAGGCTGGAAAACGGAAAAGGAACTGCTCCGCCTTTGCTCCCTCTTTGTTTCAGTAAAAGCAGTTAATTTCCAGTTTTCCCAAGTCTCCAGAAACAGCCTTATGGTCCCTTTTCAGACACCGGCCTTCATCAGCTTTCTATCTCCTCCTTGGAGACCTGGATGCCCACTCCCATCCCCTCCTCCAAGCTTGGCATGGTTAATAATTCCAAACTCTTCCTAGGGTTCTCCTAGAAACAGGGCTGGTGGTTGCTTCCTTCCAGGCAATACGCCTGCTTGCCTTTCAGAGTTTCAGTTCATAAATCTTCGCGTGCGGTTTCTGTTCCAGTAATTTGGTGTGTCTTCTGACTGGACCGTGACGGCTGCCTGTGACTATTCTTTGAGCCTTTAGTTACTTTAAATCAGAATAATCAGGAGAGCCATTCCAGAGGAGGGAGGAAGAAAATCAAGGTCAGGGTGTTCATCTGTGTGTGACCAGTCTCTGAAAGTAGCTGCTGGACTGGTAGATTCCTGAATCACACAGGAAGCATCATTTGTAGAAAAGCAGGACAAAATCTCTTCTGGAGAGTGCAAAAGCGCCTGATGAGTCTGAAGAACCAAAGCATCTGTTCCCACAGACCAGCAGAAGAGGAGGGGGACAAGGGAATGACTCAGCAACCACTCCCTCACATATTCCAGAAGCTGCTCTGGGGAACAAAGCCTTCTGCTTGGGGTTGGTTGGCACATTTGCAGTGGCTCTGATGTTACTTTGTATCACGTGCTGGGCAGAATACCCCCACTGTCTTTGGCTACCTTGCTTTCCTTTCTTAAGTGAGGTTCCATTGTATATTCATAAGACAAGGTAGCTGCTGTCAAAGAAGTTTCTTTTTTAAAAGATCCAACTCCAGGGGTGCCTGGGTGGCTCAGTGAATTAAAGCCTCTGCCTTCAGCTCAGGTCATGATCTCAGGGTCCTGGGATCAAGCCCTGCATCGGGCTCTCTGCTCAGTGGGGAGCCTGCTTCCCCCTCTCTGCCTGCCTCTCTGCCTACTTGTGATCTCTGTTAAATAAATAAATAAGATCTTTTAAAAAAATAAAATATCCAACTCGAATAAAAAGCAGAATAAAAAAGAGTAAAATTGAGTAGTAAAGATATTTTCCAATTCTCTGTTTCCCGTCATGAATGAGGCAACTGGAATCATTCTTAGCTCTTTACAGTAGTTATTCAAATCTACTTGTGGTTTTAATGCTATGTTAATGTGAATATAATTCCCAACACTTTTTTTTTTTACTCTCTCTCTTTTTTTAAAGATTTTATTTATCTGACAGAGAGAGACAGACAGACAGACAGACAGACAGCAGGGGCAGTGGGAAAAGGAAAGCAGGCTTCCTGCTAAGCAGGGAGCCGATGTGGGGCTCCATCCCAGGACCCTGGGATCATGACCTGAGCTGAAGGCAGATGCTTAACAACTGAGCCATCCAGACATCCCTTTTTACTCTTCTTTAAAGGCTTTTTAATATTAAATATTCTATATACATTTATATAAGTGTAAATAAACTTAATGAACTATTATAAAATGAGTATCTATGTAACTAGCATTAAGTCAGGAACAGCAATCTCACAAACACTGTGCCAACGTGCCACCCCCCCCAACCACGGTCCTATCTTTATGAGAATCACTACTTCTTTTCAGTTTTCTCCATTAACTGTACATCCATAAATACAGGACAATTTAAATTTTCCTGTTTGTAATTTTTATATTAAAAAATCATACAATGTGTATATTAAGGAGTTTTTTCCTCAACATTTTTTAAAAGATTTCTTTATTTCGGAGAGAGAGACAGCGCAAGCAGAGAGGACAGGCAAAGGGAGAGGGAAAGAAAACAGAAGCAGACTTCCTCAGTGATCAGGGAGCCCCCCACATCTCACAGCTCTGAGATCACGACCTGAGCTGAAACCAGGAGTCCGACAGACTTTTAAAAGTCCCTCTGTGTTGTTGCCGCATTTAATTCATTGTCACTGTTACATAGTAAGCTAGAGGACGGAAGAACACATTTTAATTAACCGTTCTACGGTTGAAGGACAGTCGTTTTCAGTTTGGGTGCACAGAAGTTTGAGAGGTAGGTACCTATAAGTGAAATTGGTTTATCACAGGATACGTACATCCCAGCTAACCTTGAACTATTTTCCAAAGGAGCCTCGCCACTTCACACTCCCATCTGTAGCGCACGAGGGTTCCTTGCTCCGCATCCTCCCCTGCCCTGGGGGATATATCTCATTTTGACTTACGCTCATCTGAGGAGTATGGAGTGATAGATATCCCGGATGGTTTTAAGTTGGCCTCTTCTGATTATTAATGAATTAAGCATCTTTTCAATCAAAAAATAAAGATTTATCTGTCATTTGGATTTCTGCCCAAGTCATTTACCCATTCTTTCACCGGATTTTCCTTCTTAATTTGTAGGAGTCCTTTGCCTGTTCCAGCAGTATTTGTCGGAAATATCTCCTCCCACTCCGTGGCCTGCCTTTCCTTGCTTTCCAGCCATAGGAAGTCAGGACGGCCCTATACCAGCCAGGCCCAGAGTTCCTTGTCCTACAATGTCTTCACAACCGGTCCCACCCGCTCTTTGGGGGCGGAGAATGCCACCGCACCG
>NC_081557.1:86892245-87154919 GCF_022355385.1 Mustela nigripes | reverse complement strand
GCCCCGCCCCCTGAGGCGAGCCCCGCCCCCTGAGGCGAGCCCCGCCCCCTGAGGCGAGCCCCGCCCCCTGAGGCGGGCAGGCTGCTCTCTCTGTTGGCCGCGGTCTCCACGGCAGCACCTGCCACGCGGGTGGGGCGGGGCTGTAGCGGCTCGGCAGGATGCGGTCTGCAGGGGTCGCGGTCGCCGAGGAGCCCTGGGCAGGTGACAGGCCGTTGCCTCCTGAACGAGGGTGCGCGCGCCGGGGAAGGGAAATGGGAAGGACTGGGATTGGGGGTGGTGGGGGGCGGGGGACAGCAGGAAATCTCCAGAGGAAACTGGATCGGGACCAGGAGAACCGCAACTTTGGGGCCCAGGCGGGAAGGCGGGACCGTGGCAAGGCAGGCACAAGGACCCAGAGGCCGGCACCCGGAGAGACTTTGGTGCCCAGACTCCCAGAGCAGCCCTGTCTTCTGTTGATAAAGACCAGTCCGGGGCACCAGACCACCCCTCCCCCGTCCCCACCTGTCACCTCCTTATCTTAAAACGCCTTTGCTGCTAGGTTTTGTCCATCAGAAAAAAGACAGAGAGAAAACAAACCGATCATCCCTTATGGGTAGCTTCTGGGCTGTTCCACAATAGGACAACTATTTCTCTACCTTTCATCTTGGCCAGAGTGAGCAGGGTTCCTTTTCACCTACAGAAGGAAATTTGTTCCTCCCGCTACTAGAGGAAGAGACCCAAGGCCTTGAAGGGAACCCGAGGGAACTGGCTGCATCTTAGTGCCTGGATACCACTGGTGACACCCCAGTCCGCCTTGTTTACTTTTGTAACGAGACTGTTAGCCTCTCTCTCAATCAGAAATTTCAGTGAAAAACAATTGTGCCACTAGGGAGCCACATTCATTGCATTTAAAATGCCTACTTGCTAATGTACTGGAGATACCAGCTTTTCCTTCTTTAACCTCATGCCTGTATAAAATCAGGCCTCTCCCAAAGCCCCAGCTTTGCTAGGGTTCGGCTTTGTATTCTCTGCACTATTCCAGATTTCACTAATTACAACAAAATTATCTTCTATGGACTTTTTAAAAATTTGGTACCACTTAAGAAATCTTAGTCTGTCTCATTTAAGGAGAACAGTTGAGAGGACTGACTGATTTCATGAGCAATACCAAATTTAAATAGAATAATTATCTTAAGTTTTTTTTTTAAAGATTTTTTAAATTTATTTATCAGAGAGAGAGAGAGAGAGCGCGCAGGCAGACAGAATGGCAGGCAGAGGCAGAGGGAGAAGCAGGCTCCCTGCTGAGCAAGGAGCCGGATGTGGGACTCCATCCCAGGACGCTGGGATCATGACCTGAGCCGAAGGCAGCTGCTTAACCAACTGAGCCACCCAGGCGTCCCTATTTTAAGTTTTTTCTTTAATAATCCCAAGTACAGTGACTTAAACTCATCCAGTAAAACTCTTACAGATGTTTATACAAACTGTTTCTGTTAAATGCTAGTTAGTACTTGGTGGATTTGCTGCTTTCTAAAGACTCCCTAAAAAGCAAGAGTTCATCTACTTATTATTTTAATAAGACAGGGCACACTATGTATTTTTAAAATAAGATGATACAGCAAAGCAGTGTGTATGGTTAAACGATAATATATTATTTATATGTATAATGCCAACTTGGGGAACTTCAAATTCATAAGAAAACTACTTTGTATGCATTTAAATCTGAATGCTACCTTTTGTCTGGCTTGTTTGTTAAGGCACTTTCCTCTAAGGTGTTTGATGGTGCTAGCAATGAGGTCAACATTACTAACAGTGCAAGGAATAGGAATAAGTTCATGTTATCTAATTAAAGCCAGCATTTGCCAAAAGAACAGGAGCAAGCCCTTAGAAAATGTTATAGGAATCTTGGACGGTAAAAAGTTTCAGTTGTCTGGCCTACGAGGGAAAAAAAAATGGCACAAAGGCAGTGAGATAGAAGACTGAGCAAAATAGAAATGCCGGGGAGAGATGAAAGGAAGCACAATCCAAAATCATCATCTCCTTTCAATCTGATACGAACTTAGAGCACCCTTTCCATAAACCATCTCATGGGTCTTCATGACAGCCCTCTGAAACAAGGAAGGCGCACTTAGAATCACACACTTAAAGAGAGTTAGAAGGGACCCTAGCCGTTACTCTGGCCAATCTTCCACCCACCCAAGGACAATATCCTTTTCAGGTAGGCAGACATTCAGCCTCTGCTACGAATCACTTAGTGGCATTCACAATTCACAAAGCCTCCAAATTTTGCATTAGACAGTTGTAATCACTGAGCGTGCACGCCCACACACACACACAGAGATTAAGCTGATATTAATCTCCACGTAATGTCCACCTAAATTACTCATTCCTATCTGGTGGCAACCAGGGATCCAAAATGTCTTCTAAATGATTAAACCAGCCAATATAGATCTAGGCATAAAACAGCTTCCCTCTTTACAGCTCCAACTATGGAAACCACTCTCTTCCCCACTCTCTCCTTTGCTTTTCAAAGCTAGAACTGAAATCTGTTTTACTCTATTCATGAATACTCAATGATGTGGCATATTTATGTTGGTGCCCTGGGTATTTGAAATAAAGCCATCGAAGTACCCTCCGTAATTAACCATTTAGCTTTATCTAGGCTTGTGTGTAATAGGACCTTGGAAAGTAGAAAAAGGAATCCAACCATTTGATTTCCTCAATAAAGCTGTATTTGATTACTCAGGTTGTTTATGAACTCCACATCAGATGTGTTTCTGTAGAGAAAAAAACACAATAGGTTTTCAATAGACCTTCCTCATACAAAAGCGTACATACAAAAGGCTGCAGATAATGTAACAGGGTTCTGCTCACTTAAATGTTTGCTTAACATTGAAATTAAAGAGAATTCAGTAGTCACAAAGTGACATAAATACAATTTTTTTTTTTTTAGGTAATGCCTTTGTAAACCACAACTTTAAATATTCAAGCCAACTGCTCCTATCATCAAGAATATCTGTGTTCACATTCACATTGGTATGTTTCCAAGATGAGTCATAGTAAATTAATTCCCAAGCTCTCAATTCAATCTCCTGTTCATCATACCAACTTAAAGATCCGGTCCACAGAGCCACCTTTTCAGAAGGACTTACATCTGATTTCAAAAGACTCCTTGGAATCTGATTCGGGAAGCTTCACTCAAGAGAGTAAGTCCCAGCTTGAAGACCAAATCCGGGACAACAATATGGAACCGGACAGCTTAGAGGAGGAAAGTCTGAGTGAGACGGAAGAGGAGGCAAGCAGAAAAGTAGCGCGGAAGAATGGCAGAGAAAACCTCCACCCCCGGAGCAATGGCATGGACAACAGGTAAGGAACTGGCTTGTGTACGAGAACAGTGGGTCCTGAAGTGTATTGTCAGGTCATCACTGGTAGATCACAAGCGACAGTGAGGACAAGCTATGGTAATGAACTCCTTGTAATGTATGTGGGACAGGTCCCAATCAACTAAGGACAGCTTGAAGCCAGGATTTTTGCCACGTCCTTTTTTAAATAAAAAATATGCAAAAGGGGCGTCTGGGTGGCTCAGTGGGTTAAGCCTCTGCCTTCAGCTCAGGTCATGATCCTGGGGTCCTGGGATCCAGCTGCATTGGGCTCTCTGCTCAGCGGGGAGCCTGCTCCCCCCTGCCCCCTCTCTCTCTGCCTGCCTCTCTGCCTACTGGTGATCTGTCAAATAAATAAATAAAATCCTTTAAAAAAATGCAAAACATGAGGCATGAATAAGGGCGTATGCACTCCTTCCGCTCCTTGCTCCTGTCCATATTCTAGGGGTCTCCACTGCTATGACCTGACCTTGGAGAAATTCCAGAAAGCCTGCTACAGAAAAATGCCATAACTTGGAATCAGGTGGTGTCGATTGGGTCCAGACATTGCTGTTCGGTGTATAATTTGGAATAGGTCACTTAACTCTTTTGTGGCTCACTTTTCTCACCTGTCATTGATCTGGCCTGTCCATCTCCCAGGACTGCTATCTGTGTCAGTGAGTACATTTTGGGAGTGCAGTCCTACCCGAGTTTATGAAGGTCTACCTCCCGGGGCTTACATATCGTGTAAGGATTTAATTTCTAATAATCGGTATTTATAGGGTGTTAACATAATGCTATGAGTGAGCAAATAATATAAGAGAATATAAAGTAGTGGGTTACTCAGTTTTAATGAAAAAACTATACGACACAGCAAGGAAGAAGTTAAAGCTATTGTTAGAAAGGGGTTTTCCTGGGGCGACAAAGTATATATTCTGAAGCAGATGATCTGGGTTCAAGTTCTGCCACGTACTAGCTGTGTAAGTTGGCCAAGTCCAGTTAATCTCTCTGTGCCTCAGTTCCCTCATCACTCAAATGGGATGACACTAGTTACTTCACAGAGTTTTGAGGCTAAAATAAATGAATATATATGCAATGTAGAACAGTGACTAGCACTTTATACGTTATAGATGTATTAGTTTGTTTTTAAAATAAGTGTTGGAAGTTTTTATTAATATTTTTATTTATTTATTTGGCAGACAAAGATCACAAGTAGGCAGAGAGGCAGGCAGAGAGAGAGAGAGAGAGGAAGAAGCAGGTTCCCTGCTGAGCAGAGAGCCCGATGCGGGACTCGACCCCAGGACCCTGAGACTATGACCTGAGCTGAAGGCAGAGGCTTAACCCACTGAGCCACCCAGGCGCCCAGTTTTGTTTTTTAAATGGGTAAAATATATTGAGGAAAGTTTCTTAGAAGGCCTAGAACTTGGGCAGGCAGGTTTTTGGAGAGAAGATAAAATTTGGAAACAAGAATCAAATTAGAGTGAACATGTGACACATTCAAGCCCCACTTGATGGCAGAGGATTTGTTCTGAGCGTAGGGAAAGAGGACTACGTAAGGGGCCTGATGTAGGGGCCTCGTGTGTGCAACCAGCCCACACCCCAGACAGGGCATTTAACACAGAACCTACAACCTGTCTCAGCAAGACAGTCCCAGCAAGGGCACCTGCGGGAACCAGAATTGGAGCCCAACCCTGAGTCTTTTTCTTCCTTTCTGCTTTCCCTCCTTATTTCTTCCACTGCAACATTATCGGGTAGAATCAAGCTCACTTGCTTCTTAAGGATCTCGAAGTACAGTGCAAATGGTAGGCGGCCTGAACAAGGAACCACCCCAGCGCTGGGGGACGAAGATGGGCTCAGGGAAGCATCAGTCAGATGGCCTCCCCTGCTACAGCAGGGAGAGAGAATACAGGCTCTTGGGGGAGACCTGAGAGAGTTAGCTGTGTCTGAGGAAGATTATCCTGCAAGACAGGGCATTCTGAATTAGAGAGTAAACTGACGACGGACTAAGAAACTACCAGATGGTAATCACAATTACAACCAAGACAACAGTATCTCTTTTTAAAGGCCCACCCGTAATTTCATTTAATTCTTCCTTGTCATCCTGCCAGAAAAACGCTGGTCTTCCCATTTTACAGATAAGGACAATGAGGCAAACAGAGATCAGGTAACTTGTTGAACAGTGACTACAGTGCTGGGGGAGGACGTTTGTGATTTTGTTGTTGATGTTGGTTAAATGGTGACAACATTCTAACCTAAAGAAAAGTACAACCATTTTGCACCAAAAAAAAAAAAAAAAAGAAAGAAAAGAAACACCAGAAAAATACCATATAACCCTAACTGCCATATTTGTTTCAGATGTGTATTTTTTTTATTAATTTAGAGAGAATGCACACATGAGTGAGGGGTCAGAGGGAGAGGGAAAGAAACTCAAGCAGATTCTGCACCGATCGCAGAGCCCAACGTGGGGCTCAATCCCAGGACCCTGAGATCATGACCTGAGCCGAAACCAAGGGTTGGACACTTAACTGACTGCATCACCCAGGCGCCCTTCAGATATATTTTTTATAGACATAAAACATCAACGATAAAACTTCCTTGTTCCCCTTCTCAAACCGCCCCCCCATCTATCTCCTTAGAGATAACCAATATGTTCTCCTGCGTGGGTGTGTATCCTTCTTAGCAATCTTTTATTCATTGGCTGCGTAGACAATATATGGGGGCGGGGGAGGGAGAATGAGTATATGAACTGACAGGCTTATTGACAGATCAGATATGGTGGCTGAAGGAAGAAGAGAAGCCAAAGGTCACTTTAAGGTGCTCATAACGATAGCTGGCATCGATAAACTGATTAGCATGAGCCCATCCCTATGCTAAACAGTCTTTGTGTATTATCTCATTTAATTCATATGGCAACCCTGTTGGGAGACACTGTAGTGATCCCCATGTTAAAGGCTATACATGAGGCTTAAAGGGGTTCTATTTATACCCATTTATTACGTGGATGGAGGGGTGGAGTGGGGAACTCATGCAGTCTGACTCGATGCCCTAAGCCGTGTTTTTATCATAGCTCTGATATAAGAGAGTCAGAACCTCCTAGGCAATAAATGGTAGTAGTTTCGCTGCTGGGTTGTTTTTGGTTTTGGTTTTGGTTTTTTTCCTTTTTCCAGAAACGAGGGGAGAGGAAGGAGGTTTTGCAGTAGTTAGGCATTCTGGAGAAACCAAGGCAAGGACCCATGGAGGGACCTCATTTCCTGACAGTTGAGTTTTTCCTCTTTGAGTCCAGTGCTCAGGTAGCAGCCTTTACCCCTGGCTTTTTACCCAAGGACCATGTAAATACCACTCAGTATATTTCAAAATAAAGGAAAATATTTATAGAAATCAAAATTATGGTTCAGGTCTTCGTCTTCTGATTCAGAGATCTGTAAATATTGCTGTTTTCCCTAGACTAATTTGCTTTAGAAATCTTCAACAACAGACGATCATCCTCAGGGTTAGACTGGCTTTTAGCCGTAGTAATTATTGGGCAGCAGAATAGTGCTTGAGACATCGAACATTAGGAGGAGCAGTTCCCCACTACAAAGGAAAACACAACTGAAGCATTAAGCCAAATACTGCCTCAAAAATATTATTCGGGCTAGTTTAGTTATTGGCTTCTTTCACTTAAGCCCTGGAAACATTTTCTACATACACTGTTGCTTGGCTCTGAGTAGTGCACTAGCCGTGAAACAGACAAATCGATCTCAGACTCTCAATGTGAAATTCAAGTAAGCTTTCATTTTTATAAGGTAGATGGCATTCTGGGAATTGTAGTTCTAAAAAAAAAAAATTAGTCAAAGCCTTGCCTTAAAACCATGAAAAATCTCTTTCTTCTTGCTGTTATAAACAACAATTTTAAAAGCTGCCTGACAAATCACTTGAGCCCTTCTCTTCTGTTTTGATGTTACTAGAACCTCCTCAAAGCAATTACTCTCTTGTAGCTCACCAAAGTCAAGCCCCAGTTCAATGTATATGGATTAGAGAAAACCTTTTACTTAATGGAAATTGGAGCGGCATTGACTACAGTGAATGAATCAAGAATGGAGAGAGGATCTCCACGTGATAATCCTTAAACCCCACTCCACAGCTAGCCTTAGGACACTCGGCGCTGGCAAAGAAAGAGATCAATGTAATTCCTCGAGCACTGGAAATAACTTCTTCAGTCCTGGGGCCTCTGAAACCTTATATGATTAAAAAAAATTAGAGGGCAGCAGTACAGTACCTAGTATACGTGTTTAATAACAATATTTATATATAATTAGCTACCATTTATAGATCTAGTTGCATTATATACACTACTGTATTTATCCTCGCAAGAGCCTCTTATGCATTATTACCCCCATTTTGCAGATAAGGAACCAAGTCTCTGACAGCTGTGTAGGTATATGTAGTTACCAAGGGGCAGAGCCAGGAATTGAACTGAAGAAGTGCTCCCCTAACCAAAGCCTGAGCCTCTGATTATAAGTTATCTAGATAGGTGATCAGGGCTGATCTGATAAAGGATTCAGTTTTATGATCTAGCAGAAATTAAAGCTGTAACAACTTCGATATGGACTCAACTGAGCCCAGAGTAAATATACATGGAAAATCACACATTTTAGTAAAGTAATAAAAGTTTTTCAAAGATACTGTGCCTTTGGAATAAACCAACATTAATTGTATTTTGCTTTGGGCAGCCGGGTCATAGTCTCTGGTATTCCTCGGGACCTCTCCTGGGGAAGAGAGATGTTTTCATTCATTAAGGTCTGTAGAGGTCTTTCACATCATTTGAGAATGATAGTCTTCACCAAAGATCCCATATTCTAACGAACCACCTTGTGAGAGAAATTACTGGGCAGGAGAGAAGGCAAAATGAGCAGTTCTTAACTTTTTATGCCCAGAATTGTCTAAAAATAAGAAAGGGACTCTGTAATAATAATCTACATTTTTTTTAAAGATTTTATTTATTTATTTGTCAGAGAGAGAGGGAGAGAGAGCGAGCACAGGCAGACAGAATGGCAGGCAGAGGCAGAGGGAGAAGCAGGCTCCCTGCCGAGCAAGGAGCCGGATGTGGGACTCCATCCCAGGACGCTGGGATCATGACCTGAGCCGAAGGCAGTTGCTTAACCAACTGAGCCACCCAGGTGTCCCAATAATCTACATTTTTATTGTGTTGTGGTGGTCTAGGATCTTTCTCCCAAATGCTTTTATACATATTATTTCTGATTAATAAATACAAGAATCAGGGAAAGGGTTCAAACAGCAATACTGGGGAACCAAAACAGCGAGTGAGTAAAGAGAGACTGAGTAAAGACCAAAACTCAGCCTTTTCATTTCCCCACATGTTTTCCAGACTGTTCCGTAGAACACGCGGAGACTGGGAAACTGACTGCAGACTTTTCCCGCACACGTGCTGTAGAGTGTGTTTGTTTTCTTGTTGTTGTTTGTGCTGGTTAGGAGAGTAAAGAGGATACCCGAGGGCATGTTTAACATTCTAGGATGGCTAAGAACACTGTGGGAGTTCCCAGGAGCCCACATGCATCCCTGTCCGTGTCTAGAAACATTCATCCATGTTGATGTTTATGGACTTTCCAAGATAGATTTTCAATTTAAGGCCCTGAAGTGCAGACCTGCACTTCATGTACATTACACTACATCCTTCACACAATATTTTAGGGATGGCTACAGCATTTGAGTTATTTCTGATCACTTGGGAATGGTTATACGGGAGAAGTGACTTTCCGTCGCAGGCATGCGTCATTTCTGTTGTCTTTGCAACCATCCGCTCGCAAACGCTACCGTCCTTAAGCCCCGGTGCTGTCCCAGGGCAGGCATGGTGCCATCACAACAGATGAGCGGGCAGGGACGGAAGTCAAGTATGTGCGTGGGCATAGCTTGTGTCTGTTAAAGGCAGAGGCCCCGCCAGAAATGCTAACACTGCAGTGGCTTGGGGTGTAATGCCCTCAGAGACAACCACGAGTTCCTTTCTAGCTTATTTCAAAATCGGGAGGCTTTCGGTGCTAAATTAGTAAATAATCGGTGAGTTTGAAAACCGCCAAAGTATTAAGTCACCTCGCCTACAATCCTGTGAGGTTATCAAGATGATTAAGAGGCTTGTAAGCAAGTTAGTAAAGGACTAGTTTAATTCCTGACCTTAACTGTATTATTTCTACTCCCCGGCAATTGTGAAAATATAGAGAGCTTTAATTATTCTACATGTTTAATCTACCGAATGTAAAATGAGTGCTTTTTCCAATGCTTATATACCATCGCTGAATTTTGCATGATGGTTGCAATCCAGTGAATAACACTACGGGTCCTCAGAGCTGCCCGGCTCATAAAGCACAGCCTCTTCTCCTTACTGTCCGCAGGAGGAACTCATTGCCTAGGGTGGGGAAGAGATTCACTCAAGTACCCACAGCCGGGCAGTGCCAAATCTGGACTGGGACCCACGTTTCAAGGCCGGTCCTTCCATTGCCTTTTTCATGACACACGGCTTCCTTGCAATTACAATGCTGTCAATATCAGACACTTAGAAGACAGGAAATTCGATGGGGTGCCTAGGTGGCTCAGTGGGTTAAGCATCCAACTCTTGATTTCTGCTCGGGTCACGCCCTCAGGGTCCTGAGATTGAGCCCTGCAGAGAGTCCATGCTCAGCGGGGAGCCGGCTTGAGATATTTTTTTTTTCCACTTCCCCTCTCCCCCTCCCCCACCCACCCTGGCTCTTTCGTCCTCGCTCTCTGGATAAACAAATAAATCTTTGACAAATAATACAACAAAACAAATAAAAGACAGGAAATTCTATCTACAGAGAGCGTAAACACCTACAAATTTCATAAATCCAAGGCTTCTTAGCCGCTATTTCTGGAGAATGAAAAGGACATCCAAGAGGGCCATGGAAAATTCTTGGCGTGAGCACTGTAAACTCTCCCTGAATGCAAGGAATTGTGTTTCTAAATACTGGGTCATACATCATTTCCCCTGTGAAGACTCGGGCTTTGTTTCACATAAGAGAAGTGAGGTACGAGAATTTTACATCCCAATTATGACCCCGTGTTCTTTAGATCATTTGTTTTCATTCACCTCCCAGACTGTCCTTGAATCAAGGCTGGTACTTATAAGAACGCGGGGCAAATATCTGGTTATTTTGCAGCCATAAATCTGTTGTCAGAGACAAAGAAGGGACTCTGGTTGGAATTATCCAAATTATATAACTGCTGTAAATTATGTTCACTAGGTAACAATCGGCACTTCTGCTTTTGAGTGTGCTTCTGTAGACAGTCTGGCCTTTGGTTCATTAAAGCAACTTTTTTCCAATTAAAATGCTTAATTTTTCGTAAGCAGGATGCCTACATTAAATGAAATTTCTTGCATGGTAAACAACCTACTTGAAGTGCATCAGCGTGTTTATGGGACCATTTTCTTTTGTGCTTGCAAAAGTTGTTTTTTTTAATCCTTTGGATTTATTTCATTTGATTTACTTAAAAGCCATTGATAAAAAGATTAAGAGGAGCCTAGGATTCAGAAATCCTTGGAAATAACTGTCAGTTTATAGTTCCTTAAAGAAGCTTTAAAAACTTTACACTTAGGCAAAAATTGAATTTGCAGTTCATATGCATAAAAGATTTAATGGCATATAAATTGGGAATAATTGTTCTGTTTAAAAGGATTAAATTAAACCTAAATCAATAATAACATGTGCAGTTTCCATTTAACTGCCTACTTAAAATAAAGTGGCAAATAAATAACAGCTAAATGATTAATAGCAGGGCTTTTATTCACCTCCTCAACAGGCAAAATGGCCAGTTATTGAATATTTTATTATGAGTGCAAAGTATGTTAATTGTACTAGAAACATGCTCTAATTTTAGTAATTTTTTGATTGAATGCTACACTAAATATGAGGCTCTTCATTAAATGGAGATTTGATTTTATTTTGCTTGAACTTGAGTACAGTGAGTACTCAGATATGGTCCATTAAAGCCTGCAAATATCATGGCGTATGCGTGCGAGACCACCTCCCCTTCCTCTCTGCATCCAGGTCTCACCTAGGCATCTGAAGAGGGGACCCGGCATCTGTTGTCTGAACAGCAACAAAAGAGTTGTGCATGCATTGTCTGTGTAACCTTTCTATCAAATGGGGAGGAAGAGAAGTGTGTGTTTTGTGTGCAGATGATTACTGATGAAGGAGCACTTCATACTCATTTTGTTCCACTGTGTTGACCTGGACCACGAAACCTAATTGAGCTTCTTAGCACACAAGCTCAGCACAATGGGGTTCTTCAGTATCAATGTTCTATTTCAAACATTAGATTTGTTTCTGTGAAGTATTACAGCCTCCCGTGCTCATGATTTTGCAAAACATTTGTTTCGACATAGAGTTTCCATCTAGAAAGGGGACGGAGGGAATACTTGGAGACTGTCATTGCAGTGTAAATGGGGCAGTGTAATTAAAGCTCTTAGAAAAGCCACATTTTCAGATTCAGATTTCTTCTGGACACATTATTAGAGTTTCTCTTCCCACGTTTGGTTCAGAAACATTCTTCTCAATCAAAGCAATTCATCTTTTTTTTTTTTTTTTTTTTCTGATATGTTCCCAAAGCCTTTGTATTGCTTGGGTTCCACTTAAGACACCAGTGCTTCTGCAATGTGTAGTATACCTCTAGGGGCATTTAAGAATGGCGATATGTTGAGACCAGAAATTACGTTTCTTTTTTTTTTTTTCTTTTTAATTTTATTTATTTATTTGACAGACAGAGATCACAAGTAGGCAGAGAGGCAGGCAGAGAGAGAGAGGAAGGGAAGCAGGCTCCCTGCTGAGCAGAGAGCCTGATGCGGGGCTAGATCCCAGAACCCTGAGACCATGACCTGAGCTGAAGGCAGAGGCTTAACCCACCGAGCCACCCAGGTGCCCCAGAAATTACAGTTCTTTCTGAAGATCTAAAGTCATTTAATTCTCCCATCAGCACTCAGCAGGTTCTTAAAATATTTCATCGTGTGGCTGAAATTTCTTAGTCGCATTTCCTAAACTATAGTTCAAACAGGTCATCTACAAGTGCCTAAGGCATGGTAAAGAAAATCGGATTTTTGAAGATAGTTAGTTCCTTCAAGCCACAAAGGTGCCCCTGAGTGCATCACAACACAGCTCCGTGCCCTGGAAATAACTTGAGCCCCAGGGAGAGAACAATCCCTTGAGATCCACCCACAGGAAGCACAATGCACAACACAACATGCGTCGTGTCATGGTGACTGAATGTAACACAGGGCAAGGACTGGCCATGGAGCTCGTGGGCAGAGGTGGTCCTAGCTAGCCAACCCTCACGGAGTACTTACTCTGTGTCATGGATATGTAAGCATTCGTATGTATTCATTCACGTAATCCTCTCAATGGCACCCTGAGATAGGTACTGTTATCCCATTTCACTGACGCGCAAGCTAAGGCACAGAGAAGTTAATGAATTGCACCTTTTCACACGGTAACTCAATCCCAGGACCCTGGGATTATGACCTGAGCTGAATCTGGTCAGCTGAGCCACCCAAACGCCCCTGGATACTCACTTTCAAAGAGTACCAACCCCTGCTTTAAGAGTGCAAAGAAGGCTAGCTATCCTAAAACTTCACAAAAAACAAGCAAACAAAAATGCCTCTGTAGATAATCCCTTCCAAAAACTCATCACCTGGGCTCTCCAGAAGTATTTAGATCTTACTAACATCTTTGCTCTCTAATTATTTTTGCTCAGAGCCAGACTCTCAAGTTAATATAGGTAAGCCAAATTCCTTCACAGAGTTTACAGAGTCCTTCAGGATCTTACCTCTGCTTCTCCCTAAGCTCTCCTCAACCCTCCTTTTATCCATTCAGAATCTGTTCTTTAAAAGCATCACATTTAAAAGTGCCTGGGTGGCTCAGTGGGTTAAGCCTCTTGCCTTCGGCTCAGGTCATGATCTCAGGGTCCTGGGATGGAGACCCCGCATCACATCGGACTCTCTGCTCAGCGGGGAGCCTGCTTCCCCATTTCTCTCTGCCTGCCTCTCTGCCTACTTGTGATCTCTGTCAAATAAATAAATCTTTAAAAAAAAATTCATATCTTTACTTACTCCAAGATGGAATCAAGGTACCCCTTAATCTGTTCTTTCCCACCTAAACAATCACGCTTATGTTTAAATCATCACATGATAGGCCCAAAAATCATTCACTAATTTGCAAGAAGCTTTTCTGCATGTGTATATTCTAATTGACTACTATTGGTTTTTAAAAATTGATATCTGATACTACATTTGTGTTGACTCAAGTAATTTTAGAGGCTCAGTTATTTGAGAAATACTCATTCACTCCTCTGTCCAGAGCACAGGCTTGAGTACTTCAGGTAGAGATTAGGGAAGGAGGAAGACTCAGACCCTGCTGCCCAGAACTGTAACTAGGTAAAGAGCCAAAGTTAGCATAGTGAAAGGCAAAATAAGCACAAATACAGAACATTAAGATACATTGTCTCATTCTGATGTTTATGCAATCCTGAGAAGTAACCAGAATATAATTGCTACTTACAGACAAGAAAAACTGGCTCAGAGATGGCATAATTTCATGCACAGATAATGACAGACCCAGAACTTGAGCCCAGGTCTGTCTAGTCCCAAGTCCAGACTGTGCCCTGTTGGACCTCTCCATGTCCCCACTCTATGCCCAATGAGACCTAGAGAGCAAAGGCTCTCCAGACAAGGCTAAAACACAGTGTGAGTTCATAAGACATCACACAGGAGACACCTCCTCCTCAAAAAACCCAGAGGCAGGTAACCCATGATGCTTAGGACATGGGGTGAGTTGCATAATTTGATATTCAACTTCCCAACAAATGTGCACCATCTCCATTCAGGCATTTTGATGGAAGAGAATATCATTTTTCTTCCCTTGGTAGAGAAAGCAGAGCAGCCTACTCCAAGAAGTCCTCCATCTTTTCTTTCTTTCTTTCCTTTTTTTTTTTTTTTTTTAGATTTTACTTATTTATTTGTCAGAGAGAGAAAGCATACACAAATACACAAGCATGGGGATCGGCAGAGGGAGAGGGAGAAGCAGGCTCCCCACTGAGCAAGGAGCCTCACATAGGACTCCATCCAAGGACTCTGGGATCATGACCTGAGCCAAAAACAGACACTTAACTGACCAAGCCACCCAGGTGTCCCAAGAAGTTCTCCATCTTAATTCAAAATGACAGTTTAGCAAGACATAGGAGTTTTGTCTTCCCACTCTAATTTTTGCTTTACCTCAAATCAAAAGACATCCAGGGCCACATTAAGAGAAGTAAATCAGTAGCCGGGGCACCATTCGCTTGTTTACCCAGAATAAAATTATGTCCTCTGTAAACAGGAATATCAAGTAGCATAAAAAGCCTAGGTGATTTACATTTTCTTTTTGATTAGAGGATTGCATCTACTATACTCAGGGAAGGAAAATCTCTCCCATTTAGCTTCTGAAGATGAAAGGGGCCATTAAACATGCCATATTACCAGCATTTTTTTTTTCTTTTTTTGGTTAAGACCAGGTGGTGCTTTACAAATTGAGACCGTCATGAGGAAAAGGGAAGACTTTACTTGGGATCATATGCCCTGATTAGGGACTAGCCCGCATCCCTATGGTGAGACCATATGTTTAACCTTTTGCTGAAGTAGGGCCGTCCTACAGCCGACCTGTGTTCTGTTTTGTGTGCATCCATGTGACAAACCCACAGAATACAAACTAAGAACTTTTCTGTGAGCCACCGTCTGATTCTAAACATTGGGGTTCGTTCTTCAGCATATGCATGGAAATCTACAAAGACAAGATGAGAAGCAAAATCCTTTAAAGGAAGAACCTAGGTAGGAATTCAGTTAAGATCAATCTTGCTTCCCCTCACAGGAGGGGCAGATGGAGGAAACATTCATCCAGGCAATAACGGCATTTTCTTCCCAGATAAGCACCCAAATGGATGGGTCACTGGCCAAAATGAGAAATCAGGTTTATCTTCGCTAGTTGAAGTGTTCAAGGTGTGCATAAGTCATAGCTCCACTTGAACCACAGCGATTCACTGGCATATGATTTTCAGCGGTTTTCAGGCATTCATAAATGACATATCCCCCATTTTTATTCCCTAATTTAATGAACGAATAATTAAAACCTTTTTGCCCTTATGTGTACTCCATAAACCCAAATTGAGCCTCAGTTAGGTCTTCAATACGTAGGTAGTAAAAGGAAAATTATAGGAGAAAGATTCAACTAAGATAATTAAACATAACATGCAAATTTGTTTTAATTAAGGACTTGACATTTCCTTTCTGCTTTGGGCAGCCAACAACCAGTAGAAGACAAATATTCAGACCTCCGATATGACCCAAACTGGAAGAGCAAGAAAGAGGAGAGGAAGTTGTTGACTATGGACACATTGCCAGAGTCTGTAGACAGCTCTTCCGAAAATCTGATTCTGGATCCCCTGTACCCTTCCAAGGAGACGTCGATGGAACTCTCCGGGGAGAAAGGTGAACCCAAGAGTAGCCCCCAGAGTGTTGCCTCCTTACTCGGCAGTGAATTTTTAAGCCCAAACTATGATCGGGGCGCCCACCGCAGCCAGCCATTTTCAGAGCTGAGCGACAGTGACCTGGCGGAAAAATCCAGCAACCTCTCTCGTTACTTGAAGAGTTCAAGTTCACATCATGAGGTTTTCCTGCCAGGATCACGTGGCCGTCGGCGAAGGAAGTCCAAACAATATTTCGTGGAGAAAAACAAGCTGACTTTGGGATTACCTACTCCTAAAACAGATTCTTATCTTCAACTTCACAATAAAAAAAGGGGGGACAATCTCCCGGAACAGGTATGTAAGTGCTACTGATTAATCTCCTCCCAGCACTACTGGCCTGGAATGTGCCTTTGTTTGCAATGGCTGGAGATCCTTTCCTTTGAGACGATGACGTCATTCTAACCATGCGGCTGAGTAAAACAAATGCCCTATCCCTTGCTCCTCTTTGAAGAATCAGGGGAATTATTCCACAGTTTTGTTTTTTTCAAGATTTAATTTATTTGACAGAGAGAGAGAGCAAGAGTGCAAGTAGGCAGAGTTGTAGGCAGAAGGAGAGGGAGAAGCAGGGTTCCCACTGGGCTGGTGGATCCCAGGGCCCTGGGATCATGACCTGAGCGGAAGGCAGATGCTTAACAGGCGGAGCCACCCAGACGCCCCTCATTCCACTAATCCTTAAGAGCAAAAATCAAAGCCATCAATGGCTTACGGTGCTGTAATTCAATTAATATATCCAAAACATTTCCACTCAGGGAACCATGGATTTTTTTTTTTTTTAATTGCATACTCCATTAGATAAAATCAGGACTGAAGGTTTGACTCGCTGTGTTGGTTGCCTTTCTTTCTACTACAACCACTGGCTTTCAACTCTATTAAATGTCCCAACACGTTGGAGGTGACATGACACACTCATGTTAATAAAGGCAACACGCACACAAGTGATTCTCAACTTCGATTTTTATATACATTTTGGGCGGTGATAGGATGGCCGCAGGCTATAGCATGTGGTGGTTTGGTTTGGGGGCTTTTAAGATTTATTTATTTGAGAGAACTCATGCAAGAGAGAGAGACAGAAAGCACAAGAGCACGCACGCAGGAGTCAGGGGTAGGGCACAAGGAGAGGGAGAAGCAGACTCCCCACAAAGCAGTGAGCCCAATGTGGGGCTTGATCCCAGGACCCCAAGATCATGATCTGAGCCAAAGGCAGATGCTTAACCAACTGAGCCACCCAGGCGCCCCTTGGTTTTTCTTTTTAATTATCCAGATGATTCTACTATCTTTCCAACCACAACTGATAATCACTACACCATCCTTTATTCTATGCGAAAGATAGAATGAAACTTTAGTCTCTCCATCTATAAAACCAGAACAGGAAGTGCCCTCCCTTTCTCATCTTACCATTTCAAGAGTGAATTCTATCCTGGATGATGGATTCAAATCTATTGCAGTCAGTAGCCTTAACTCTATATGCTGGGCACTCAGATCCTATCAGACCAACTCCTAGTGGACATCTCCATGGACATAAGAAAAGAATGGCTAGGGGCGCCTGGGTGGCTCAGTGGGTTAAAGGCTCTGCCTTCAGCTCAGGTCATGATCCCAGGGTCCTAGGATCGAGCCCCACATCGGGCTCGCAGCTCAGCGAGGGGTCTGCTTCCCCCTCTCTCTCTCTCTGCCTGCCTCTCTGCCTACTTGTGATTTGTCTGTCAAATTAAAAAAAAAAAAGAAAAGAAAGAAAGAAAAGAATGGCTAGATCAGTATATCCACCATCCTTCTTGGGAAGATCAGCTTGAAATTCATTACCTACTGTGAGGTCATTTTCAAATAGGAAGGAAAGGTTATTACATTACATGGGGATGCCCTTAGACCTATTCCAAATTCAAACTGGTATTATTTAAAATGCTCTAACCTATTCTAACCTATAAGTATTTTTTGATAGAACATGAAAAGGAGGTATATGAACATTTGTGATTTTCTCTTAATTCAGAAACTCCCTTTATAGTCTTAAAGGATTATGGTAACATCCTTGCCTTTATAACTGATAATAAAACAGAGGAATTGATATAGTATATTCAGCTGAATTCTCAAAAGAGTTGGCTGAATGCAAAAGAATTATCAACAATCTGTCCCAATTTTAGATGTTAATGTACCTTTCATAAAATATATGAAAATTTGAATTTTGCTTGGTTGCTCCTTTAAAAATATAAATTCCACAGTCCATTATCTGTGAGAAGTATTTATAACCAGTAATTTCTCTCAGACTAGAACAATATTTTTCATTTATTTTTAAATGTGTTCTCAAAAGAAGCCAGTCTAGAAGGAGAGACAAATAGGCCAAAAGAAAGTTATAATAGAAGTGAAAATAGCTTTATTATAAACTCTTTAATTGCTGATTTCTTAATTGCTAATTTTTCTTAGTAGTTATAACTTCATTTACAAACAATATTGGGGTGAGCTGACTTACAGTGATTCCATAGCACAACTTCCTGTTAGGGAGTGAGAAAACTTTAAAGCATTTTTAGCTTGCTCAATCTTTTTTTTTTTTTTAAAGATTTTATTTATTTATTTGACAGAGAGAAATTACAAGTACACTGAGAGGCAAGCAGAGAGAGAGAGAGAAGGAAGCAGGCTCCCTGCTGAGCAGAGAGCCCGATGCAGGACTCGATCCCAGGACCCTGAGATCATGACCTGAGCCGAAGGCAGCGGCTTAACCCACTGAGCCACCCAGGCGCCCCGAGCTTGCTCAATCTTTAAGCTCATAAATTAGTCTTCGAAGTGGCCGTTGACCTTGACCACCACTTTCTCCAGGTTCAAATGTCCGAGGGCCGATTGCTAATTATATTCAAAATTGTTTCTTCACCATTTTCCAACATACATTTCCTTCCTCTTACTCCTCTTCTTTTAAAAAGGACAGAAATTAGTTTGACTGAACAGTGATAGGATATGTGTAACTGTTTTTATTGAGTTATAGTCAATAGCATTGAACAATATGTTCCTTTCAAGTCATTATTTACATATGACATATGTGCAGGTCTCTCTGTCCCTACAGATTATAGGTTTCCTTATGGGCAAGAACTTGATTGATTTGTACCTATTTTCAATCTTCCTGGTAACTAGCCTAACATACTGTAAGGTCTCAGTAAACAGACGGGGAATGAAAAATGGACCTCTTAAATCACCCCCAGACTTACTCTCTTTAGTACAAATTTTATGTGAAAGGAAAATTTGCTAGAGCAGTGGTTTGAAAACCTGACTGGATATTAGATTCACCTGAGAAACTAATTTTAAAAAATGATTCTAGGCTTCACGTCGACCAACGGACATCTTTGGATAAGACCCTGAGCGCCAGTATTTTTGTTTCAAAGACCTTCAAGTGATTCTAACGTGTAGCCAGGTTTGAGATGCTCTTTTCCAGACTAGAGCAGTGGATCTCATCCTTGGCTTCACGATGGAATCATCTGGAAAATTAAAAGAATATGAATTCTTTGGCCTGCCGAAGCCCTGAATTTCTGATTTAATTAATCTGGGGTGCACTGTCAGCATGGGGATTTTTTTCAAAGCTCCCCAAGTGATTCTAATGCTTAGCCAAGGTTGAGAACCATTGCTTTACATCAGGCATTCTCAAACATTAGTTGAATCAGAATCAACTGGAGGGCTTGTTAAAACAGACTGCTGGACCTAACTTAGGGGCTTCTGATTCAGTAGGTACAGGGTGGGACCCAAGAATTTTAATTTCCTACATGGTTCTGGGTGATGCCACTTCTGCTGTTCTGATGCCACTGAGAACCACTGATCTCTTTTTCCCCTCAAACTGTAAGGCATTTATGAACCACCCAGAATCTTGTTAACATACAGATTTTAATCCAGTAGGTCTGGGGTGAGACTTAGGCATGTGGATTTCTAACAAGTGCCCAGGTGATGTCAAGGCTGCTGGTCCATGAACTGCACATAAAACACATACAGGGTTTTCCAGAAACCGGAAGTCATAGTTGTATAAGTCAGTAGTCATAGAGCACTGAGGTTTTCAAGGGATGGTAGGATTATTCTGCTGATTTGTGAGCAGGAGGTAGAATTGGAGGTGGCAGGTTTGGAGGATATGGTTTTAGATTAAGCAGCATCTATCTGGAAAGCTTTCATGTTTGAAAAGCTTTTTTCTCCTAACTTCTTTGAAAGAGATGAGCAATGTCTTACAACCAGAAATACTGAAAGGATAAATGACATCTGTCCCAAATGAATGACTAAATGTCTGTTACCGTTATACAGTGAAGAAAAGCAGCTTTTTAATACATCATTTTGTCACAAGCATTTAGGTCCAGTTAAACTACACATGGCCTTAAGGTGTGTATTGTCTTTGGGAAGAACTGAAAGTACATCTAAGAAGCTTATGACATCCCCCCAAAATGTCAACAGTTGTTTTTTTGTTAAATAGAACTCAAAAAGCTGATTAAGTTCAGATGAAAAATAAAAACAGGGATAATAAAGAAAGCTCTGGACATTAAGAATCATGAGAGCATCTAGCACTACCAGAGAGTGAATTTTAAATCCTCAATAATTAAATACTAGGATAATATTTGATGCATATATAGACAGAAAAATGGAACAACAGAGTAGAAACTGCAGAAACAGAACAAAACTATATATGAGAATATAGAAGATGATACTATGATTGGATAAGGCAGTATTGAGGCAGTATTGAGGAAATGGTGCATTGTTCAATAAAACAACTGGGTAGCCATCTGGGAGAAAATGAAGTCAGATCCGTAACTCATATCATACAACAAGATAAATTCCAAATGACCAAATATTTAATTTAAAAAAATTAAACCACAAAAATACTAGAGGAAAAAAAAAAGAAGCACATTCTCCCATAACCTCAAAATGGTTGAAAATCCAAAATCTACAAAAGATTGATAAATTTGACTACATAAATACAAAATACTTCTATAGGAAAAAGCATGAGAGTCAAAATACAAAGAACAAAAATATTTCTAATTCGTATCACAGATGAAACTCTACTATTGCTAATATATAAAGAGCTTCTAGAAATCAAGACTAAAAAATCCCAATACAAAAATACAGAAAGACCAAAGGTCAATAGAAAATTTACTAGAAAAGTTAAGTCATATATCTATGAAATGCATGAAAAGATACCCAACCTCAGCCATTAGAAGCTAAATATAAGTCTATAGTACATTGGGATTTTATTTTTCACCTATAATTAAACCAACAAAATTCCAAAATGTTTGATGAAGCTGTAGGCAAAAAAGTACAACATCAGGGTGGTAAGATAAGAAATTGGTATAACTGGTGTGGAGGATAATTTGTTAATATCCCCTTAAAGTACAAATACATATACTTCTTGAAAAAGTAAAACATAATGGAAGAGAACAGACTTCAGAGCCAAGGTGGTTGGCACTGCCACCTGCTCTCTGACCTTGGGCAGGTTGCTTAGCCCCTATGTGCTTCAGTTTCCTCATTCTTTAAAAAAAAAATATATATATATATATATACATATATATATATATATATATGTATATATATATATATAACAGTACCTTCCTCACAGGATTGTTAAGAAGGTTAAATACGTAGGTTAATATATGTAGTGTGGTTAGATCAATGCCTGCCTTATAGCCAACACTATATAATTGTTAGCAAAGAGTATTTTTACTTGACCCAATACATCACATTCCTAGGAATTTTTCCTAGTTATGTATGGGCAGTTTTGAAATAACTCCTGTACAAGATTATTCATTTCATCCTTTTTTCAGAGAAAGATTGGAAACCACCCAGATATCTGTCATGTGGGTAATACTGAAATTATAGTACATCCATAGAATAAAGTACATTGTAGCTGTTAAAAAAAATAATACTATTGAGGATGTTCTCCATGAACGGTTTCGGACAACTTACCAGAGTTTTTTATTATTAAGGGAAAAATCAAAGGTACAGAACAGTGCTCACAGTGTACAAATTGAGGAAGGATAAAGCTCTGGGTTTCATTAGGTATGCCTAAAAAGCTGGAAGAATATGCTGGTGACTGTGAAGGGTGGACAGAGATAAGAGCACAGCCTTCCATTTGATACCCTTTTATAGCTCTTATTTTTTTAGTGGTTTTATTTATTTACTTGACGGGGGTTGGGGGGGAGACAATACAAGCAGGAGGAGTGGGAGAGGGAGAAGCCGTCCCACCCCCGCCCCGCACTAGGGAGCCCGATGCAGGGCTCCATCTCAGGACCCTGGACTCAGGACCTGAGCCAGTGGCAGACGCTTAACGACTGAGCCGCGCAGGTGCCCTATAGCTCTTATTTTTGAACCATGCCTATGGATTCACAAGACACAACATTTTGTAGTAACTCTTGTAACTTCACGCCCACTGACCCCTCAGGGTCACCTAAATTGCCTTCTTTGCTAGTAAATAATGGCTCAGAGAAGAACCATCCGTTTCTAAATTAAACTGCCCCACAATTATTTTTGCCATTTTTCATCTGTACCATGTGCATTTTTCATCTGTTGATCGTACATTAGAACGCCCTGGGAAAATCACCTTGGAATCCAGGCGCTCTGTATCACTGGACGTGTGAAAGCAGGCCCGTTCCTACTGATATAAAACCTAAAACACACTAGAGGGCGCCTGAGTATCACCGTCAGCCAGTGACTTTGCTGCTGAACATTCAGGACCTTCTTTTTTTTTTTTTTTATTCATGAGTTGTTCAGGGTTTGTCTGAAACTCATTAGTTAGAATTTGAGTCCATTTCTGAGCTACCATTAAAAGACATCTATGTCTTGAAAAAGGAGCTACCTTTCTATCTTGATTCCAATGTGACTTTGAAGACCAATGAAGGGTGCTTTAGACCTGTTATTCTTCTCTTGGAAATTACAGATACTTTATGAAAACAAATATAGCAAGGTAACTCGGTCCCCTATAGTCTTCCAGACAAAATGAAGCGCTATCAAGAATCCACTACCCAGGGCCGCCTGGGTGGCTCAGTGGGTTAAGCCTCTGCCTTCGGCTCAAGTCATGAACTCAGGATCCTGGGATCAGGCCCCGTATCAGGCTCTCTGCCCGACGGGGAGCCTGCTTCCTCCTCTCTCTCTGCCTGCCTCTCTGCCTACTTGTGATCTCTGTTTGTCAAATAAATAAATAAAATCTTCAAAAAAAAAAAAAAAAAAGAAAGAAAGAAAGAAAAAAGAAACCACTACCCATTTTGGGGCTCCTGGGTGGCTCAGTCGTTAAGTGTCTGCCTTTGGCTTAGGTCATGAGCCCGGGGTGCTGGCATCAGGCTGGGCTCTTTGCTCAGAGGGAAGCCTGCTTGTATTCCCTCTCTTACCATCTCTCTCTGTCAAATAAATAAAATCTTGAAAAAAATATATAGTACAAAAGAAAGAAATCCACTACCCATATTAAGATCGACATACATTCGTGGCTCTTGCTGGGACAGCGGATCAGGCAGCCAACAGACCTTTATTAAGCACCAACTATGTGCTTGGGGTTCAGTGCTAGGTAGCTACCAGAGAACAAGACCTACAGCCCTGAGCTTCAAGGAGCTTATGTTCCAGTCACGTGACAGAGGCAAGAAATGTGGAACAAAATAATTTCCAGTGCCAATAAATACCTCAAAGGATACTGAATAACTTGACTTAATAAAATGATGAAGGGGAATGTGACTGGGATGTTTGGGTAGGACTCTCTGAGGAGATGTCATTCAAGTTGAGATGTGAACATACAAAGAAGAGAAAACTGTGGAAGCTCTGGGGGACAGGTTTGGTCTATGGCCCCTGTGGCAGCAGCCCTCTCCCCTAGGGACAGCACAATGTTACAGGAGAAAAAAATAAAACCAAAACAAAACACTAATTCAAAAGTCACAATCACAGGTTATATCCTGGCTCTTCAGCGAACTACGTGGTAGCACTTCCTAGATATTTGAGCAAGAGACTCTTTAAGACGGATACTCCTTATCTAATATATGGGGTCAATTCCTGCCTTGGAGGCCTACTAGAAAAAATTATACAAAGCTCCTGACATGTGGCAGACGGTGTAGGGAAGCTACTGTCAACACTGGACATTCTCAAGCTATAGCTTTCTTTTCCTATGGGAAGGGAAAGGAACCACTCAGAGTAGGACCTTATGGATTTTTTTTTTTTTCCTTTTTTCAGGTCAGAGTGCCTCAAAGTAAAAGGGATAGCACTTCAGGTAGAATTAAAAAATTGTACCTAAAAGGGTAGCATTTCAATGCCCTAGTAGCCCAATCTATGGTAGGACTCTCAGAGAACTCAGAAAACACACGTTACACTTGTGGGTCAGAGTCAAACTCTCAGAGTGGTACACAAGGCTCTCCGCGCCCTAGCCCCTTCTCCTGCTTCAGCCATTTCCTTTGTCATCGCCGCCCCCCGCCCCGCCTCCCTACCACTCCCAGCATCCTCTGGGAACTCACAGCTCCCAGAGCCCAGCGTCTCCCCTCCATTTCTGGTCATGCTGATGGGCCACTCTTCCTTGTCTTGTTTGTTTGGGAAAACCTTACCCTCCCTCTTGAGATGACGGAGCCACCCACTGCTCTCGTTTTCTGTAGTTTTAGATTTAGTAAAACTTTTGGTGGTCTATAAAATTAAGCTGTACCTTTATTTCAATGATGATCATCTTTTTCTAATTTGTTTAGAAATGGAATTTTTTTGTTGTTGTTTAGAATTCTTCTGGTTTGGGTGGTATTTGTTTTTAAATATTTTATTTCTTTATTTGACAGAGAGAGATCTCAAGTAGGCAGAGAGGCAGGCAGAGAGAGACCGGGGGAGGCAGGCTCCCTGCTGAGCAGAGAGCCCAATGGGGGCTCAATCCCAGGACCCTGAAATCATGACCTGAGCTGAAGGTGGACACTTAACCCACTGAGCCATCAAGGCACCCCTGGGTAGTATTTTTGAGTCTCACCTTTATCATACTCATAAAAATTATTCTTCTATAGAGTAAGTGCTCTGTATCTTCATTGATTGGGTTTTTTTTTTTTTTCCTTTGCCCTGTGTGACCATGACAAGAGCACTTACTTAGGACAGCATAATTCAAATTGAACTTCATGGTTTTTTCCCAGCATAACGCATTTCCTCAGGCATCTGTCTGTGTGCGCTGATCAGCACTTGGTTTAGCTACGAATTGTGTGATCTATGGAGTGTCACTCCATTCAGTCAACATTACTAACGAGGGACCCATGAAAAGGAAACTTTCCTCGTTAACTAAAGCCTGCCCTTTCAGAAACCAGAACCTTAACCTAAGCCATCATTTCCCAGGTCAGCTTTCACCCAACGTGCTGGAGGGCCTGACATGCTGGTGCTAGCTTAGCTGGGGCCGTGGCACTTGGCTCTGTGGTAATGTCCCTGGCTGTGGCAATGGGAAGAAGGATGCTCTGCTTCTTCCCTGAATGCCCCAGACTGCTAGGGATCTGCAGTCGTTTTTGCTGCTGTCAGTGTATCTGCTGTTTAGCATCTCCTGCCTTCGTGGGAAGCAGACATATTGGGAGTCAGTACAAGGCGGCCCGGGTGGCTCAGTCGATTAAGGGTCCAACTCTTGATCTCAGCCTAGGTCATGATCTCAGGGTCCTGGGACTGAGCCCCGCATTGGGCTCCTTGCTCAGTGCCGAGTCGACTTGGGATTCTCCCTCTCTCTCTCCCTGAGCCCCTCCCCCTGCTCAAGTGAGCTCTCTCTCTACAATAAGTAAATCTTTAAAAGGCATTCCTTTTTAAAGAAAGAACATAGAATATAGCTTTCTTTGATTTTTATTTATTTATTTATTTGACAGACAGACAGAGATAACAAGTAGACAGAGAGGCAGGCAGAGGGGGAGGAGGTAAGTAGGCAGAGAGCCCGATGCAGGGCTTGATCCCAGGATCCTGGGATCATGACCTGAGCCGAAGGCAGAGGCTTAACCCACTGAGCCACCCAGGAGCCCCATGATTTTTTTAAAATAACTATTTCCCTAACCTTTTCAGTTTTCCATGGCCCACCCCCCAGAGTCATTCTCTTGCCTTTTGCTTTATTGAGCCATTCTAAATTACTTTACTTTATTTCCATGAAAATAACAACTCTCTATTCACACTTTGATTTCTCTAAATTATCTAACCTTTATATACATGTTATAATTTTAACTAAACAGACAATAAACATAAACAGGTTTGTGAACAATTGTAAAATCTTCTTGGTAAGCATACAACCCAACTGATGGACAGAAATCCCAAGACATCCTAGAGAGGAGTGGGGAGTCATGAGCCTCACCTGTGGGTATCAGTTGGGAGATCTTAAAGTAAGGACTGGAGAGGATTACTGAATCCAATGAGTTGAGAAGACGAATACTTTTGTGTTGTACATATCTAGATTGTGAGGATGGGAGTGTGGGTATTTAGACTAGAGAAACTGTCAGGTGCCTTACATGCAGGCCCTTGTATGTCATTATAAAGTAGGGGCTCTCAGAATACGGTCCCTGGAACCCAGTGGCATCATCCTCCCCTGGGAAATTGTTAGAAGGGCAAATTCTTGGGCCCCATCCCAGACCTCTTGAGTCAGAAACTCTGGGGTGAGGCCCAGCAATCTGCTTTAATAAGCCCTCCAAGTGATTCTCATGCATGCTCAAGTTTTAGAACCGCTGTGCTAAGGAGTTATGCCTTTCCTCTACATGCCGTGGAATCACTGAAAGATTTTAGTAATAGAGTAATTTGAATTCTGTGGCCATCCAGAGGCCATGCTTACATATCCCTAGTCGTGTCATGTAGAGTTCGGGTTACTTGGTTAATCAAACACAAGATATTCCTAAAAATCTCTTTCATATTCTTGAAAATAGTTCATTGCTTCATTCATTTACATGTATTTAGTAAGACCTTACTAGGTACCAGGCATTGTCTTAGGTACTTAGAATGTAATACTGAACAAAAACCAAAAATCCCAACCCTCATGGGGCTAACTTTCTAGTAGGAGGAGATGGACAATAGACAAAAATAGATAAATCATGTATTTGTAGGTGATGGAAGTGCTAGGGAGAGAAAGAGAGCAGAGAAATAGGGAATTGGTTGTGGGGGGAAATTACAGTTTTAAGGAGGTCATGAAGGAGGTGAGAGCATATCAAGCAAATATTTGAGGAAAGAATGTTCCTCAAAGAGGTAACAGCTCATGAGAACGGTGATGGCCCAGTGGTCCTGGGCAGAGTGAGCAAGGGAAAGGGAAAGGTAAGGCCTGCTTTCCACATTATTTTGTTGACAGATGGCTACCTGACTTTATTATAAACCATAAGTCTAGCCAGATAAACAAGTAGATTCTATGTATTCTGATGTAAATGGAGAATTCAGTGCTCCATGTAGGTAGACCTTTCATTCAATGATACTTACGGAGCATGTATGTGCCAGGCTCATGTGACTAGCCCACCAAAACTGAGACTTACAGTCTGGAGGGGAAACAAACCCCATTACCAAGCCAACACTTGTTACAAAAAGGAAAGTACAAAATGCCAAAGCCATGAGCTCAGGTACCTTTGTTGTAATCTCTGAGGAGTCAAGGAAGGCTTCCTGGATGAAATTCTATTTCAGCCCAGGCTGGAACAGCAGCAGTGAATGGGATTGGTCAGAATAAGTGAGGTGAAGAGGTGTTTCCCAGCAAAGATGGCCTGTGCACAAACCCTGGAAACAAGGGTGCCTATGACCCAACCACAGAGTTAAGGAAGTACAATGTGAAAAGAACAAGAAGTACAGAATGAAGGATCTTAAACCTTTAAAGATTAAGGGCAAGGGGGAAGCACTGAAGGGACTGCAAGCAGTGGCTGGCATAATTAGTTTGGGGGTTTTAAAAGTGGCAGGACCTTATGTAGAAAATGAATGCAAAAAAGTAGTATCTCCAGTGGTTTCCATGTCATCACATTCTGATGGAGTGTCTGCGCGTGAAATACGTTGTGAAATGCGTTATGAAGGGTTCTGCACGAATGGAGAAAGTGACCAACAGCAGAGCCAAATGGTAATTCTCTGATGGTATTAACAACTGTGTTTTGTCTCTTAATGGCTGAATCATGAATATAAATCCCCAGATAATTCAAACAGCTGTACAAAATATCCGTGTTAGAGCCTGACAATGGCGGGCTCTTGGTGCCGCCATGCCTCCGCCTCTCCCGCTGGCCATGTGTCAAGAGAGATGTTAGTCGGCTTGGACTGCCACAGAGCACAATGTCTCAGAAATAGAACAGAACTAATACAGCAGATCACTCGTTAGCCAAGTGAACCAATGCTCGCCGAATCCAGTGCTCAGGTCCCGAAGAGAGGGATTAAGTAACAGATGTGTTGGAGTGACAGTAAGCAAATAATACATTTAAGAAAAAAAATCAGACACTCTGGCCTATTTTAATTTGGCTATGTGCTAGTTGTTAATACCAGAGAATAACAAGGAAACAGATATGTTAACTGAGGGGCTCTGTACAACGTCCGTGATAATAAAAAATAAACAATAAACAATATCAAGGAATAAAGGAGCAAAACTTGCCATGATTGCAGAACTTAAGGATAATATGCTTTCTAGACATGTTTCAGTGTGTGTCTGTGCAGAGACACTAATTCACATACAGCTCTCAGTGTAAAGCCTCAACTTTTTTGTGTGGTGCCCATTCTGTAAGAACCTGATGAGTTTCTTTGAGAGAGAAGTAGCCGCCCAATCTAGCTCAGCTGTACTCAATCTGAGTTGCTTTCCTTCCTACAAACCCTCACTTCAAAGCAAGGAACATAATGTACAATTTTTTAATGGCTCTAGACCCAGGCACTCAGGCTCTCTGCTCTGCGCCTTACCTCAGTGTAAACACCTAATCAGGATTGCCCGCGTTTCATCAATAGCAGCCAAATGCAATTCGAGAACCACAAGCCTTTGAAGTCCTCCCAGCAAAGGCCGGTTTTCTAGTCTGGGATAATGACATGCCATGATTGCTGTCTTTGTTGTATCTTTTCAGTAGAGAAGCAATTATAGGCCCCAATTTAACAGAATAGACATTACACAGCTTATGATGCTCAAAATGCAATTTCATTTGATCATTTTCTCGATTTGATTGGTATTAATAGAATGGTTCACAAAAAAAAAAAAAAAAATAGCTGGCAGAGGTTGTGTCCCATTCCACTTTCAAAGAGATAATGTAGAAGTATGCTTTACTTGCCCTGAGACTCTCACTGGGGTGATTCTGACACCGAGTTCCACCCAAACAGCCCGTGGATGGAAAATATCACACATCCTACACTCTCTGGGGAAAGAAAGCATAGGACATCGTATTTGTAATTTGGAAACTTTTTGCCAGAGCTATGTCTAAGGGATCGATCCCGGGCAGTCAAACAATCGGAATCACCAGTGGCAGACTGAATTAACTAAACCAAGTCCCCTTTACAAAAGCCAGAGAAATCAAGCATCCTAGCGGTGGGTCTATGATTCAACCCAATTTTTTCTCCCAAGCTCCAGATAACATTTTTGTCCAAGACATCACCTGTTTGAGGTTTGAAAAAGGATTATTTCTTCTCCCACTTAGGCAGCCTATTTAGATTCCACACACACACCCCGCCCAAACTCTCTTGGCCTTCATTTCTTGTGCAGGAAAGAGATGATTTTACTTGTAATTGAGTGGTGTTTCCTTTTAACATCATGGCAGTAAGGGATAGAGTCCTTTGCAATAACAGGGCCAACGTTATGAAACCTAATACTTTTATAGTCCCCTCATGTTTCTTAAACCAGTACCAAGAGATGGACTGAGAGATGGCATCATGACACACAGTTCCTCACCTGCGGTGGCAGCATTTATATTCTTAAACTCTCTGTTGCATAGCAGGTTACACCGTTTCATGGTGTTGGAAAGTTTTCCTTTTGCAGAGTAGGTAATCTTTCAAAATCTATTGTGTGCTCCTATTTAATTTTTTAAAAGATTTTATTTATTTGTCAGAGAGAGAGCAGAAGCAGGGGGACAGGCAGGCAGAGGGAGAAGCAGGCTCCTTGACACAGGGCTCAATCCCAGGATCCTGGCATCATGACCTGAGCCAAAGCCAGATGCGTAACCAGCTGAGTCACCCAGGCCTCTGGAGTACTCCTATTTGAAATCAGGAAAATCCCATGATCCAATAGCACGTTTTGCCCTGGTCTTTGCTATGATCTTCAAGCATGAAGAAGTCTCAATTTTCATTTTTTCCCATTTTCAGATCAACCTATAAGTATCTAAACTTCCATATCATCTGTTTGCCATATCTCTGCATTCGAGTGCAGCAACAATGACAGGTATTGTTTGTGGCCACAGAACCTGCATCGAGCAGTGAGGAATGAGGTTATCTTTACTGGCAGACACTGGCTTATTAATATTTAACAAATATCTCCCCCTCTCTCCCGATTGAATAGCAGTCTGCATAAACGCAAAGTAAAAGTAAGAAACAGCAGGAGAATCTGAACACAAACATGACGGATTCTGGGGGTGCCTGGGTGGCTCAGTTAGTTAAGCATCTGCCTTTGGCTCAGGTCATATCCCGGGGTCCTCGGACCAAGCCCCACATCGGACTCCCTGCTCAGCAGGGAATATGCTACTCCCCCCAACCCCACTCGTGCCCTCATCCTTTCTCTCTCAAGTAAAGAAATAAAATCTTTTAAAAAATAATAAAGTATAAAACTATCTGGGACCACCCCAGACCTTCTGATTTAATTGGTCCGGGATGGGACCAGGGCACTGATATTTTGTCACTCTAACATCTAACTAAAGTTGAGAACCTCCGATCTACATCATTCAAATTCACTGACTGCCGACATTACAAATTCTGCAAGTCAAAGATGATATTTCAAAATTGCCAAATATGAGGCTCTCGAGTTAGACTGCCCAGCTGCTCCACATAACTGATTCTGGGCAAGTTCCTTAATGTCTCTGTCCCTCAGTTTTCTCATCTGCAAAAAGAGGGGGTAATAGTAATACATACGCGATAAGGTTTAATACAGTAGGACTAATAGAATATATTCGAAGTGCTTATGACAGTGACTAGCACACCATGGGCATTCCATGCATATTAAATATTGTTATTTTATTGTGCTCATCATCTTGAAGCATAGTGGTATTTCACTATTCATTATTTCTCTTATTACACTCAGCATTTGTTGCTACATCCAGCTCAGATAACTGTTCTAAAATTGGGTCCCCTGTGTACTGAACATGTTTTTTTTTAATTTTTATTTATTTATTTGACAGAGAGAGAGAGAGATCACAGGTAGACAGAGAAAGAGGGGGAAGCAGGCTCCCCGCTGAGCAGAGAGCCCGATATGGGGCTCGATCCCAGAACTCCGAGGTCACGACCCGAGCCGAAGGCAGACGCCCAACCCAATGAGCCACCCAGGTGCCCCTGAACATTTTTCTTAAAATATTTTTTATTTATTTATTTAACGGAGATCACAAGTAGGCAGAGAGGCAGGCAGAGAGAGAGAGAAGGAGGAAGCAGGCTCCCTGCCGAGCAGAGAGCCCTATGTGGGACTCAATCCCAGGACCCTGAGATCACGACCCGAGCCAAAGGCAGAGGCTTTAACCCACCAAGCCACCCAGGCACCCCTGTCCTGAACATTTAAACTAAATAGTAGTTTGACCTCAAAGCACCAATTCTCACATCATGCCTGTAAGAAAAAACATGATTTATTCCTGTTTTCCTTGGGAATAAGCCAGGTCCCCAAGGACTAAGATATATCCTTGAACTGAAAATAAAATGCAACCCTGCAGGACCTCTTTCTAGAGTACACAGATGAGCCTCATGGCTCTAAGACTTAAAACGAATCCCATTAATACGCTTTATATGTTTTACCCTCTTAGATCTCCTACCCCATCAATGTAACTGACAAGACGTCCATTCAGAACGCCAAAGAGAGCGAAAATGCTGCCATCAATCCTGAAGACCAATGGCATCAAAGAGCCCAACAGCTAAAGGTTACTTGCTAGATTGAACTTTAAATGGGTTTCAAGGGTTACTGCTAAATATGAGTAAGTTTCATGACTCACTTCTTATCCCTTACAGGTTTATTCTTATGCATGAAAGTAGTGACCCACCCTTGTGAGGGTAAGACTGGTTTCTGCCCAGATGGGCCAATGCTTGTTCAGCCTGCCAAGTCTACCCATTTTTCCAAAGGTTCTAAATTTCCTAGAAGAAAGATCATCACATCACCCTTTAAACATTCAGAGTTAAAACCCCAAACAGAAGCAAGGCATGGAGAAAATGGGGGTGGGGCTGGGGGTGGGGGTGGAGGTGGGGGGGGGGGGGGGAAGGAGTCACAGCTGCAGAATACTGTCCAAACCTGCACTGCTTCCAACTCTGTTTCCTTAATGGCATCCCTAGCTGATGGGGAGCACAATCGCTGAAAATGGGTGAGAATCCCCAGAACTTCCCTGAACCCTCGTTTTTGTGGGATGGGAAAGCCTACTAACAAGCAATCTAGCATGAAAACATCCTTTTCTGGCCCTGGGTTTACTACTCTGACATCATAATGTGATTTTAGGGAAGATTTTTGCGAAATAGTCCCCACTGACCGTTTCTCTAGAAGAGAAAAAGCACTGGCAGATGATTTCTTCTGGAACCAGTATATGGAGTTCTGTGGAGCATTCATTCTTATACCTGTATCCCTGCTGAAAAGAGGGGTGAGCCCTACAAAATCACCCAGCCTAGAAAGCCTGACACCATCAGTTCAAACTATGTACAGTGCTAAAGGTGTAAGAAAAATAAAGTTCATCCAGTTTCAGAGAATTTTGATTTTTTTTTTTTTTTTAGAGTTTATTTATTTACTTGACAGAGATCACAAGTAGGCAGAGAGGCAGGCAGACAGAGAGAGGGAAGCAGGCTCCCCGCCGAGCAGAGAGCCTGACTCTGGGCTCAATCCCAGGACCCTGAGATCATGACCCGAGCCGAAGGCAGAGGCTCCAACCCACTGAGCCACCCAGGCGCCCCTGAATTTAGAAAGGAGGGCCTGCCTGGATCATCTTTTTCCAGGTCACTCTCAGAATTGCAAAAATAAGTAAATAAAAAATAAAAGAATAAAAACAGTCATTCACCCAGAGCTTCCTGAAAGCTGATGCCAGGAGGACAGCCCCCAGAGGTGGAGAGGTACTCAAATGCCCGTGGCAGTGAGATGCAGATGAGGGTCAACGCCAGACCTCAGAGAGATCCTGGGGGGGGGGGGGGGGGGGGGGGCGGACGGGGGAGGGGGGGGGGGGGGGGGGGGGGGGGGGGGGGGGCTTGGCCAACAGGATGGAGAGGACAAGGGAAACACTTTAAGATTTTGTCCTGTGTTACAGAGAATGGCCTGGGTCAGAAGACACGGATTTCTGGACCTTCGCCTTTTTTTTTTTTTTTTTTAAAGACTTCATTAATTTATTTGACAAAGAGAGACACAGCAAGAGAAGGAAGCAGGGGGAGTGGAAGAGGAAGAAGCAGGCTTCCCACTGAGCACGGAGCCCAACTCAGGGCTCCATCCCAGAACCCTGGGATCACAACCGGAGCCAAAGGCAGACACTTAATGACGGAGCCACCCAGGTGCCCTCACTTGTCTTTAAGTTGATGCAGAACTTTGGGGAAATCTCAGCTCCCCCCACACCTTAAGTTTCTCCCTTATTAAATGAAGAGTTGCCCGAAATGAACTACAAGATGCATCCCAGCAGCAAAATGCTATTATTCTAGGATATTTTTCTCCAGTTACTTAAATTATTATAGAAAACCCATTTGAAGATTGTAAGGTTCTCGCAACCTAGAGCTTCCATAATCATCACTACAGAAAATTATAGGATCTCAGCCAGTGATAACATAATCACAGGGCTGGATTTGTGGCATAGCCTTTGACAGAGGCGGTCAAAAATTTTATATGGAAGAAAACTGGAAGAAGCCAAAAGAATGCTGTGTGTTCTCTGGGTATACTAGAATTCATTTGTTCATAACCCACTCGCGAATGAGGACAAGGAGGAGCCAGACATCTAAAGATCGTAGACCTAAAACAATCAATGCAGAGTGGTCCATGGGATGCTTCCCTTCAGTAAGAATGGATTTAACTCCCTCTGCATATGCCAGCAAGGCAGGCACTCAGCTCCATTGCCTTTCTTTTTCCAGTTCAACTACCCAAATGCAGAGCCTTCTTTCTGGTCCCCATCCTTCACGGGGATTGCCCAGTCTGTCCCTCTCCATCCCCAGCCCCTCTCTGCAAGACCACTGTGCCCGCCCGTGGGCTGGATCACTCCCTCAGGGTTTATCACACTCGGCTGCTGTACCTGTGTTCCGTCTGCACCAGCTATACCAGCAGCTGCCTCAATGTTAAGATGGTTGTGTTGCAGGACACCTGGGTGGCTCAGTTGGTTAGGCCTCTGCCTTCGGCTCAGGTCATGATCCCAGGGTCCTGGGATCGAGCCCCGCATCAAGCTCCTTGCTCGATGGGGAGCCTGCTTCTCTGCCTTTGCCTGCCACTCTGCCTGCTTGCGCGCTCTCTTTCTGACAAATAAATAAATAAAATCTTTAAGATGGTTATGTTTTCTTTATATCTCTTAGCACAGTGCTTTGCCCAAAGCGAACACTCAGTAAATATTTACTGGCTGGTTACAGAAACATTTAAAAATCATTACATGAAAATGGGCCTCTCTGAAAATATTTTTTCTGGAAAGATAGCTTTAGATGACTCTACATAACAATGAATAGCTCCCACTAATAAGAAATGTCTTTATATGAAACCAAAATAATTCCCACAACAAATATTTATTAAGTACCTACTATATTCCAGGCACTCAGGGTCAGGGCTCCAAAAGCACATGGTTTAAAAAAAAAAAAAAAAAAAACTTAAAAAAAAAATAAAGTAATAAAAGATCTTTAAAAAAAAATGGTCCTTACCCTCAAGGAGCCCAAAACTTTAGCTGGAAGACAGTTATGGGATCATTATAATGCAGTAATTGAACATGCAGTAGGAACTTTAAGAAGCACCAAATTCTGCCTAAAAAGACAAGAAAAGCCTCCTGAGAAGAGACAGCATCTGAACGGACCCTAGAAGGATGAATCAAAATACGGCAAACAGGCAAGTGGCAGCAGAGGTCTGAGAGCCCGAGAGATGTGGTGTGTCCACAGCCTCACCCACAGGTCAGCATCCGGGGGAGTGGGTGTGAGGGAGCGCAGTGCTGTGACACAGGCTGGACAGGTAACTAGAGGCAGGGGCCGTGAACGGCTTTTATGTTGGCCAAAAGATTTCAGATTTTATCCTGCAAATGGCAGGAAGCCACTGGCCAATTTTAACCAGGTTAATGACGTGATCAGACTTAACATGGTAGAAAATTCATTCTAGCCAGGGTCTAGAGCATAGATTGGAAGGAAATGAGATTGCAGAACAGCAAAACCAGTTTAGGGGCAGTTTGCTGCTGTTCCCGCAAGAGATCACAAGAGCACTCAGGGCGGGGCTGGGTCCGTCTCACACTCTGCACACCAATAGCTTGCTTTTCAGTACGGTGGACAGATACAAATCCACCAAGGGCATGAAACTTCCCTTGGGTCAGGGCTGCCCCCTCAGAGCCTGCCAGAAGCGGTCAAGGAGTGAGACTAACAAACTCAGCAATTGTTTGGATACAAAGTAAATGGGGGAGAGAGAAAGAGCGTGGTTTCAGAGGGTCTGATTAGTGGTACTGACACCACTGAGGAAGAAAAGGAGGGCTTGCGTCCACGCTGGAATGGGGGAGGAGGGGTGCTGAGCCTGATGTGGAGTTTGGAGGTGGAACATGATCTAAGAATAGAACCCAGGGAAGACATCTGAGTTAGCAACATACATTTGATGGTAAGATTCCACTCCCTAGTGGACTGAAGCTGTAGGCATTGCTGAGATGCCCCCAGAATCACAGGAAGTGGGAGAAGAGAGAAGGGTCAAGAACAGGGCCTGGTATAGGATGGTTACATTTTAAGGGTCAGCAGAGGAAGAGAGAAGGTGAGAGACCATGAAGGGCTTGCCAGAGAGACAGAAGGCTGCCCAGGGTTTAGGAGTGTCATGGAACCCAAGACCTGAAAATCTCAAGAAAGAGACATCAGTGGGCAGGGTCAGACTCTGCAGGGCTTAAAAAGGTGCCATGAAAAGGGAATGAAACATGCAGCTCATACATGCCAGTCTCAAAGGATTCAGAAAAAAACTAAGTAGGAACAATGCACACAATATCAAACACAATATCACAGAAATGACGCATATGTGCGTTTGAGTGTCCATCTGTCTATAGATGGAGAGACACACAGAGAAAGATGAAATTGGCCCAAAGTTAACGCATCTCAGTAAGATGATCTGGGAGTCCTGCGGTTTTCCTGTAAGTCTGAAATAATGTTCTGTGCGAAAAAGTGAAAAGGTAAAAAAAGCAGTGCCCAGAGGATTTCGCCACAAAGAGTTTAGCAGCGGCCAGAGCAGAATAGCGTGGGGGTGGGTGGTCGGTTTTTCAACTGATAGTTGATGGTCACCATCCTCTCTTTCTATGTAAGCATCCTACTCGGACCTAAGGGCTTTACTTCAAACCAAGTCACCCCTCTTCACTTCACCCTTCCACATAGGTCTTGTCCTGAATCACTCTGTGCACCCCTGTGAACCTTCAGGGCTTTTCCAAATCCCTGTGTGTCCAGAACTGGACCCAGTACTAACCTAAGGGTCTGACCTTTGCTGGCCGGCATGAGGGAACAGAGGATAGCAGATCCTTCTCTGGCCCAGAGCACGTGGTCAATAGAAAAAAAATACAAAGTTCTCTAATTAAATGAAGCTTCCCCCAAAAATGAAATAGGCGGTTTCCTTTCTTGCCTCTCTAAAATAACTCCTGACTTTCTAGGCAAGGCAAAGGAATGACAGGGCGAAAGGTACGGATGATCTTTGACTCGTTAATATCAAAGTCCTCGTAATCACATCCTAAGCCAGCTTCCCACCCTTCCTATTATTACATACACCCTTCCTATTATTATTAGCTCTTATAGTCATAAGAGCTATTGTTTTGGTTTTGCCTCCAACGCCATCAAGAGAGCTATGCTTTTTTTCGTCTGAACACAGAGTCCTCCCTGACTGATGCTGAAAATCAGAGCCAGTTAATACACATTCTCTAAATGTTCTCAATATTATCAGACGAATTGATAACCCCCACCTTCAAAGTATTTGTGTTTTGTTGTTAATAAACACAACAGATGGGGAGCCCAGGCACAACCCTCGGGCTGATCAAGGTAACAAAGAACAGAATGGCTTTTGTTTTAAAGCAGATGAACCTTTGGCTAAGACAGAGCGTGCATCCTTCCCTCTGGTTTATGGCTTGGAAGCAGGAAAGCCATAAAAGAGAAACAGCCAGACACTGCCTTTCACAGGGTTGGGGGCAAACTGCCCTTGGATGGCACAGTATGAACGAACATTAATAACTAAGTACAGATCTTACTAAGAAGTTATCATCCCTGCATCAGGTGTCAGGATTCCCCAATGCGAACGCTGTACCAATGGCCACTGCTGTGTGTGTGCTGGGAAAACCCAGTGCCATTAAGCAGTTATTCTGAGTGCATGGAGTATGGACTGATTGTGAGTATTGGTAACAAAAGAACCCCATTGAGAGCAGGATGGAATAGAGGATTTCAGTGCTGGTGGAGATTAAGTAGCCTGAGAATGGCTTTGTATATTAACTTGAGGGAAGTCGGGTCTTGCGACCTAAAAAGTGACACCTGATGTCTCAATTGTCGGGTAATAAATCTTCAGTAAACCACAGATCTCAAGTAGTCTGCTCAGAAGGTGAGAGAAATCACATCAAGCCTGTAAATGTCTTCTTTTCTGGGGACTGAAATGCCATCTCTGGGCACTTAGGTTTATGTGAATAGCGGATTTAACACTTGAGACAATTGAAGTTTCATAAAATGATGAGTCCTTGGCCTTGTTGACAAAGCACCCTGCGAAGAGAACTATTGTAATCTGAATTGTCAGCTGCAAAGGTATAACGTGATGAAAACCAAGTGGCAACCCAAGATTTCGGGTCCAGTAACCTAAGGAAAAAAATCCTGATAGCTTTTTTCTTTGTTGGTGGGAATGAGGACAGAGAACGGAGACTTGTATAATCCGATAGCAGCAGAAAAACTCCTGCTCACCTATTTTTCTAACAGTTAAAAACTGACAAAATTTCATGTTAAGACTTTATTTAGTGATTTGAGAGAGAGCGTGCGCGCATGCGCGTTCACACAAGCGTGCATGAGTGGGGGGAGGGGCAGAAGGGGAGGAAAAGAGAATCGCAAGCAGTCTCCACGCGGATTGTCAAGCCCCACTGGATCACAGGACCCGGAGATCATGAACCCGAGCTGAAATCAAGAGTTAGATGCCCAAATGACTGAGCCACCTCCGGATTTTTTTTTTTTTTTTTTTAATGATGTTATCAGGGGCACCTGGGTGTCTGTTAAGCATCTGCCTTCGGCTCAGGTCTTGATCTCTGGGTCCTTGGATCGAGTCGCGCATTGAGCTCCCTGCTTGATGGGGAGTCCGCTTCGCCCGCTCTCTGCTCTTCTCCCCTGCTTGTGCTCTCTCTATCTCTCAAGTAAATAAATAAAACCTTTTAAAATAATACAATAAAATGACATTATCAGCATCAATAAATATAGATTGTAGCACAGGTGGGTGTTTTTTTTCTTTTTTGGCTTCTTATCTTCATGAACAGTGGTGATGGCCATGAAAATAGCCACTGTGTTCCATCAACACACCTGAAAAGACTGTACAGTAGCAGTTTTCTTCTGGGTCCACTATAAGGAAGGATGCTCTTGGCCTATTTGCAGAGCTTTCCTGCCCGCATTTCCCCCCATGAGGCTCCATATACTGCATGGAAGGAAGAACCCTTCTCTCAACTGAAACACAGAGAAGGAAGTTCTTCCTTTTTTGGAGTGCCACCGGTAAAAATTCAAAGTGTAGACGAGCTCATCAGAACCTAGCCAATCCTCCAGAAAGCAAGGAGAACATGCTTTGAATTTCAGATAAGCCATTAATACTTGAAAATCTGATATGCAAAGTAACATTGTATGGGACTGTTTTAAATTTAATAGCCTCAACCTCATCATTACAGGGAGATGTCATTGGAAATAGAATACCACTTAATATTATACGGAATAGGCTGTCTTAGTAATTTTATCAGAAAAGTGAAAAGTTGAACTCATTGCAGTAATTTGACCATCCTTCATAGCAAGCTGAAACCATTTGAGCAAAAATAGGAGTTATTCACTTTAAGGGTTTTTTTTTTCCCCCCCCTTGAATGACCAAGGTAACCGGCATTTTTCAATTAATGTTGCACAGAGAGAGATTTCTTTTTATATGTGTGTTCAGAAAGAAATAATTTGTAGTTCTATACCACATTGATGCATATGGTCATGTTACTGTTTTTACTAAGCAGTTAATCATTCTTTCCAAAGGCCTCTTAACTCTGCTAGTTCTCCACAAAGTAATGAGTGCTTTATTCCTTGGAAAATATTTCTAAATGGCTTAGCACAATATAGTTACATAGTGTATCTATTATACCAGGAGTACATTTTGTTGTTATAAGACTTGAAAAGCATAAAGACCGTTCTGAAATTGAAATATTTCCCCCAGATGTTTGATTGCCTAAGTACAGGCTATATTAAGGAATTGAAGCAAAACAACCCTTGTGGCTTCACAAATGTCCTATCACAGTGCAGACCCTTTTATAATCCTCTGAATAAAATCTAATTTGTTTCATCTGGTGAAGAGGTCATTTCTAGCTTCTGACCTATATGAGTAAGAAGATCTGATCATCTAAATGGCATCTTGTATCTGACTTGTACTTGTTCGGTAAAGCAAATCACTGATGTCCTCTCCGGTTGAGATTTTTTTAAATGTTCACCTTAGTTGAAATAAACTTGCATATTTCAATGTAGATTTGTACTTTCTTTGTAGCCCTGCGGAGGTAAATCTCCTCCCCCTAACCCCCCATTTGGTAACACTTCATTTTACATTTGAAGTCAAAGACTTGTCTTTAATATCAAGCCCATTCTAAGCTCTCTACTTCTTTTTAGAAAATTCGTAATCTGAAATTGCCAGGAAGACTTTCTCAGCTAGTCACGCTCATATCCTGAAATTAGGAAAGGACCTTCTGGACTCTTTATCTCCTTTCAAATCTGTGGTCACCTTCCCAGCAGTCTCAACTCCTGGTCTGAAAAAATACTAAGTAAAATGTGAAGACTGCCAATCATCTGAGTTTACATTAACCAAAGGTATCTTTTTAGGATTACCAGGAACAACTGTCTCAAAAAGAAAGTGCAAAATCAAACAGCGTGCCGAGAGGTCCATCTTCTGAAACAACCAATGGCCAGCAACCTTCCAGAAAACCAGTCCGGCACAAGATTCGAAACCAGCATAAACGTCAGCATGGCCTGAAGCCTCTGGTGACTGAAGAGCTGGCTGTCAGTCACAGAAACCTGCATAGCACTCCCAGACAGAAACACAACCAGAATCAGCCTGCTGATACTTCAGTAAAGCACGAAACAATCAGAATTATGAATGCGCCTAACAATGATTTACAACACTCAGGCGCACTTAGGAACCAGGAGCCTGAAGCAACCTCCAATAAATTTGCTGCACCACAGCAGGCTTTTGACAAGGTGTTATACAAAAACTCTACTGGAAATCACTTGGTGAATGTTAAGAAAGAAAGAGGACACAGAGGCCGAGAAGAGAAAAGACCGTCACATCAGCAGCTACACCTCAACACCCTTTCCAATATGGACTTGAACTTCCTTAATGAGCTTACTGAAAGACCAGTGGCACTGAGCCAGAAAGGCTCCCAGTCTGCTAGTAACAAAAATGTTAATGGATCGAGGGAAAATAAGAAGCAATCCAAGCAGATCTACACAGAGACAAAATACAAGAACTTAGAAATATTATGGTAAGAACTCCCCTTTTCTCAAGTGTCTTTTCTAGAGGAGAAACGAGAGACTACTGAAGACGGGAGGAGGAGAATGGGGGGTGGGCACATACGGGGACAGTCAGGGGAGAGGAGGACATCACCTAACACGGTCCTTGGCTCTGAATTTCTTTTTTTATGATTTATTTTATTTATGGGGGAGAGAGAGAGCAGCAAGTGTGGAAGGTGAGAGGGGCCCAGGGAGAGGGAGAAAGAGACTCTCAGGCAGACGCCCTACTGAGCGTGGAGCCCAAGGCAGGGCTTGATCTCACAACCCTGAGATCGTGACCTGAGCCAAAACCAAGAGTTGGATGCTTAACAGACTGAGCCATCCAGGTGCCCCAGTTGGCTCTGATTTCTGCCTCAAATAGTCCACTTTCAATGTATTTTTCTTCTTCTCTGTCTCCTCTAGTTTTTCCACTGTAGTTAAGCCGGGGTCAGGTGGGGGCGGGGGGGCGGCAGACAGAGGCACTAGTCATTTAAAAAACGAGCTCTTTTGATCTTTTTGATATTTTGAGGGTTATAAGTAATGTTTGGAAGAAACGATCTCTAACTCTGTGTTGACCTATCCTAAGGATATAATCAAAAATACAGAAAAATATGTATGCACAAAAATACCGTTGTTCACCAAAATGACAACAATAACTCAATAAGGAAATATTTGGGTAAATTATGGCTTTAAATATCATGTAACCATGATATACATGATTTACCATTACGGTTATGAGGAAACACTTCTACAAAAAAGAAAATAATAAGGTATAAATTTACACCTGAGGTGTAGGAGCTCTACTATGTAAAACTATGCACAAAGAAAGAAAAATGCACCAAAATGTCAAAACTGGTTATTTCTGGCAAGAGAGGCTGGATTATTTCTAATGTCATCTTTGTACTTTTGACTGGTTCAAGTTCCCTGCAATGTAGATATATTCCTTCTATAATCAGAAAAAAAGAAAAAGTGATTAAAAAAAAAAAATCACTCCCAGGGAGCTTTCCTGATGTCATTTAATCAAATGTGTTTTATCACATATCTGCCATGCACTTAATCCAGCACTAAAATGCTATAGAAGAAACGAAAGTTGTATGATGCACAGGTACCTTCCAGGGGCTTACTTTCAAAGTAGGGAGACAATTTTGGATATCTGAAGTGATGAAAAGGCATTTCAGGGCTGTATGCTGTACTTGGAGGTATTAAAATTCGGATTTAGCTTCCTGGAGGAGACAGTGATAGGTAGCAAGGATCCTGGTCCTTTTTTCCCCAACTTTAGAGGGAATGCTTCTAACATTCATATCATTAAAAATACTTTTGGAAGACAGGGAGGGGAGAGAGGAAATTTCTCCTATTCCTAATCCTTTTGCAAGGGCTTTTATCACAAATGAATTTCCAACGTTAGGCTACTTACATTTATTGTGATAACCATATTTGGATTTATTTCTCCCACCTTAATTTGTCCTTTCTTTTTTATTATTTTTTTATTTTTTATAAACATATATTTTTATCCCCAGGGGTTAATTTGTCCTTTCAATCACCCTATTTTTTTCTATACTTTTATAGCTCTCCATATATACAAATATCTAGATCTTCTATTGAACTAATAGAGTTTTGTTACTTTTTCCCCTACTGATTTGGAAATAAATATTCTCTAATTTGAGTATTGTTGACAAAGTCCCTTTAGTTTTAAGTGTACAACTCAGTGATCTGACAAGTTTATACAATATGCTATGTTCACAAGTGTAGCTACCATCTGTCCCATTATATTGCGGTTACAATACCAGTGACTTTGCGCCTGATGCTGTGACTTATTCCTAGGAGTTACTCATTCCATAACCGGCAGCCTGCACCTCCCTCTCCTTCACCCATTTTTCTCAATTCCCTACCTCCTCCCCTCTGACCACCATCAGTTTGTTCTCTAGGTTTATGGGACGGATTCTGTTTTTTATTTTTTGGATTTCAGTTATGAGTGGGATCATATAGTATTTGCCTCAGCGAGGCTTAATTCACTTCGCTTTAACACTGTATACAATGTTTTAAATTTAACTGTTTATTTATGTCTTTACCTCACAGTTTTTCTTCCATTTTATTCTTTCTTCCGGAAGTAGATAGCTTTGGAAATTTTTTTTTAACAAGAGTAAGTCACTAGTAAATTTACTGGAAATTCTTTTATGCTCTATCTTGAATTATAGTTTAACCTGGTGAAGAGTTAAACTCTTTGAAAACATTTCTCTATCTCCCAGTTTCCATGAAGAGTTTTTTTGTCAATATAATTATTTTTTTTTACCTTTTCCCTTTGTGCTTGGCATTTTGAAGTTCACTGTGTTAGGTCTAAGTATGAAATGTTTAATCCTGCTGTTGATTCCTAAATCTGGAGATTCATCTCTTTCATAAATTCTACACAATTATCATCCATTTCCCTTTATTAGGAAATAGGCAAAGGAAATACCATGAATCTTATGAAAAATTATTTACCCTCTTTTCCCTCCAGGAACACCAAAGAGATGTATGTTAAAAATCTGTTATTCTAGACTCTACGTCTCTTTAATTCGGTTTCTTATTTTCTATTTCTTTTTTCTATGTGTACTCCTGAGAAATTTCCTCTCATATGTTTCCCAATGCAATAACTCTCTTCAGTTGTAGCCAGTACGGCTACAATGTACCCACTGAGTTGCAAATTTCAATCCTAGTATTTTTCATGTCTATAATTTTTATTTGGTTCTGATTAAAACCTTCCTGTTCTTTTTTCAGAATAGGTTTCCCGGGGTTTTAATTTCTTCTTTCAGGTCTTGAATCATTTTAAACATGCTTACTTTAAGAATGCTATCTAGGGGCACCTGAGTGGCTCAGTGGGTGAAGCCTCTGCCTTCAGCTCAGGTCATGATCCCAGAGTCCTGGGATTGAGCCCTACATCCAGCTCTCTGCTCAGCAGGGGGCCTACTCCCCCCTTCCCCCACTTCTCTGCCTACTTGTGATCTCTGTCAAATAAATAAATAAAATCTTAAAAAACAAAAAAGAATGCTATCTAATATTCTATCAGAAGTTCTCAGAAATCTACCACTGCTTCTTGTGTGTGTGTAGGCATCTGCTGACTCTCCTACTGGTAGATTATCTCCTCAGAGATTCTAGGATTTTGGATTGTGAATGTAGTTTAGTCATCCTGTCTGTAGATGCCTCGGCAGGCTTGAGAAGGAATAGATCCCTCCAGAGAACTTTATATTTGCTTCTGCCAGATATGCAGAGGCATCCCTCCTCTGAGACCATTTTTATGTCATTTTTTTGGTCTTACATTCCCATTTAGTCATGGAATCTAAGTATGAACCCCAAATACTGTTGTATAGAAATTCCTAGACCAAGACAGATCGGCTTGCTTTGTTGAGTCTCAAGGCTCATGACTAAGCTAATCACTAATCCAACTTCTTATCCAAGACATAGCTCTCCAAGGCCTTCTTCACACAGGCATCTCAACTGATGCCCCAGCCAACATGGGGCCAAGATTTCACGGATCCTGTACCAGAGCAAAGTGTTAGAACCTGAGCGCATAGGTCCAAAACTCCCACAAAGCAAGCCATAGCTTCAGTTTATCCAAAATCTGCTTTACTTTCAGTTCCTTTTTTGGTTTTGGTGCCAAAGATTCCCTACCTCATACAAATTCATCTAGGTACTCAAAAGGACATTTGTTTAAATTTAATCCAACATTTCCAGGTATTTTATAGCACCAAGGGACTTTTCAAAGGGGTGTTTTCTTTTTCTATTCTATATTTTTCTATTTCTATATCTCACAAAGCAGCACAGTCTGCTTTGGATTCTCTCTCTCAAATAAATAATTTTTTTTTTAAATATTAAGCTAAAGGTCATTGATTTGGAGAATGAAGAATACATCAAAGTCATAAAGATGTTCCTACTAAAAGTCTTAAGTATCCAGTTTTTAATAACAGATTGGTGGGATGTTTTTCCCGTCAGGAAATTCTACCCTTCCTCGGACAGCCAGCCTGTTAGAGCTTCTCCAGACTCCCAGCTCACCCAGATAATGGAGCAGCACCAGCAAGCCTTAATACAGCTGACCGACGTGCAGCCCAAGGAAGGGGCCCCATCCAACGTCACATTTCCACCTCTGTTGTCAAGGGTTGAAAGTGAATCCCAGCTCAGTTCAGAGAGAAGCCAAAGAAACCAAAAGGAAATGAGTCGTAGCAATTCCGAAGGCTATCTGCTCCAACTGGAAAAAGGAAGAAAGCATAGGAAAAGGAGTGGCTTCAAGGTAACAGAAGCATTTTAGTGAATAATCTTTTAATTCTTGTTATACAGATGGCCCTTGGTTTTCATTTCCTTTCTTCTAGCCTGGGCTATGGATGGTCCTTACTGAGCGGCTGCCACGCTGGGTGGCCCCCAAGTCCTGAGGCACTTCCTAGTGTGAACCCCGGCTGCTGCCTGGAATGGGCCTCCTTTGAGCTTCAGCTTGGGAAGGGTCTCCTTTTGCAGAAAAGCAGAGACCTTCTTTTGGCCCCAGATTAAACACCAGCCCCTCGGAAACGGTCCTCACACCCTGTCTTGACCCCTAGTCAAGGCTGAGCCTCTCAGCATGTTCTCCTATCTGAGGATACAAAATAGGGCTGAGGGAGGTTGCAAAATCTTTCCAGGAAAACATGAAAGCATACAGAAGGTGTCTTTGTAGGTCCTCTGCATTTCTCCACTGTTACAAGCATTAAAAACCCCTCAGGAAAGGTCGCTCACCTCTCACATGGAATGCTAAGGAGAGAACTGGAAAATGCATTCTGTGTTATAGGGCACCTTCCAACCAGTGAGAAGCAAAGGGCCTGTGGTGATCTGGGTTCCCCAGGAACAGACTCTGAAATGGAGATTTACGGGCAGGAGACTGGTTGAGGCGTGCCTCCCAAACCAGCCCTGGAAAGGATGAGCGGGGCAGGGCTGGCTGAGGAAGAGAGTGTTGTGATGCAGGTGCAGCAGAAGCTCTAGAAGTCCATGTGGGCTCTGAGTTGGGACGGCTCTTTGAAGGTAAAGCGCGCGGGCTTTTGCTCCACCACATGGACCAGACATTGGCTACAGACGGTCTCCCCAGGGAGAGCCCCAACTTTGGGTATTGCAGCTGCATCTGGCTGAGGGCAGTTCTTAGGGAAGGACCAGACTGGGAGCCACAGCGAACAGCAAGTGGAGGAATTAATATCTCGGTCCCCAGGGACATCCACTGTAAGGCGGTTTAGGGAATCAACCCCAGTTCAATTCAACATAGGTGCTGAATTCGTATTAGGAACTGTGCTAGGTGCTGAGATGTAAAGAGAATGAGCCATGGCCCTTCCTCATGTAGACACACATGAAAATGGCTTCACTATAACGCTGCAATTTAAAAAAAAAAAAAAAAGAGGTATGTGTGGGTTGCACAGAGGAGCAAAAAGGAGTTTGAGTTGACAGTCCAACCTAAGGGGTCAAGCAGAGCTTCAAGGGATAATTCTGAGTTGAGATTTAGATGATCAAGAGTTAATAAGAGGGATGTTAGGGTAGCTCAGTCGGTTAAGCAGTTAAGCGCCTGCCTTCAGCTCAGGTCATGATCCCAGGGTCCTGGGATCGAGTCTCACATCAGGCTCCCTGCTCAGCGGGGAGCCTGATTCTCACTCTGTCTGCTGCTCTCCCTGTTTGTGTGCTCTCTTTCGATCTCTGACAAATAAATAAAAATTTTTAAAAAGTTAATAAGACCAAAAGAGTATTTCAGGCAAAAAGGACCAGCCTGTAGTTTAGTCCCTAGCAAATAGCAGACCATCAAATAAATGTTAGTTTCCTTTTCCTTCTTCTATTAGTAATTTGAATTCATGTCTTACAGAGAAGAGGCAGTAGAAAGTACCCCGATGACCGTGTGTATCACCAGAAGTCTAAGAGCATGGGAGGATCAGAAGGGGAATTAAAAAAGAACTTCTAGTCACCGTTGCCCAAACCCTCTTTCCAACTCAGAAAAACCCTCCCTTCTTGCTTTCTTTCAGGAATGTTCCGACCCACCCGTATCCCTTTGCTCGGCCCAGCACCTCCAACTTGCATCTAACAAATGCTCAGAAGCACTCTTTGTCTTTTAAGCTGCTCCAGAAGCTAAAATGACTTAGAATCGAGCTGTTCATATAGGACAGCAGGTAGCTGGGGCACCGGACAGGGGAATCATTATGTGGGTCGTGCCCACTTGCTAGTCACAGCAAATCTTGTGGTTTCCTAGGGATTCGACTTGAATCACATTAAAAGTTTGAGGATTTGGAGAGCTAACAGGCCCAAGCACCTTCTCCTTCCTCCTCCTTCTCCTGGCAGTTCTGATGCGACTAGTTTATGAACACTAAGCATGGTCTGTGCTGGTAAATCCAGACGTCAGGAGGAAAGGGACAGACACAGCAGAAGGGATGACAAAAAGCATAAAAGTATCTGTTGGGACCGGCCACAAAACAGCTGCGTAAGCAGTTCTGGGACAGCGGAGCTACAGGTATTAACTCCTGTGCTTGTTATCACAGACCGTCTGGGTACTGCTGCTTGACGGCTTCTAAAGAGGAGGTTTATTGGGATGAAATTTAGCAACCACAGAGCAAATTTCCTTCACTTGCTGTTCCCCAGTAGTAGAGGCATTGTTTTGTTGCCCTGATTTTGAGTAACTTTCTCACACTCAGACATCTGAGGAATGTTCTGGAGAAAAACCCTGCTGTCTCCCCCACAGCAGGGTACAGCGCTTCAGAGTCTAAACAAGTCCTCACAGGACTTTTTAGTCAGGCATGCTTCGCCCCACGTTTACAATAGAAGTCACTCCTCTAGCTTGAGAGGTGGGATCAGTTACTGGCAGAAACGTGCCATCAGGAAAGTCTGGTGCCATCCTCTGCCCAGGGGACCATCAACAGAGAATACCAGTTCGGAGGGGCGGGTCTGGGGTTTGAAGTCCTCAGCCTGGGGCCAGGGATGGTGGAGGTCAGCTAAGACAGGTTTCATGCAAAGACTAGCAGTGAACCCCCTCAGGGACTTGAGAACAGGACTCTATTTTCCTCCTGTGTTTAGAGACCTAACAGGACTAGCATTGTTGATTTAATTTGGGGGGAGGGGGAGCGTGCTATTGTGACCTTTTAGTCTTGTAACAGCCAAGAAGAACTAAATCAAAGTAAATTCTAAGGATTATTTTACTATAAAAACCTTTTGAAGAGGCAGAAAGTAGATTAGTGGTTGCCTAGGGCTGGCAGTAGAGGGGGGCCGAGGAGTGGCTGCTAATGGGCACAGGGGTTTCTTTTCAGGGTGATGAAAATGTTCTAAAATCAGATTGTGGCGATGTTTGCCCAACTTGAGGAATATACTAAAAAACCACTGAATTGTACAACTTCAAATGGGTGAATTTGGTGGTGTGTGAATTCGGTTTCAATAAAGCGGTTAGAAAAGACTTTTGATGGAAAGAGATCAAACAAAATTACAGCACTGAGAGCCAATCAAGATTACTTGAGGCAAACTTAAGTAAATCCAGGATTTTTCATTGCCAGTCACCCAGAACAAACTCTGTTAGGAACCATGTTCTCTCCCCCTTGAGAAAAGGGCACTTTGCTAAAAGTAGATCATGCTGGAAAGGAGATAGTAGCATTGGGGTACTCATGCCTGTCCTTGGGCCACACTGTTTACTTTGTGTCAATATTTAATGCTAGTCCCTTTGCTAGTACTTGCTGTTTTCCTATCATAGCCAAGATGTTCATTCTGGTTATGCGAGGAGATAGAAAGAACTGTGACAACAGACCCGGGGTGGGGTTGGGGGGGGCGGGCGCCGGCCGGGAGCAATGATTTGTGCTTCACACTGTATCTTTTGTGTCAGTGCAATGATTAAAGTTAATCTGCTTCACGCTAAGTCTGTGATTTCTGGCCACTGATCATTTCTCATCCGTTTTGGACAAATTGGATTTATGACCTGGATATGAGTGAGGCTCTCTCCTTTTTCATTACTGGTTTACTTTGCCAAATATAAAGTAACTTAGTGATTGCGAAACAGTGGTACTGATGGCATGTCCGAGATAAAGAACCAGATAAAGAACAAATTTGCAATTGCCAAGTAGAAGATACCCAAGTTCATTCACCTATTAATCATTAGCGGAGATTTTAAAATGTGATCATACCTAGTGTAATCAAGGTTTGGACAAAAAAATGGCATTCTTACCCATTGCTAATGGAAGTGCTCACTAAGGACCTTAAGTGTGTTTGTGATTTTGTCTCAATAATTCCACTTTTATTAAGTTTAGATCTCAAAGTGATCATCAGAGTAGCCCACAAGCAATGCTTATCCCTAGGACATCTTAAATAACATTTAGAATGTCATGTATAAAAGTCACATTTTTGAAAGATTTAGTGACAGGGAAATACATCATAATGCTAAGATACTTAGTGAAAAAAATCTAATTTGTAGCCCTTGGCCATTTTCTGAAAATATGAACAGACAGATGTTAAAGGCAGGAAGTTGCTGGACTGGTTTTGCCAGGTGATTGTTTTCTCTAAGGAGATTTAGGGTTTTGAAAAGCCTTTTATGAGCAATTTTTTTCCCCTCTATACTTTAATATTTTTCAGTGATTTTAGCCCAACTACCTCTTAAAAAAAAAAAAAAAAAAAAAAGCCTCTCTCATCTTTTACAAATAGATATACTGAAAGACTTTTGACTATACATTTTGAACATTCTAATCAGGGAGATTCTATTTGCAGGACTCAAACCTTGCAGCATAGAAATGTTGCCTAAAAGATACAGGATTCTGGCTCTCTGAAGTACTGAAATTTTAGCAATACTGCTTTCGGCTCCAAGCACCTTCAAAATTATGAGCTCGTTCTTCTCACCTGCAGTTAATCCACAAGTAGATGGTAACTAGTACTGGCGGTCCACAGCTCAGAACATCAGAACCAATATTTATATGGCTCTCTCATGTCTTTCCTGACACAAGATTGCTGCTACAGCTCCAGCTATCATATCTACATGCAAGGCAAGGAAAAGAAAAGGGAGGGGCTGCACCAGCCTGAATCAAAGCTAAGCCAACTTGCATTTACACCTCCTCGGCCAGAGCTCAGTGCTGCAGATCTGGGGAAAGGAGTACCTGTCTCCAAGCCTCTATGGTGGGGTAGGACAAGGGAAAAACTAGCTGGTATGAGCTATGCGTAGTCAGCCAATAGGCCAGTGGGAGTAGAACAAATTCTTGTAACCACTGATACATTGATATGAGATTACTTATGCCCTTCAAATTATCCAAAAATCACATTAACTAAATGCTATTTCTCAGATCTTGCCTAGACTTTTTTTTTTTTTTTTTAAGATTTATTTGAGAGACAGAAAATGTGCATGCACAAGCAGGGAAGAGGGCAAAAGAGAGAGACTGCACACTGAGTGTGGAGCCTGATGTGGGGCTTGATCTCACAAACCTGAACGGAAATCAAGAGTCAGAGACTTAACCGATTGAGCGGCCCAGGTGCCCCAGTTCTTGCTTGGACTCTTAACCCTTAAAAATTTACGACCTTTTCCTAATCGGAGAGGGAGACAAACTGTAAGAGACAGAGGGTTGCTGGAGGGGAGGTGGGGGCCGGGGGGTAACTGGGTGATGGGCATTAAGGAGGGCACGTGGCAGTAACAAGCACTGGGTGTTACAAACAACTGATGGATCACTGAACTCGACCTCCAAAACTTGTAATATACTTTAATTAATTGAATTTAAGTTTAAAAAATGTTACAGTCTTTTGAATGTTAGGACATGATTAGAGCATTCGCCTTTCGAAGCAATGCTTACCTGATTTATATTGCCTCTTGCCAGGAAATTCTTTGGTTTCGTGAACCGTACAAGAACAGATAGATTAGCAATGACAGTAAAAGCAAAAGCAGTAAAGTAGTAAATGTATATGTCATTTAGAATGTTAATAATGAAACACCTCTTTATTCACTTGGAAATTTTTATTTATAATTTTCAGAATTCCAATTTTCTTGTTGTTGTAGAAGTTGGAAAAGTCAAAACATGTTACTTGACCAGCCACAAATTACCCAAGACGCTATAATCAATAACTACCATTAGAGTGAAAGAATTGTCAGGAAATGTACCGTCTCCCAACAGTCCACATGGGCTTCCATTCTTTCCTTATGTGGCTGTGACAGCATGGCGGGGCCGGCGGGTGGGGCACAATTCCTTAAAAGAAACTGTCTCTGTATTTGTAGAGCTCCAAGCTGAAAGATTATCAGAAAAGAGACGGGAAGCTTGGAGGCCTTGGACCTGACCTTGAGTCTATCAGAGACAAAGTGAGTGAGATGTACATACAGCATTCTGTAGGTTTGAATTTGCCCACCTGTGTATTAGCAGAACAGTACAGAAATGTCTCCCACCCACCCCCACACCAAGTCCTGATCCAAATGTCTCCCTCTGAATAGAGGCCCTTCTGAAATAGCATTAGTAATAGAGACCCAGATACTCCTTTTACCATAAGATAAAATTACCTAGCCAATGTTGTTTTATGTATCCACCTTTTAGTTCGTCTTGAAGGCCTGCACAGAAAAGGGGGCCACGTGCACATGAAAAGAGATGTGTGTGTTATATGGTCGTTGGTCTTTCCCAATAGAGTGATCTTGGTAATTTTGAAGAGTGGCTACAGAGAAGACACTTAGGATAAGAGTTTCCCAACCCCTGAAAAGTGCATCCACTTTATTTCCTTTCCTCTAGTGAAAGAAGATCTTCATTTAATGTGTTTTAACTACAGTTGCACTCAAGGCATAAAAAGAGAGTATAGTTCAAAGTTGGAAGCCAAAATGAAAATAAATTGGGTAAATGCAACAAAGAAGGAGCTGAATGTGATTTAGACCCTGTTAAGGGAACACTGGGTGTGCTTCGGCAATGATGTGCCCCCTCAGAGACAGACCGTTTCTAGGAGAAACATTAACTGTCTCACTGCTGTTCCCCTTAAGTGTGGTCATCCCATTTCCTCACTGCCGCTAATACAACATGGCCAGCTCGCTCAAAGGAGTGCCGCTTTTAAAGAGAGAATAGAGAGATCTAGAAGGACCTGTGTACTGTTGTAACATGGTTTGTCTGAACAGATGCAGAAATTAATCCAAAAAAAGGAATATGCAAAGCAAGTTAAGGAGTATAACATGAAGACATTATCCATTCTGTCAAAACCACAAACAGCGAAAACTGAACGTCAGTCAGCCATCCCTCGGCAGAAGGTAAGAAATCCCCACCACGGCAGTTAGCCTCTCAAGTAGAATGAAGAGGAAACCTTTGTCACCACTTGACAAATTTCCCATGTTTTCTGAAGCCAGGAGGGGTCTAAGCTACTGCCCTTCTTGTGGCTACCCATCAGAGACATTGATACACAAAGAACACGAACACAAATGACGCTGTAAGGGTAGCCTGAAGTTCATCGTGGTCTTAGTCCTCCATGTGTTTTCTTCTTGTATTTCAAATCTGACACATAAAAATGAATAGTAAGGCCAGCAGACAGAAGAGATACTCAATATCACTAATCATCAGGGAAATGCAAATCAAAACCACAGTGAGATCACCTTATACCTGATCAGAATGGTTAGAATTAAAAAGACAGGCAATAAGTGTTGGTGAGGACATGGAGGAAAGAAAGAACCCTCGTGCACTGTTGGTGGGGATGTGAGTGGGTGCAGCCACACTAGAATGGAGCCAAACAGTATGGAGGTCCCCCCAAAATCAAGAATAGAATTACCATATGATCCAATAGTTCCACTATTGATTATTACCCAAACAATACAAAATACTAATTTGAAAAGATATATGCACACACATGTTTATTGCAGCATGATGTATGATAGCCAAGATATGGAGGCAACCCAAGTATCCATCTCTAGAAGAATGGAGAAGATGTGGTGTGTGTACACACACACACACACACACACACACACACACACACACACAGAGAGAGAAGCTTATCACACAGCCTTAGAAAGAGGAAATGGTGCCATTTGTGGCAACATGGATGGACCTAGAGGATATGACGTTAAATAAGTCAGAACAGAGAAAGACAAATACCATACAATTTCACTCATATGTGGAATCTGAAAACCAAAATGAACAAAACAAGCAGAATCCAATCTATAAATACAGAGAACAAATTGATGGTGGCCAGAAGGGAGGTGGTGGGCGATGGGCAAAACATATGAAGGGGTGAGAGAGATAACAGGCTTCCAGTGATGGAATGAGTAAATCATGGGCATGAATGGTATAGCCCAGGGAATATGGTCAGTGATACTGTGATAACGTTGTATGGTGACAAGTGGTAGCTACACTTGTGGTAAGCAAAGTGTGACACAGAAGATGAATCACTAAGTTGTACACCTGAAGCCAAAGTAACATGTGTGTCAAGTATACTCAAAACATTTTAAATTGAATAGTAAGGCGATTTCTTAGAAGAATCTAGCAATCCTGATAAATCCTATCAATTTCCTTCTCTACCATTAAATTTTAAAGAATTAGTGTCTTCTTGTCATTCATGGGTACATATGTCAAAGAAAAGTCCTTTGTTGTTTCTTTCAAGTTCATTCCCCTACATTTTTCCCAAGGGACTGTAATACATAGGTCCCTCTAGCCATGAAAAATGATTTCATAAAATACAGAATGTTCTCCCTCTCGGAGGTCATCCAACCGTAAGTCAGGATGTGAATGAAGTACTTTCAGCGGAGACACTGAGCCTCGCAGTGCAAAGTCTCCATCTCAGTCCCAGGAAGAACATGGGACCCTTTGCATGAGGGACAAGTGACCCTTTGGTGCTTTTAGGAATTTGTACTTCATGTTCTCACACAGACCATCCTATTTTCTATTTATTGCCTTTCTCCCTGGGACCTTGAAGACCTCAGTCCACTTGATTGAGTTTCCATGGTGCCACTTTCTCTATTTTCTCCAAGCCATTATTTTTTTCCATGAAGAGATTCAAGACAACAAGTCTGTAATGAGAAATTCCTACAGAAGTCACCTCTACACACACTGAGAAGTTCGGACATGATTTTCCCTTCCAGCACCTGAACATACTACTCCTGCTTCAGCTATCAAAAAACTTACTAAAATATAAAATGGATATCAAAACATAAATCTGTTTTGAAATCATATGTAGTGATCTAATCTTTATTGTAGTGCCTTTTGGAACTGACATCACTAAAAAAAATTAAAAATTAAAAAAAAGAAAGAAAAGACTGCTTTTTCCGGTCTCCAGGCTTTTACAGACATACTAAAGAAAAGAGTAATTTCCAACCTCTAATAAATAGCTGCTAGAGTTTCAAAAGCCTGGGAACAAGAAGAGTTGATGTAATAAGTGGAAACTCAATTTTGTCAACTACAGTGACGTCTTTGGTCTCAATCTGTAGCAAGTCCACTCTGAATGGAAAGGTCTGTTAGTATCTCCTTAACAGAGGCTTGGTTTTAAGAAGACCACTAGAAGCTAAATAGAGCCCATACATGAGAAATGTATTTTCAAACACTTGAATAAAACCTCGTTTTAGAACGAAAACACCCGAAGGCACAGCTCGGTTTCATTTTCCAGCTCTTGTCCATTGCATGCTCACATGGCTAACTTACTGTTGGAACTGTGCATTAGAGAGCAGGACTCGCATTTCCCATCCGCTCTCCATTCCCAACTGCATCTTCTCACCTCATGGTAGCAATGTGTCTCTTCCTTTTACCAGTGAACATGTCCTAAGACTTGATTTCATTTAAGGAATGCAGAGCTCACTATCCATTTCACATAAAATGTTCTCTTTACGTTTTTAGGCTCTGGAATATGCCAAGACCATCCCCAAACCCAAACCTTCAAACCTGACGGACCACGTATCCAAAGAAAAGAAAAATCACACGTACACTCGAAAAGACGACACTCTGCCTGAAATCTCACTGCTTGAGAGACTGCAGAACAGACATGAGAGGGAAAAACAGGCTGTGGCGGCTTTCAAAGTCCTTCACATTGTATAGACAACGCATTTGTCGGAGACCAAAAATGCCCGGGGACTGGACTTGGAGAAAAAAACTCCAACCACCTCTCTGTGTAGAGAGTGGATCCTCTGTCCTCCAGCGCAGTCCACGTTTGCTTTGTACAGGATTTAAAATATGAGGCCTTATTAACTTTACAGAGCTGTGTTTTACTTTCTAGAAAGGTTATTTTATTATTTATTTTCAAATCAGAATTTTGGGTAGAATAAGAACTAGGGAACAAAGCTTTTTTAGTTTCACAGCAGATCTTTTAATTTCTCAAAATATCTCTACCCTTCCTTGTAAAATGAAACCTTGAAGTGACCCAGCAAAAAATGTATCTAACTTCTGCTTCTCTCGTAACTGCCCGATAAGGAAAAAGTATAGAAACACTTCAGTTTTGAATAAAATGAATGTAAATGGACTAACTGCTAGAACATTTGGAGATAGTTTCCCAAATAGTTCTAAAGTTTCTAAATTAAAAAAAAAAAAACAAAATAAAATACCCCAATGTCCTAACAGAGCATCATGACATATATTAGAAATCCAACAAGTCCAGAAACATCCATTCCGACAACTCTGAGCAATATATTTTCCCAAAGTTACTTGCTCCAAGTGTGTGAATGTGCCAGGCATCTTGCCATCAAAACATCTTAAAATGTTACCACATCTGTGCTTACACGCTTACGCACACACACACACACACACACACACACGTACATACGTTAGGTAAGAGGAGAAAGCATTCCACATTTTACTGCTGAGTGTCACTATTAATAAATATTATCTACTTTTGTCTTTTGAAACTGAATAAACATTATCAGGTGTAACAGAATTAAAATTATCAGGTCTTAAAATAAATATGGAAAAAATTAATTTTTTCTTACTTGCTTGTATTAGATGGGCATTTGATTCTTTGACAGCCATATCCAGAAATGGGTAATTTTAACACTAATTTAGGGGAAAAACTATCTATACAGGTGGCATAAGAAATGGTTTTGGAGAGTTATTCCTTTGTTATAAACATTTTACATAAACCATGATGTGGTATATAAAAGCTCCCTGTATGTGATTTTCTCTTAAAACTGAAAGCAATTAGAATTGAAAGTCTAATTTTCAATTAGAAAAGTCTAATTTCTGGAAAAATTATACATATATGAAGATAAATAAGCTGACAAATCATGTTTTGGTGGTAAGTTGAAAATTACATCATATATGAAGCATTAGGTGGGAAAAATCATATCTCAAATGACTCCTAAGATATATTTGTAAAAGAAGAGGACCCTTCATGGTACATGGTGAAGACTTTTCTAGAAGCTTAAGAATTAATTTCTTTTTCCAAATGGCCTTAAATTTAAACTTAACTCTGAAAGATTAAATAATGCATATAGAGACATTTCCAAATTTAAAGGGACAGAGCAACTTTTTAAAATATTCCACTTCTATTAGAGTATTTTAAAAGTATTTTAGGGGCACCTGGGTGGCTCAGTGGGTTAAACCTCTGCCTTTGGCTCAGGTCATGATCTCAGGGTCCTGGGATCAAGCCCTGCATTGGCCTCTCTGCTCAGCAGGGAACCTGTTTCCCCCTCTCTCTCTGCCTGCCTCTCTGCCTACTTGTGATCTCTCTCTCTTTGATATAAACAAATGAAATCTTTTAAAAAAAAAAAAAGGTATTTTTAAAAGAGCTTAGAATGTGCTTATCTTATTCACATACTAATTTTCAAAAGAGGAAGTGGAGATTAGGTTAGGATAAATGACTCTTCACATATGTCAGTCCTACTGATAATAGCAGACGGAGTAGCCCGGTCTAAATTTTGGCAAATACCAAGGACAGTGCTATTTGATTATTTCTAGTAGGGGGTTGTTCTTGTTTTCTGTGTGGGCAAGGAGCATATAATTATTATGAACTTCAGTTTTGGACATGAACTCCCACGGTTTCATTTCTAGAAATACTCATTATTACATACCCGATCATATTTTAACACATAAAATCTGGCAACTTCATAACTATGTTGTTAAAGTTGAAAGAGACACATAAATTAACTCAGATGTTGACTCATAAGAGACACTATTTTATTTTTGAACATTTAAAACCCTCCTCCAACCATTTCTCTGGTAGCTAAGCACTGTTAAAACCTTCAATCCCTTCACTCACTATCGAGAACCACACTTAGCTGAAGCAGGTGGCGCAATTCAGTCTACATCAAACATTTCACAGAATCTTTACTTCGAAGGCAAGTCTGTATCTCCAGCATGTAAGCCCTAAACATCACAATTCTTTGTACACAAATATTGAAAGTGACAAGTGGCATCTAAAAGGGCTGTTCCTACAGAAATAGAACATGTTTGCTAGAAGCTGGGGGTTGAGATCAAAGAATGAACCAAAACAGGCCATTGTCTGAGCCCACCTGGTAAGATCTAGCAGATCACTAAGCCATCATGATACTAAGCGTAAGATTCTGCGGAAACAGTGAACGACACACACTTCTCTGCTCCTCCTTGAAATTAAGGCAACAACAATGATCTTCTGCAGACCCAAGTGGGTCAATGATCAATTTTTACAGTACTTTTGCTTCAGATATTAAGAAGTAAAAACAATCTGCCTATTAGAAAGCAAGGACTTTAAACTTGAGTGACAGAATAAGGGTGGGTTTGTATTTGACCAGATGTTATAGAGGCCCACTGAAAGACACACGGCTTAATCTGCCTAATCTCTATTAAATGGTGTAAATAAAGGACCTTTAAACCACATATTCTCTTATTATAGACTCCTCTTCATGGTGTTTTTCCATCTTGAATTTCTAAGGACAGCATCCTGTTAAGAGGAAGCTTTGTTCCAAGTAGCTGAATTTCATGACAGCTGTCTTCATGATATTGTTTTGTATATTAAGGAGTTTCTTGGGAGTTATCTAGAAACCAGCCCAAGAAAAGACAATATTGAAGAACAAAATAAAAGGTAAGTCTAGCAAAACACCAATGCCTAATGGTTCCAATTGGGGCCCTATTATTGGTTAATGAATCATTGTTAAAATCTCACAGCAAGCATGAGTGTGCAGTCTAGTCTATAGCAAGAAAATGACTCTCCATCCCAACAGTTATTAGCTGGAAGTTGTTTGAAAACACATCCAGTAATTATTACAACATTGGAGCTAATTGAGAACTTTGCTTTGATAACAAATGGTCTACAATAGCAAACTCGGGGGGGGGTGCTTTTAAAATTACTTATTGATAAACAGCACACAATATCAATAGAATTTGGGTCATAGTCTGAAGATCTCAGGACACATTTAGCTAATTATTTCCAAAATATTCTTGAAAATATAGATTACTATCCTATTCAAAGTAGCACTTGAAAATTTAAAATTCTTACAGAAAAAAAAAGTTACTCATCTAAATATGCCTTAAGATTAACTTTATTAGAGCAAGAATAAATCCTGATGAATAATACACATTTCATCCAACTCTCAAGTATTCATCAGATGATAACCAGACTCTTCCCTAACTCTAAGTGTGCTTTCATAATTTGTATTCCTAAGGTAAAGAGAGAAAAAGATACATGAAGACTCCATTTGCCTCTAGTTGTTTTCCCAGAGAGGTAAGGGTTTCAAACAACACAAATAAAATTATTATTATTGTGGATTTTGTTTATCCAGAGTGTCTCTCCCCATTTATCCCTGACTCTAAGGAGTTGTCTATATTGTCAGGTGAAATTTGTATACTATAAAGGCAATATAAAAGAGAAATATGAATTATAATAATTTTGTGTAGATATTCCACTCTTAAAAATAGACTGAAGTAGGAATCCGGAGTAGGTAAAATCTAATATTCAAAATCAAATTTAAAAAAAAATTTTGTGCCCTTGGGGTGCCTGATTGGCTCAGTCAGTAGAACATAGAACTCTTGATCTTGAGGTCATGAGTTCAAGCCCCACATTAGGCCTACAGCTTACTTAATACAGATCCAAAACCGTCCCCTCACCCCACTGCCTCCAGGCTAAGTACAATATTTGTTCCTCCTGCTTCTCTAACTTTGTTGAGCAAAACCATACAGCTTTTCACAAGGGTACTAAGAAAACATATCTCCATTTTCTAGCCAAATATCTGGTCAATGAAAGCAAAAGGTTTTAGGTGGCAAAGTTTTTATTCATTGATTAATTTTATTCCCTCATCTTAAAAATTCCATTCTTCATCTTTGGTTACTAAGTTTCAGTTCAGTGAAATAACCGGAATGTTGGACCCTTCCCAAAATGTTGTGGAAACATCACATTTCAAGATGAAGATGCAAAGTAAATAGATTTTTCAGTTGAATCTACCCCTCAATACAGGGAAGGCTCTTTGGGTAATATGAAGGGAGGAAAAAAAGAATTTAGTGGGCAGGACTAATCTCCCTTGCTGCCTCTCCACTGCCTTTTCATTTTTCCCTGGCAAACCTGAGCAATCTAAGTAATTAATTTTCAATAAACTGAGAAAACGGTCTTCCATCCTTAAATAACTCTAATAGGTTGAGAGGATTACAATGATATGAACATTTCAGACAAATATATTTAGTGAAGACCTGGAGATATGGGATGATTTCATAAATATTCTTTACTGAGTTGACAGCTTGTCCCTGAGACCAGCCCCAATGCTGGGAATGCTAGACCGGTTTCTCAAGGTCCCATGCTTTAGCAAAAGATATTTAAATAGTAGATATCCATATGATGCAAATTAAATAGTGGGGAAAATAATCTTCAGGTATTTAAAATTCTAAAAGTGTGATCAGTTATTCCTTCAGAAGCTGTCTACATAGACAGAAGTAGATAACAGAATATCCATATATATATGGATATATATATATATATATATATTCAATAATATTTATATTCTTGAATATAATCAATAGAGCGCTCTGCAGAGAATATAGCTAAATAATTTGGGCCCCAAACATACCCTCTCCTCTGTGACAAATAGGTCTCCTGAATTAATTTTACACTTTCCTTTTTCACCATCTGGACAACTACCAAAGTCACTGCTATGAAGCCTGGGGGGCCTCACCTCATATTTCCAACACATCACCTGGCAGGGAGGTCTCTCCCATTACCCTGCTTCCACACAATGGGGACACTGAAGCAGTGCTGATGAGGTCCCCAAATTTGTTGTCTCTACTTGAAATTGATAATCTCCAATCACACAAACCTCAAGCACCTATTTTTAATGAATCCTTCAGATGAATATCAAAGAACTATTTAGCCATGTCTAATATTTTAATTAGATTATATTCTCAATTTAACCCATTAAACCTCCTTTGATGATCCCGATATTTAGTGTTTAGCCTCAGATGCACGAGGTAATGAATACCGGACCTTTTGATTTAATGAGAATTTCAGCTCTTCCAGCCTGCGCCTCTTTGTGTACCTTTTATTTTGCTGGCTATAGAATTCAGTTAATTGAAGGAGTCTCTTACCATCACACATTAAGGAGGATAAATTAGCATCCCCATTCTGATTGGAAAATGCAAACAGACAGTTTTGCTTTGATCTGAGGATTGAACTGAGGAAGGCAGCAGTCCTCTGAAAATGAGCTGATGGCCTTGTTATCAGGGCAAAATGCAGATGCGTCCATGTGTCACAAAACACTTAATGTCTTAATTGATCACCTTCCAACTCTCCCTGTCCTGTTTGCCTCATTCTCTTTGGGGGTGTGTGTCTTGCTGTCTGTTTATCCTGGTTTCTCAACTCAGAATTAGGGACCTAGGCTTTCAATTAATCTGAGACCAAGAAAAATGAAACAATAAATTCCCTCACCTTGAAATTTCTAAGAATATCCTGTAAAACTATTTGGACCTCTCACAGACCAAGATTCTTAAGGACTAACTCTAACTTCCAATGCCCTCAGACTGACAGATCCCATGCCATTGATACTGCATCACTGAATAGGAGGCAAGAAAGAAGGACTATTACACATTTTGGTGAGGAAGTCAGCCTTTCAATCTGTTCTAAAATAATACAATTCGGGGCACCTGGGTGGCTCAGTGGGTTAAAGTCTCTGCCTTCAGCTCAGGTCATGATCCCAGACATGGGATCAACCTGCATCCATCCCAGCTCTCTGCTCAGCAGGGAGCCTGCTTCCTCCTCTCTCTCTCTCTGCCTGCCTCTCTGCCTACTTATGATCTCTCTGTCAAATAAGAAAAAAAAAATGCAATTCTCCTGAACCTCAACAAATGCAGTTGCATAAAAGGAAGTGTGGTCAGAGAGTAAGAGATCAACACCTCCATCACTCACTATAAAGGCCAGAATTAAATAACATTAAATTCAGATTACGAGACTTGTGGGTAAATATGTTAGACTAAACACATGAACATACGTATACCGACTTCACTCCCTTGGCAAGCCCACACTAAAAGGGTTTTTAGTAAAGGGTTTTTAGAATACAGGAGAACAGGAGAATGATAAAAGTAGGAAAACAGATAAAAGTTGAAAAAAAATTCTAACCTAGCAAACGGGAAACCCGAGCATCAATCTGATTTACGTTCCAGAATATCCAAAATGCTCAGGAATGGATGATGTCAATTACCTTTAAAAGTGGGGATGTAAGGGATTGAGCGGGGCTAGATGAAGGACAACTGCCCCTTTGCTCCCCCGCCAAAGATTGCTCTCCCCTCTGCAAAGAGTAAAGCAGTCTCTCTTGAGTAAGGGGCAAGTACAGAGGCTCAATACAGAAAGCACAGTGAACAGTGAATGTGTGTGTTCTAAACTCAGAGACCTCTGGTTTTCCACATGGCTCCCAGAACATTGGGAACATCTCATCCTACAAGCAGGAGTTTGAAAAAATCCTTCTCTGGAAAATCTGACCAGCCTAAAATAAAAGCCTTGTAAATTCTGACTTTAGAGGTTCTCTAATGGAAGAACTCAACTACATTATCACAGGGGGAACGCTCACAGTCTAAAGTACCCCCCCCCCCACACACACACACCATGTATCACAGTTTCCCATTAGCCTTTTCTCATTAACATGAGCAAACAACAGGGGATATCTACATATCTGAAGAGGTCACAGAGGAAACCCACTAGAAAGGGGGAGTAGGACTTAAAAAGAGATCTTGGAAGTTAGAAATAGGATAGCAGAAATTTAAAAAGTTAAAGGTTGGAACATGGAGGAATTTTCCCAGGAAGTAGAGCCAAAAAGATAAAAGGAGAGAAAATGGAAGAGAAAAAGAATTTAGAGGATAAATCTAGGAGGGAAGGGCTACTGGGTGGCTCAGTGGGTTAAGCCTCTGCCTTCGGCTCAGGTCATGATCCCAGGGTTCTGGGATGGAGCCCTGAGTCGGGCTCTCTGCTCAGCAGGGAGCCTGCTTCCCTTCCTCTCTGCCTACTTGTGATCTCTATCAAATAAATAAAATCTTCTTAAAAATTTTTTCAAAAATCTAGGAGGGGAAAAAATTTCAAATAATAGGAGTTCCTTAAAGAACATAAAGAATAGAAATCCTTGAAGAATTAATTCAAGAAAACTTTCCATAATTGAAAAGACTTTGACTGACAGAGCCTACTGAGTATCCAGAATAACGGAAGCTAAGAGATCAAGGAACATAGCTGTGAAATTTCAGACTGTTGGTTACAAAGAGAGCATCCTATAAGCTTCAAAAAAGGAAAACAAATAAATTAATTAAACAGGATACACAAAGAATAAAGAATCAAAATGGCTTTAGGCCCTCACAGCAGCAATACTGGAAGTCAATGAAAATAAATCAAAGGAGGTTTTTTAAAATTTTCAGAAGTATTCCAAAATAATTTCCAACTTAGAATCCTACACTTAGCCAAAATACTAATAAAGCACATGATTAGAATAAAAAGATCTTTTAGATAAGGATGAAGCCTAAAACATTTACTTTTCACACACCAATCTGGAAACCACAGGAGGCTGTGTTCCCCCAAAATGAGAGGGTAAAGCAAGAAAGAGGAAAATATAGGAAACAAAAGTAAATTGAAAGGAATCCCAGGGGGCATAGTGGGTTGGACCTCTGCCTTCAGTTCAGGTCAGGATCTCGGGGTCCTGGTATGGAGCCCCACATCAGGCTCTCTGCTCAGCGGGGAGCCTGCTTCCCCCTCTCCCTGCCTACTTGTGATCTCTGTCGAATAAATAAATAAAATCTTTTAAAATTTTTAAAAAGAAAAAAGAAAGGAATCCCAGGACGAAGGGGAAGAGAGATACAGCAACACAAATCCAGAGGGCAGCAGACCAAAGGTTCTGAGAGTGATTGGTCCAGGGAAAATGAAACCTTAACAAGAGTATCTTGGGAATCGGCTATAAAGAAATGGTGAAGAGTCTGGAGTTACATTGGTCACAAGTAAATTCAAAATTAAGAAGGCAAATATTAATTCCCAGGAGGGTAAAAAAGGAACTTTTCTTGCAGGGAAAAGTAATCGGAGTTGATTACCCGGCTGAGCTGAGAGTCCGACATGCATACCATAATAACGGTCCAACCAAAACCCTGTCATGGAGGAGGAGATGAAGAGGGTACACATAGGTGGTGGGAACAGGGAAGAAAGAACTAAATTTTCACCTTTTATACCATGAAGTACTTGATAATTCCTAAAACAAAGATACCAAAAACAGCAGTTCAGCAATTATTTAGAAACATGAAGACAAAAAAACTAAACAAAACAATCACCCAGTACTGGAAACCAGTTGCCTCTGTAGTAAAGAGAACAGGGAAGGGGACTGCTTCTTTTTAAAATAATCCTTCTAGAACTGTTCGCCTCTATAAACAATGTACATGGGTAAATGATGAAACTCAAGTCTTTAAAATTAAATGGAGAGAACTCAGAAATTAAAATAGACGGGAAATGAACAGGACAATCATAAAGTATTAGGTTTTTTTTTTTTTCTTTTAGCTTGTAAATTGTTCATTTGAAACGCAGAATAAAGCGCTACCTTTCTATCCTTATTCCTGTTGCTTTCTACAGTTTGTTTTCCAACCCATGTCAAGCACTGAAGAAGAATAAGGACTACTTGGCCATTCTTGAACTTCTGGTTGAAATACTGGCAAGTGTACTTAATCACTTTCATTATTGGTAGCCATGGAAGCTAGAGAGAGAATGGAGGTTACAAATATTCAGATAATCCCTAAGAATTGTGTTAGTCAATATTTTTAAACCACCCTTGCTTATTCTTGTTGCAGAGATACATTCCTAAGGTGTGTCTTTAAAAAAAAAAAAAAATTCTTAAAAGCTTCAGGAAAAAAAGCTTGTATCTTGGATTTCCCTCCTAGATCCTTTACTGATAACAAGCAATCCAATCTCTTAATAGGGCTCCCATAGATTTGAATTATACCTTCCTTCCCTACAGAACATTTAGGTCTACCAGGAGAACAGAAACCCTGGGGCAGGACAGGGGTGAGACAGGAAAGAGGGAGAGAAAGAACATTCTAAATGAAGTATCCTCAATGCAACTACATGGCCCTATACGGCCCTATTTCATCCCAGACCACCATGCCCTCTCTTAGTCCACACAATAAGATAATGACGAAGAGAAAAGAAGATGAAGTTATTTTAAAAACTAATTAGAAAGGGAAATAACCCCTCATAATGATAGTGATGGAACACAAGACTAATACCTTTGAGTTAGGCGTGTTATTCTTGCCGTAGTCCTATGAAGTGTGGGATCAAGAACCAACCTGATATGTTCAGATCTATATTGTAATTCATTACCTTCCTCTAGCATTTTTCATCTAACATCTCACAGTAGATACTTTTTACTTCATATCTCCTTCACCATTCTTAAAGAACATTCTCCTCATATTTCTGATACCAAGTAAGAGACATAACATAATCCTGAGCAAAAGGAAGGCTGGAATTTAAGTCTCCAAGTCAAGCCATCTAGCCAGTGGCTATGATGCCAAATCCAGCAGCAACTACACAATTTTGCGAAGAGTGTAAAAAGAGAAGGCTCACAGAAGTAGAAACAAAATCATGGAGGAAAAGTTATCTGGTGTACACACTTGGAATTCTAGGAGGGAGTAAATAAAATAAAGAAAGGTTTCTTTGGGAGTGAGAATTAAAGCCAGAAAATACAATGGAGAGAATCTGGACAGAAAACAGAATCATATCAAATTTGTCTCCTAAATATTTATTGGAATGATCACAGATCTCTACAAGTATTAATTTGTAACTCATCAAATTAATCAGTTGTAGGACATTGAGCAAGTCAATCTCTCAGACTCTTAGTGGCCTTATCTATAATAAGATTAGGCAAAATTTTTGGTTTCATTTTTCATTCTACTCAATATGTGAACCTTCTTTAAAACATCCCGGCAAGCAGTTACCCAACTTTGGCTTGAATGAAAAGGGCTAAGGGGCTCAGTACCTCCTTAACAAGAATTAGGATTTCAGATGGTTCTTCATCAGAAGTTTTTCCATAAATTGATCTAAGATTTTACTAGATGATTTCCAGCTAATTTTAAAATTTTATATCCAAAATTACTATGCAAAATCCTTTCCTCTACATGATATAAGAACAATAGCTCCCCCCTGCATATCGCTTTTATCATGACATGAATTAGTGGTAAAGTAGGATCATGAAAACCAGCTTCTAGTCTGAAGTTTGTCACTGTCTCTTTAACACTGACAAGGCATTCATGATACCTGGATCTTAATTTCTTCTCTTATAACAAGAAGGGCTTAGATTTTGTTAAAGTTCTCTAACACTAACCATCCCTTCCTATCTAGTTGTCCTTAACCCAGTGATCCTCACTTTGTTTTCTTACTTTCTCAAATGGGGCATTGGAGACTTCCTTAATGAATAAAAGAATACCCTTTTCATTTTCTGGTTCTCCTAATTCTTATTGTTATAGATACATTTATTTAGAGCACATGAACTGAAATCTTAGTGAGAGGACAACTTTAATAAGTTGGAATTTATAGTTCCTTTCCTACAAAAAGAAGACAGGCTATTAGGATCTTAAGGGTTAGAAAAAACCAAACCAGTTCCCCTTCTCACCAATGAAGAACCGTAACAGAGCCTACCAGCCTCTAGTGTTTTGCTTTCCAGCTTCTGCTCAAACTTTTCCAGTGAAAGGTGCTTGGTGTTTTCTGGACTTAGCCTGTTCTACTGATAAACAGCACACTACTGGCCTATAGGAGGTATGCAAATGTTCCAAAATCTGTTTCCCTGGAAACACCCATTGGCTCTGGTTCTGCCTTCTTTAGCAGAGCTGCATAGATACACCCCTTGATACTGAGGAGCCCTGTAACCATCAACTACAACTATCATAGCTAATCTCCTCTCCCACCCCTGCCCAATACTCAGCTTCTCAAGCTAAGCAACTCATACTCCCCTATGTTTTCCACACATTTTACTATCCAGGCTTTTGTATACTGGTTGACGTTTAGCTTGTCAACAGCCTCTATAAACTGTGATGCCAAGAGCACAACATAAATGTCAAATATTTCCTTAATTCATTACTTCTGCATATGGCCTGAGCCCAGCTCACGACTAGGGGGTCACCACTCCAACTCAATACATTTATTGCCCAATTCTCTTAGCACCAAAAGCATTCTGCTTGCTCTGTGCCTCCACATGTCTTTAGCTCTAGTTACCAAAGGCATGGATGGGAGCCAGTCCTCTACCTTTTGAAGTGGTGTCATGAATTCCAATTGATTATTTCTTAGTGCCGCTATCCACTAATACCGGGGCAGAATGGTATACTGGCCATTTCTGTTCTTAGATCACGTGGGCCGAAATAGAATCAAGAGTCCTTCTGAGAATCTGTGAAATGAAGTCTATTGCAAACAGCGTTAAGAACAAATTCAGAACAAATTATTTACTCTATTTGGGATTACATGTAGGACGACGTGCCCACCTTGGCTATTTTAAGATGTTTCTATCCCTTCAGAATGGGCCTATGTCTTTAATATACCATAGTGAGCGTGATTTTGTCAGATCTTTACCACCAAGTCAAAATGAATTGAGGCAAAAGCTGAGGTAATTCAGACAAAATACTTCTTCAGGCTTTGATCAGTGTTGAAGGCCAAAAACAAACACTGCCATCATGCTACATTAAATTGAAACTAAATTGTGTCTATCCTCCATATCATCACTAACCCGCTGTGTATAAGAAAAGGAAAACCAGGAGAACTTTGCTATTGAATTGTTTGCCATCAATTTCAGGGAACACGATCTGATGAGAAAACGGCGCCCGTGTGGCTGGTGCTGCAAGTGCGAGCTGGCCAGGAACAGCCACAAACAGAGGACCATGATATGGCAGAACGAGCATCTTTCCATGTTTAATGCTTATGAATCAAAGATACAGCCATTCCCTGGGCTCCAGGATTCATTGGTTCTGCCTCCAATCAGGCGGAGCTGTGCCCTTGCTGACAATGTATCCCATTTACCTGCCCTTTCAAAAGATCATGAAATGTGCCGAATCTGCTTCTCTCAGAGCCAAAATAAAGCCTGGCTTCTTCTTGTGAAGACAGAAGAAAGACCTAAATGTCTTGAGCTTTTGTGTTTGTGTTAAGTATCTAATTAAAAATTTTTTAAATGTCCTCCAAAAACATAGTATTTTTACTCACTTTAAGGTTCTCCCCAAATCTCTTTTAGTAGCTTTTCTAGTATTACAAGAATGGGAGATTCTCCCCTCATGTAATAGTATCTACTCTCCCTTCCAAGTTGTCACAAATCACTACCGATACCCATAACCAAGTCTTTTGTCTTATTGCAAAGCACTAGCCCAAAACTCCTGCCTTAAAAAGGTACTGTCATTATCTGAACAGGGAGAGAGGAAAAACTGAAGTGTAGATTTGTTTTTAATAGCACATCTAAGCAATTTAAATCTATGGGAGAGGTGTTCATATAAAGTGATAGAGACAAAATGCTGACCGGTGCATTGTTGGAAGAAAATAGTGTGTTGGACAAAGAAATGAACAAGGAGTCAAAAAAAGATTTTTTTTTTTTTTTTAGTCTTACTTTGACTTCAGCTAGTACTAATTTCATAGGTAGATCTTTCAGGCTTGCCAACCCTTGATTTACTTAACTCTGAAAAGGAAAACTAGTCTTTGTTGTCTAGGACTCACTAGGTCTTGATTGATAAAGAGTGCTTTGGAAAATCCAAAGAGCTCTACAATGCTTATGTTTTCAAAGCAATAACTTGATCTCCTAAATGATTCCGGCTGGATAAAGATCTCACCCTGACACTTATCTTTGCCTAAATTAATGTTTCCTGGAACAAACCTGTAAGGGGGGGGGGGGACACACACACACACACACACACACAAAAGGAAAGAAAAGAAAATGAAAATTTTCCTCGGGCTATATGCATAGAACTTACACCTAGAGGAATATTTAGGATTCATCCTTTTAGAACAACAAAGAGACAAAAAAAAATTAACTGTAACCCAAGCTCACACAGTCATAGTCTCTATAATTATTATTCATCGTTCGAACCCAAGAGTCGTGATTCTACTTAGCCACACACTCTTCTCCAGCCTTCCAGGGCTCACTTACCTAAATACACAACCAGAGCCAAAGGAAGATCGGAAGCGAAGCTCTCCTCTGGCAGGTTGCTAGACATTGTATCTGATAAGTATACCGGGTGCGTAGGGTCATCACACAGTTTGTTAGCGTAATTTCGAACTCCAGATATCAAGGGGGCTCTGTCCCTTCGGTATTTGAGAGTCAAAAAAAAAAAAAAATACCATTTGCGGTGACTTTCCACACAGGTGGAACTCAAGACCATAAAACGATTAAAAACAGAAAAATCGGGACGGGAGGGAGGGATCGGTCAAGGAAAGGTGAGGAGCCCGGTTCGCTCCTTTGGAAAACAGGACACTGCCTGGGGTGGAGGGGAGGGGGCGTGCGCGGAGGAGGACGCGTTCACAAACGATTCCCGGAAACTCGGTTCGTTCCCAGTTTTGCGCAGCCAGCCCTTTATTATCTAAAGAGACTGCAAGCCCGAGGAAGAGAATAGGAGACCTCCTAGGGGAAAGGGAGAGGGGCGACGCGCTGGGCTAGACTCCTGCCCCACCGCAACAGTCCTCACGCTGGGGCACGTCCGGAAGCGGATGCTTGCTTAGTTTTAGTCCCGCTAAAGCGCCGCATTCCCTAAAATGCAACGAAAACGAGCATTTCCGCACACAGCCCAAGGAACACTCACTTTTAAAATAGCAGTAGCCCACAGGCCGTGTTAAGAGTTGCGGGACAGATACAGCCAGGTCGGGAGGCAGAAACTGCTCGGTAGGTTTTCCTGTCCAAGTTTCTGGCCGCTCGTGGGCGCCGCTCGGTATTGGGACTGGGGGAGGTGGGGCGTGTAGAGCGGGTGTCCCCGGGGGCCACAAGCTTAAGGGTGCCTGGGTGCCGAACCGGAAGCTCAGGAGGGGAACAGTGAAGGGAGAGGATGGAAGCGCCGCCCGGAGGAGGGGTTGTCGCCATAGTTTTTGAGTTAAGAGATGTGTAGTGCGGGAACCCCAGTAGAAGGTTTGTGGCTAGCAGCCCGCGAGTCTGTCCGGCAAAGACAACTTAAGCATTTGGTTGTCGTTCTACCTGGATCCCCGCAGAGCGGACGGCCCACACTCCGGGTCCCTTACCTGCAGCCAATAGGTCTACCCAAGGAACGGCAAAGGGTCCGAGTGGAGAGGTCTCGAAGCCTGGACAACAGAGCTGGGGGCAGGTGGCGGAGAGGAGAGGGCCGAGAGGGTCTGCGATCGCGGCGGATTTAGAGCCCAGGGTCCAGCTTGCGCCACTTAAGACGCGGGGCGCGGGAATGAGCTAACGCAGGTGCACGCTCGCCCGGCAGGGAGCCCGCGGGCGGGAGGGGGAGGAGGGCGTAGGCCGAGCCACGGGGCGCCGCGCGGGTTGGAGGGTTGACAGGTGTGTTTTGTTTTTGTTCCAGGAACGGATCTTCGAGGCCCGCCCCCGACCCGAGTCCGAGCGTTCCTCATCCCGGAGGGAACCGCTCCCTGCCCCGCCGCGTGCTCCCCGCCTCCCCAGCCACGGGGCTCAGAGCACGTGCGGCCCTGGGCCCAGCTCCCCCTCGTCCCCAATGTCCACCTCGTCCTCGGGCTCGGTCAGCACGAAGGGGCCAGCGGGCAGGCCCAAGCGAGCCTCTGCACCTGAGGCCTCGGGGCCGCGGGGGCTGCCCTCAGGGCTCTCGGGCCCATCTGGCGCTTTGGGCTCGTCCTGACTTTTCCTCAGCTGCTTTTTATGCTTCATCCGCCGGTTCTGGAACCACGTTTTCACCTGATTTCAGGGAGAAAAAAAAAAATACAACCACGTCATTCCTTCAGACTCGTCGTTACTAGGATCTGAGAGATGGCTGGGGGTTAGGAAAACGGACCGCACCCATTCAGAAATTATCCAAGAGCTGTGAGAGTCTCATTCTTGGGTTAAATCACACCTGAACTGCTCACAAGTTACCGTGTTCGGCTGAATGAGAATCAAGCATCCTAAGGCTCCTGGAAGTAATTGTCCAAAATAACGATCAAGGACAGAATGGAGTGCTTAGTTAATACTAATACTGTTATCAATTATAATTACAAATAGTAAGTGCTGCGTGGGTGAGTCTCCTTTATGTTTAACTTACACTCCCCTCATTTTGGCCTCTAAACACCTGGTCTTGCTGGACAGGAAGATGAGAATCAATCTTGCTGGTTCTCATCAGAGAGAACAATCAGGGGCGCCGGCGTGGCTAACGATTTCCCAGAAAGTTGGGCTCCGAGGTACAGAGAATATAAGAGAGAGGAACTGGAGGAGGGAGTTTGAAGGTTGCAGATGAACAGAATCTGGAAGATGAAAACCGTTCTCCCTCTCAAAACAGAGCGATAAGTTGGGCGCTTACATTACAGTGGGGGAGTGAGGAGGCTGGATTGGAGGACTTGCGCCTGTGAGGGAGATTAAAATAATAAGGAAAAAAAAAATTCCCTGTGTGGACTTCGCTCAGGACAAGAACCCGTCTAGTCTCTTATTTTACGTCGGACCAGGGTTAAAGCCGGATCGGAGAAGAGAGGCGGGGCGGCAGAGAACTAATCGTTCGCAAACTAGGCGCGCTCATCACGAACGCCGAGGAGTTTCTCGCCCCTGTCCAGAGCTTGCTCGAGCGATGATGCTTCCGGAAGTCTGCCCTGAGGTTGGAGGTGTCGGTACTTTTACTAAGGATCTTTGGGGAAGCCTAGAATAAAGGGGAGGGGGTCACTCCCACTCGAGAGCTCGGCACTGGGTGCAGAGGTGGTAGGACTTAAGGGGAGAGGAAAGAGCGGCGGAGATCAGAACTGCCCCTCTCGGGCCCACCTGCGTCTCGGACAGGCTGAGGGCCGTGGCCAGCTCCACCCGCTCTGGCGTGGACAGGTAGCGCTGGATCTCGAATCTCTTCTCCAGGCCGGAGAGCTGAGAGTCCGAGAAAACCGTGCGAGCCTTGCGGCGGCGGCAATGCTTCCCGGGCAGCTCGGTGTGCTGGGGATGCGGGAACAGCGCCGGCACAGGCACCCCTGCAGAGAGAAAAGCCGCCGAGTGGTTAAAGCGCAATCCCCGGGAGCCACCTCCAGCCGCACTATCCACCCCCCCACCCCCCACCCCCGGTCCCCGGCGCCTCCCTCCGCTTCTTTGCCTCCGCGAGTCCCCTCGTCGCCCCAAAGCTTCTCCAGCCCTTCTCCCAGGAACCGCAGGGGAGGGGAAATAAAAAATGACAAGAACAGCGCTTGGAGATCTTTATACGGCAGGTCGTCTAGACCTACAAACAATAAACAGTAAGTCAAATGGAAAAGAAAAATTTTAAACTGGAGGCCTTAGAAAATGTCTTCTTGGAAGGACTCTCGCAGCGTCTGGCAGTCCTCTGTGGCGCGTCCGAAGTTTTCTTGCAAATGTCGGCTGGACCAGTAGCTGCTCTGCCCAGCTATCACCCTGCCTTATCCCTAAGGACACTCTGTGTCGTTCTGGGGCTGGTAGAGGCATGAATGTGGCCCTCCTTCCCAACCTAAAAAACACCGTTCTCTTTCCCGAGCTGCCCCCATTCTCCCGCCTACGGCCAAAGGCAACAGATAAAACTCTCTCATCAGGAGCTTTTCAGAAACAAGAACCAGGCGCAATTCCCGCCTGGCACGTTCCATTATCAGTTGCAGGGGACCGCTGGGGACCCCATCTCTAATCTTATCTTCATCCTTTTTCTTATTCTTTCTCTTCTTCGACCCTAAGCAGAAGCACTGAAGCACTTCCCTCCCCGACCAGGTCAAGGGGAGACTTCTCTTGTCTTTCCTGACCTCTGCAGGCATTATGGTGTCTGAGACACACCAAGTAAACTACCACAGACATCAGTTTGTCAGTGGGGTGGAAGGGGGGCAGTGGAGGAAACAAGCAATTCTGGCACCCCAGGCTTTGGCCACTGCTATTTGGGGGGAAGGTGGGTGCAGCCCAGAACAGGCTGTCATGGGCCAGGAAGTGAGGCCAATAAAGATGAACACCAACACGCAGGCTTCCACACAGCTTCTATAAGGGCCCTGCCAACCCAGTGCCTCAGAATCTGGGTTTTACTGCTTCAAAAAACTTTTAGCTTTTGTCTTAGATTCCAGAGCATGCATTTCACAAACTGTCTCGGGCCCTGGCGGAGACGGAGTTGTTTTCCCACTTGCACTCTGCATCTGGACTCAAGGAATTATTATACTGCAATTGGAATGAAAATATCGTGTCAAAGAAGAAAGCACGAATGTCCTTGCAGAGAGCGGCAGAAAACATCTGGGTATTTCTTCACATCTCCCGGTCCCAACCACTTTGCTGGCCCCAGTCTTTGTCATTCACGGAAAATCAAAATCCGTGAAATCAAAATACTTTGGCTGGGGGCTCCAGCTTCACCAGCAACCGGGGCATGGGCAGCTGAGCCCAAGATTGCAGAGTTAGACGGTGGGAGTGCAGAGGGTTAATGAGGAGTGGTGTCCCTCCTCCCCACCACACACACTTTTTTTCTTACCCTTTCCCCCGCTATTCTGGTCAGGTCAAACCTTCAGTCCTCAGAATATCCCAAAGCCTCATTCACTCTTCTAAGCTGCAGCAGTATATCCGCGAATGCTCGGCGCCCGAGAGGAGAGCGCTGGACCCGCTGGAGCCTTTTGAGTAAATGAGCTAGAAAGTGGAGTTCTGCTTCATGGGGGTGGGGGTGGGGGGTCACGGGTCTCCCCTAGAGCAAGGGGAGGCAGAGAATCAGGATTGAGAGCTGGACCACAGTGACCAGGAAGACCACCAAGAAGGAGACTGAGCGCTATACACCAAGAATATTGTCAAAACCTCCACCTCCACCTCTTGGCTAGGAAGGTTTCCTTCATTATAAAGCCTGTGGAGAGACTGCAACTTATCCCCAATGGGTTGGCAAAGCCTCAAGGGAGCTCTGCATGTTCTCACCCATATATGCCCAATGTTCCACTGTCACTTAGGGAAGGAAGCTGACAAGCCAGGCCAAACCAGCTCTGGCCTTTCCTCAGCTCTACCACAAGCTTAGGGTCTGCACTGGGAGACCTGCTCTCCCGCTCCCCAAACCTGGAGTCCCCTGTTACTTACCCGAGGTGGTGAGGAAATAAGGGTGGTGATGGTCTCCCTTATGCAGAGGGTGATGGGGGTGAGGAGCCAGGAGGGTGGGTGTGGGCATGAGGGGGTAGCCGTAGTCTAGCAGAGGGACCCGGGAGGCCAGAGAGCTGGCGAAGTGGTCAGGGGCCATCTCCCTTAGTGGCTTGGGCTTGTGCAGCAGGATGTCCTCAATGAAGAAGGACGTGGGCCTCTGAGAAGACGCTGGGTGTAGAGGAGCAGTGAAGTTGAGGTTCATCTTGAGCCAAGCGTCTGTCACAGGGTGAAGGCCGGGGACGAACTGTAGGAAGCAATCCGTCTCCGCAAGCCTGGTCGAGCGCCGACAACCAACCTCCGAGGCTGGGAAACCCCGGGGCTCTCTGCCGGGCCTGGGCTACCCCGGGCGCTGGAGAGGCGAGAAGACAAGCTCCTGGGTAGGTTGGGTCTATGTGTAGAATTGGCAGCTTCAAGAGGGGAGCTGGGAGAGCCAATGGCAAGGCTGCCAGCGGCGGAGGGGAGGGTGCGGTGGGCTCGGGGCGGGGCGGGGAGCTGTCCGCCGTGCTGAATACGACCCGCCAGGCCCGGAGAGAGCGGAGCAGACAGGGTCCTTGCTCCTACGAGGTTGGTTTCACCCCCTCAATTTGAGGGTTTTTTTTTTTAATTTTTTTCTTTTTCTTTTCTGGCAGGCATTTTATTTTTTTAAGGCTTTATTTATTTATTTGACAGAGAAAGACACACAGTGAGAGAAGGAACACAAGCAGGGGGAGTGGGAGAGGGAGAAACAGGCTTCTGGCTGAGCAGGGAGCCCGATGTGGGGCTCCATCCCAGGACCCCGGGATCGTGACCTGAGCCGAGGGCAGACGCTTAACGACTGAGACACCCAGGCGCCCCTCTCTCAGGCATTTTAAAAGAAAGCTAAAAAGAAAAATTCTGTCATTCGACAGACTTCCTTTAGAGAGCAAAAAGCACCTAAAGGGTCCCAAAGCAATAGGGATAAGGCATTTAGTTTGGCATTTGGGCCTGGGTTGTCCAAGTTTAGAGACTTGCTAGCAGGATGGAGAAGGGAAAGAGTGACGAGAAGGTCCATATTTGCTACACCCAACTTCAGTTGCTGGCTGAGGCATGGAAAGACTGTTGAGGTAAATAAAAAAATGTTGATGACCATAACACTCTTGCCCTCAGTTATAGAGGGTGGTATGAGGAAAGTTATATCTACATTAGGAAGTAATTTGGTCTGTGTAACTACGTCCAGAGGTAGTTCTTAATGCCAGCCTCCATCTCCTCTCAAATGTCCTTTACTTCCCCATCATCCCGCTCACACAGCTTTCCTATTTGTCACGCTACCACTTTCAACCTTAACCCACCCAAACAGTTGTCCTAGACTTTTGTCTCAGTTCTTTCCCAGCCTTTCTTCTCATTTGCCTCCCTCCCAATCTTTTGGGTTTTTGTTGTTGGTGGTGGTGGTTTTTTCCCCCCTTTTCTGTTTGCCTCTTTCTAATCTGTCACATTTATTTCCCTGGAGTCAATTTGCTAAAATTAAGGTGATCATCTACAGCACAGCAGGGGTAATTTCAGCTCGCATCTCTGAAAATTGCTCTAATTATTGATGTTAAACTCAGGGAAATTAAAAGAAGCCACTTCTCTTCCATCTCCCCATTTTTAAGCTCTAATTTGTTGAAATCTAGTCGTCATCACAATTCCAATCACTACTGCTAATAGTAAAAGTGTTTTAATAGAGACTGAGTCCTCACAACCCATGCTATTAGATAATTAGAGGAGGTGTTAGAAAGCCAAGTGCTAATCCTTGGGCGCGAGGGTAGGATTTCCATCTGATCTAGCAGGTAGAACAAATTAATTACCAGAATCAATTAGGCCCAAACTACAGTGCACCAGGAAGTGGGAGACTCGTATTCTGTATGGATGGACTGGTAAATGGTAAACAGATGAGGAGAGTGAGAGGAAGGGGGAAGAAGAAAGGAGATAACTTTAAAGTAAGATCTTGGCAAGAACGCTTTGTCCTGGGAGTCTGAACTGTGATTCATTCCTCCCTCCCTCCCTCCCTTCCTTTCTTCCTTTCTTTTTAACTGATGATAATGAGTAAGGACTGAAAACCGGAGAGCAGACAGCCACAGAGAGGGAAAAGAGTAGACTTTCAGGGATCGTTCCTCCCTCTTTAACCCTGGTCTATTGATCTCCCGCAGGGCTAGAGGGAAACCAAGCGGACTTGTGAAGTGGCGCTGGGGGTGAGGATCCACACTTTACTGATGCCCACTTCCCTCTCAATGAGAAGAGCTTACCCAGCAAGTGAAAGCCAAGCTGTCCGGTCCCCTAAGACCCTAAAAGCCAAGTGGCTACTGAGGGCGTGGTGGGTGTACAACCAGCCTTTGGTCTCGGTATACAGCCTAGCTGTGTCTGCGCGTTCCCTACGCTCAGTCCCTACACAGACTGTGGCTACAGATTTGCACCCAGCCTTGGGGATGGGATTTCAATCTCACTCCAGAGCTGAAACTATTTCTGTTTCCCAAGCAGAAGTTGAAGAGATTATTGAATGTCCCTTTGGAAACAGGGGCAGTAAAAAATGTCTTTGTGTGACTATTACTTTGGAACGAAGGCACTGCAAACCCTTTCTCAGAATTCTGCCTAACACAGGTAACCAGAGTGTTCTCGGGATCCAGAGAAGGGGAGGGAAGGGGAAGACCACCTGTTTGGTCCTTACCCTCGCCACTATTTCACGTAGGCTGCACTCAGCTCCCTGCTTGCCCCCAAAGCTAAGGCTGTGTCTTCAGACCCTGTGCCCGGAGGAGACGTTCCCCTTTTTCTAGTTCCGCTCGCACTGGGACCTGCTTTCCAGAGCTGAGAGCTGAGGGCCACCTAGGTAGGGAGACTTAAAGGCATTCCCCTCCGGAATCCAGCTATACTACCTTTGCCACGACCCCAGCAGGAACCTAAGAAGTAAGAGACAGAGGGAGAAAACATGATAGCTAATGGAAAGCCTTGAGAACTGTAGGACTTTTCCTTCCTCTTCCTATTCCCCTTTCTGCAACCAAGGGTAACAAAGCTCAGTCGTTGAGAGTCCCAACCACCTACACCAACGCAGTTCCCTGGGGATGCAGAGGCGGGACCACGGGATCGGAAGTGGAGGCGGAGACAGGGATTCCTACGTTGCCACCGGTTTCCCAGAGGGAAAAATCCCTTCTTCCAGGATGCTCAATAATCACAGCTGGGGGCTGCTTGGGGGGGGGGGTGGTTCTGGGACCTGACCCCTGCCAGCAAATGTATAGTTAAGCTGTACGGGCGGGTCTTGTCTTGAAGAAGTGCCTGTTGGGTCTTAGCCTCAGACTCCTCCTAGAGCTATGGCCCACACACTCAGGGAAATGGAAAAGGCAAGAAAGCTGGTAAGGGGGCGCCTGAGTGGTTCAGTGGGTTAAAGCCTCTGCCTTTGGCTCAGGTCATGATCTCAGGGTCCTGGGGTCGAGCTTCACATCAGGCTCTCTGCTCAGCAGTGAGCCTGCTTCTCCCTCCCTCTCTCTCTCTCTCTCTGTCTACTTGTAATCTCTGTCTGCCAAATAAATAAATAAAATCTTTAAAAAAAGCAAGCAAGCAAGCAAGCTGGTAAGTTTCTCTGCTGTGGAGTTACTGCACAGAATGGTGGAGAAACACTAGGATCACCAGAACCCCTTCTCTACGCTCCCCTCAAGGCCCCTGTGTGGGCCATCCTACTCCTGCCCTGGAGTCAGAGCCTCCAGACCTTCAGGGCTGCCTGGCCCCACCCCTTTAGGGCCACCTCCTGCAATGGGTACAACTTATATTTTTTCAGAGAGCTTGTAAACCATTTGCTCCTTAAAAGCAGAGATGTTTCATTGCCTAGATTATCTCTAAAGTATAGATCAGCACTCTCCAATAATGTGAGCCACAAAGGTAATTTTCAATTTTCTACTAGTCACATTTATTTTTTATTTTATTTTTTAAAAGACTGTATTTGTTTATTTGACAGGGAGAATCACAGCGAGAGAGGGAACACACAAGCAGGGGGAGAGGGAGAGGCAGGTCCCCCCCTGAGCAGGGAGCCCGATGCAGGGCCATCCTTGGACCCTGGGATCACGACCCTGAGCTGAAGGCAGCCACCTAAGGGCAGTGCCACCCAGGCACCCTTCTACTAGTCACATTTACAGGTGAAATATTAATGTATTTTATTTAGCTCCAGTATAATAAAAATATTCAACATCTAATCAATATAAATATATTGAGATTTCTTCATATTTGTATTTTTTTTTAAAGATTTTATTTATTTATTTGACAGAGAGAAATCACAAGTAGGCAGAGAGGCAGGCAGAGAGAGAGAGGAGGAAGCAGGCTCCCCGCTGAGCAGAGAGCCCGATGCGGGACTCGATCCCAGGACCCTGAGATCATGACCTGAGCCGAAGGCAGCGGCTTAACCACTGAGCCACCCAGGCGCCCTGTATTCTTTTAAAAAAAAAAAAAAGATTTTATGTATGTATTTGACATAGAGATCACAAGTAGGCAGAGAGGCAGGCAGAGAGAGAGGGGGAAGCAGGCTCCTTGCTGAGCAGAGAGCCTGATGTGGGGCTCAATCCCAGGCCCCTGAGATTATGACCTGAGCCAAAGGCAGAGGCTTAACCCCCTGAGCCACCCAGGCACCCCTTATTTGTATTATTTTTTAATACTAATTTTTCAAAATCCAGTATGTACTTACTGCACATCTCAATTTATACTAGCCATATTCTAAGTGCTCAATAGCCACATATGGCTACTGGTTACCTATGGGACAGCACATGGCTAGTTAAATGCCACAATCCCTTCTACCCCTTTCCAGAGCAGACAGAAAATGGAAAGCAGTTGCTGAAGCTAGCCAGGTACTTTCTTATGCTTGTTTTTTAACTGTGCTTTACATTTGATTATTGTGAGTATTCACTGAGCATCCACTATATGCCAGGCTATTCACTGCACACCTTCCCAAGCCTTCTCCAAGCATTAGGAGATTAAATAAATGTACTGGCATTACATTAATTATTAATCCTCACTTGACTAAAATCTGTCACCTAGAACCAGCAGGCTGGAGCTGTATGCTAGGCTGACCCATAAAACAAGAACCTGCACATTGCCCTGGGCAAAAAATAAAAATAAAATGTTTTTCCCCCTATCTAACCCACAAGATCTGACAGAGTTCCTGCTATGGTCTCAACTGAAGATTTATGAATCCCAAGAGAGAAAAGACCTGCTTTTCAGGGAACGAATAATTAAACAGTCCTTCTCTCCTTCATGTCAGCCGCATTTAAATCTGTCATCTGAGCTGGGACTTGGTTTCCCAAAAAGATGACTCTGTTGATGATCAAAGGAAGAGACTGGTTCCATTAGCCCAGGTGCCTATATAGTGGCCTTCAAAATAAGGGAAGAAATGTATTTTAGAAGGATCTGAGTAACATACTTTACTCATAACATTTTGTATTATATTGCTTGCTGTCTGTTTCAAGTTACTTTCTATCTGAGTACTTTATTTTAAGTACTATCAAAGTGGATGACATGTCTAGAGAAAGAACAGGAGTCGCTGAATGCTTCCTGCAAACGCATCTTCAAATAATGCTTTTACACCAGAAATTAGGATGTGAACTCACATAAGAACACATTCAAGGATAGGATATCCAACTCACAGTATTCCTAACTTAAGAACCACTAAATCCATCCTGTTTACTCATTCGGGATGATGTCAGTGTGTAGGATCAAAACTTTCATTTCTTTCTCAAAGTTGTCTTTTTTTTTTCCAAGATTTTATTTATTTGAGAGAGAGAGAACATGAGTGGGGGAAGGGGCAGAAGGAGAGGGAGAAGCAGACCACCCCCCCCGCCCCCCCCACCTGCCCCTTTTGCTGGGCATGCCAAAACCATGAGCCCAAAATGGGTCTAAGTCCCAGGACCCTGGGATCATGACCTGAGCCAAAGGCAGATGGTCAACCAACTAAGCCACCCAGGTACTTCCCAAAGTTTTCTATGCTGCTTTGGCATCTCTATTTAAAACATGCTTCATAAAGTGATAGGAAGACCCAGAGCAGGGAACTAAAGGTATGAGATATGAGAGATCATATAACCATTTCTTCATCCTCTAAAATGTATATAGTGGAAGGAGAATGATTCCACCATTTTCCTCAACAAGTCCCCCAAAAGCAGCCAAGTACATTACCAGAGAAAAACCAATAGGCTAACAAAAATGTCTTTTAAAAATCCTTTTCTTCCATCCTAAACCATCCAAATTCTATTTTCAGATTTAAAATTTGGCACCTACTGAGATGTCTGGATGGCTCAGTTGGTTAAGTGTCTGCCTTCAGCTCATGTCATGATCCAGGGGTTCTGGGATCAAGTCCCACATCGGGCTCCTTGTCCAGCGGGAAGCCTGCTTCTCCCTCTGCCTGTTACTCCCACTGCTTGTGCAAACCCTCTCTCTGACAAATAAATAAATAAAATATTTTTAAAAAATAAAATTTGCCACCTATTGATACAATGTACTTCAAAGAATAATACCTAATTAGTATGCATAGCTTTGAAAATAATGGGGCATAAAATGCTGCCATTATGAACTATGAATTTCTGATGTTAGAGATTATAAAACCTTTCAAACTCTATTATGAGGTATAGAGATGAGCTTATACACATTTCCCAAGAGGACTTTGTGCATGGAACTAAATATTTGGTATATTTTTGTTAAAATGATGGATCAGTTATATTTTGTTTGAGAATACTGTTTATGAAGCCAAATTGATTTTTGTCCTTCCAACTTTCACTGTTAATGCAATCATGTTAGTGGATCAAAAGAAATGAAGTTATAAATGTTTGCACTGTAAGAGGGTAATATTGAATTCATCTTAACAATAACCAAGATGGTAGATACTGTTAAAAGGAAGGAGTAAAAAATACTGGAGAAGTTTTCTTAAATAAACTAAAAATAAGAAAAGTCCTTATATGTATAACATAAAAGCCTGAGAGCCAAAGAAGAAAATACTGATAAAATTAACTGTATTAAATGTTTTAGGGGCATCTGGGTGGCTCAGTGGGTAGGACCACTGCCTTCGGCTCGGGTCCTGGTCTTGGGGTCCTGGGATTGAGCCCCGCATCAGGCTCTCTGCTCAGCAGGGAGCCTGCCCCCCCACCTTTCTTTCTGCATACTTGTGATCTCTCTCTCTCTCTCTCTGTTAAATAAAATATTTTTTTAATTAAAATAAAATAAATGTTTTAAAATTCCACATGCCAAAAATTATCAAAAGCAAAGGAAAATGACAAACAAAAAAAGTGACAGTATTTGTGATTCATATCCCAAACACAGAGATAGTTTGTTATACATAAAAATTTCCTAGGGGCACCTGGGTGGCTCCATCAATTAAGCATCTGCCTTCAGCTGAGGTCATGATCCCAGGGTCCTGGGATCAAGTCCTGCATTGGGCTCTCTGCTCAGTGGGGAGTCTGCTTCTCTCTCTTTTCTTCTGCCCCTCTGCTCCCCCATGCTTGGTCTCTCTCTCTGTCAAATAAATAAATAAATCTTTTTTAAAAAAATCTATTTTTTAAAGATTTTATTTGACATAAATAAAATCTTTTTAAAAATCTATTTTAAAATAAGTTTTTATTCCTTTAACACAGAGAAAGAGAGATACAGCAAGAGAGGGAACACAAACAGGGAGAGTGGGAGAGGGAGAAGCAGACTTCCTGCCGAGGAGGGAGCCAGATGTGGGGCTCAATCCCAGGGCCCTGGGATCACAACCTGAGCCAAAAGCAGATGCTTAATGACTGAGCTATCCAGATGCCTCAATAAATAAAATCTAAAAAAAAAAAAAAACCCAAAAAACAAAGTTCCTACAAGTCAGTAAGGAAAAAAACCAAGAACACAATTTAAAAAGTGACAAAAGATGGGAAGAAAGAGTTCACAAAAAAGAAAATATAAATGGCTATTAAACATTTTAAAGAGGCTAATCATAATACTAAAAATAAGCCTAATGAAAGATCAGCTATGGTGAAACAACATCATTAATATATGGAATATTGATATTTTACAGTGCATACTTTAGGCTGTGTTCTTACTTGAACATCCCATCTCTTCTTGTTTACATATATAAAGACACAGAAGATTACTTAGGTAGAATCAGGAGCTCAAGATCACTCAACTTTGTACATCAGGATTTGAACTCAGATTTATCTGACCCCAGAGTCCATAGTCTATTCATTGCATTATCTCTGGAAAATAAACAGGTAGACCAATAATAGACGCTGCTTACTTCTCTTCTAAAACCAAATCTGAAACTACAGCCCTTGATTTAAGAGCCAATCTCCCCAGATCTTCTCCTTGGAGGATTTACAAATTCATAACCATTGCCTGCAAAAACTAGAACCTACAATACCAGAAACAGTGGTTCAAGGTTCTAATTTGGGGAAATGAATACACACACAGACACACACACACACACACACACACACACACCATCATCACTTTCAGCGGTAAACAGAACAGGGTTTGGAGTCAAGCAGACTGAGGCTAGAATCTGGTTCCGTGACCACTGTGCGCTCACTGTATGACCTTGGAAACTTCAATTAACCCTTCTAAGCCTTACCTCATAGGATAGTTTGGGGGGTAATTAAGATAATATATAAACCCTAAACCTACACAATGTTGTATGTCAATTATATCTCAATTTTAAAAAGATAATATATGTAAAGCATTCTGCCCAGTGGCTGGCACAAAACTAATCCCAGTAAGTGCTCCTACCACTGGTGCTGGTGCAGCTGGTGATGGTGGCTGCACAAACCAAACCAAACCAGCCCAAATGATCAATACTGGAACCCCAGGGCTACCATGTACATGGATGATTAATAAATCCAACATCATCTTGTTAAATAAAGGCAGGAAGAGTTTCTTGCCAAGAAAAAAAAAGAAGGTATTGGGAAGAAGGTGATGGTACTAGGTAGTGATCTCCTGGGTTCAAATGGGAGCAAGTAGGGAGTATCTACTTAGTTCTAGAAGATACCTTGAAGGTGATCTGAAGAAAGATGACATTATCTAACTTTCCCACAGCCAGAAGTTCAAAAACACTAAACTAGAAAATAAGATCAACACCAAGTCTGGTTCTCCTCGCCCTTGATCAACGAAAACAATCAGACAAAGAGGATTTATTGTTTACCAGGCAGCCTACCTTTGCTAGGCTCTGTAAGAGGCTGTTTGGAGAGATAGGGTAGAGGGGTGCAGGGAACAAAGAAAAGTATAAGCCTTATGTCTGCTTCAGATACACACACACAGCACCCCCACTCTCTCTATGTAACCCCAGACATGCAAAACAGAAAGATCAGCCAAGAGTTTCTCTGTTTATTTTACTTAATTAAGAAAACATCACTAAGATGATACAGGCTTGATTGTAGTTAGGATATAAAATAATATTGGGAGACAGGAAAACCAAGCACTCTGTGATTTCTTCAGTTTTTATCTGTAAACATTTATTGAACATGTACCTTGCGAAAAGGTGGGCATGCCTTTGGAGGCCTTTTCTCAGACGTATATATCTTGCTTCCACTTTTAAGCCAAGGATTTAATTTTATCTACTGTATCTTAATACTTTCCAAAGCACAGTGGACTTTCCCAAAATTGACATGAAGTTACATGTAATTATTTGCAGTATTATTTGACAGTTTCCAGGTAAAAGAATAATTTAGTGCTGGTTACCACATCCCTTCCTCTTAGCTGAAAGGCAAGCAGCTCCTCCAAATGGTGTAGTGATACAGTATGCTTTTTTATTTCACTATCATTTTTTTTTAGAGAGAGCAAGTACACACGCACATGGTAGTGGGGTGGGGCGTAGGGGCAGAGGGTGAGGGAGAGAGAGAATTTTAAGCAGGCTCCATGCCCAGTGTGGAGTCCGACACAGGGTTCAAACTTGTGACCCTGAGATCATGACCTGAGTCAAAACCAAGAGTCAGATGCTTAACTGAGCCACCAAGAAGCCCCACCCAAACGCTTTTGTAAAAACCACCATGTGTTTTGGTCGGGGGAAGAAATACAAACTGGTGAATTTGAGTAAGTTCCTTCAAACCAAACTAAAACAGAACCTCCACTCGGAGGTCTCAGTTTTACCAAACTCAATTATTGAAAATCACTTTCATCTGTATTTCTGGAAGGATCATCCCTCTCAGCCCCCATCTACAGAGATAACTTCCCTCCAAATCTAGATCCGGTTCATTCCCGTCTCCCTCAAACAACCACTCCTGTCTGCAGTACTTAATTGGCAGATACCCCTCACTGGGCTTTGGGAATAAGTTAATACCACGCTGACACGTTTTATCTCTGGTCACGGCATGTTCTGTTTTCCAGCTAGACTAGGAATTGCTTTATAGGTGATATATTCAGATAATTCACAAGGCAAAAATTAGAAAAACCATATGATGTAACATGTCTCCCGTTTCCCTCTCTTAACCAATCCTCCCTTTGGAGCCAATCACTGTTCCTGCTTTCTAAGTATCCTTGCAGAGGTATCTTAAGCATATATAAATGATATATATACACACACACATTATGCACTTATATGTGAATAAATACATCTGTGAATAAATAAATAAATGTATAGGTGAAATAAATATATTTGTGTATATATACACACACATACATCCTTTCTTCCTCTTTTTATAGGAAGGGCAAAAGGCAGCACACTACCTACTCTTTTTATACCTTGATTTTTTTTTAATTTTTAAAAATTTTTAAAATTTAATTTAATTAAAAAAATTTTTTATATACCTTGATTTTTTTACTTAACTTTTTTTAGTTGCACATTGTTACATATATGGATGTACTGTGATTATTTAACCAGTTTCCTTCTATGGTATCTAAGATGATTTCCTGGGGCGCCTGGGTGGCTCAGTGGGTTAAAGCCTCTGCCTTCGGCTCAGGTCATGATCCCACATTGGGCTCTCTGCTCAGCAGGGAGCCTGCTTCCTCCTCTCTCTCTGCCTGCCTCTCTGCCTACTTGTGATCTCTGTCTGTCAAGTAATAAGTAAAATCTTTAAAAATAAATAAATAAAGTGGTTGTTCTAGGATGATTTCCTAAGATATTTAGGATGCTTTCAATCTTTTGCTGTTACAAACCATGTTGTACTAAATACACGCGATAAATAACCATATACATATATTATTTTACACATGGACATTCTAGACAATGAATTTCTGGATCAAGTTCGTAGTGTTGATTGGCTTTGCTGCACTATCCTCCAGAAAGGGAGCATGAGTTTACCTTCCTATCCATGGCAGATTAGAGAGCCCCCAACGATTCTCCTGCAAATGATCTAAGGATAATACTGTTGTTTTTAGGTTACTTAACCCTTGAGAGCCTTAGTTACTCTATCTGCAAAGAGGGGACAATATTGGAGACCTATTGTAGCAACTATTTTGTGAGGAAAATATGCAAAAGAGCTTTAAAAACTGCCCAGCAAGAGGAAATTGTTCATTACTATTAAGGGTAATAGCTTCTAGGAACGCCTGGCTGATTTAGTCAGCTAAGCGTCTGCCTTCAGCTCAAAACATGATCTTGGGGTCCTGGGATCAAGTCCTGAATCAGGCTCCCTGCTCAGTGGGGAGTCTGCTTCTCCCTCTGCCCCTCATCCCTGCTTGTGCGTGCGCTCTCTCTCTCAAATAAATAAATGAAATTTAAAGGGGGGGGGGCAATAGCTTCTAGCACTTAATCAGTGACAGGTATCATATTACACATTTTAATATACTCTATCTAATCTACTCTGCAAAGTAAAAATAATTACTTTAGATTAATATTTCAAGAAACTGAAGCTCAGGGGTGCCTGGGTGGTGCAGTGGGGTTAAGTGTCCAACTCTTAATTTCAGCTCAGATCATGATGTCAGGGTTATGAGACTGAGCCCCGCATGGGGCTCCACACTCAGCAGGAATTCTGCTTGGAATTCTCTCTCCCTCTCCTTCTGCCCCTCCTGTTCATGCTCTCTCTCTAAAATAAATAAATAGGTAAGAAAACAACAAAGTTCAGAGAGTGGATTTAGACTTCCCAGGCCACACATCTGGTAAATGGCAGAGAGGAAATGAAACCCAGGTTTGCATACATTCAGTAGATTCAAAGACTGGGCTTTCTCCACTGAATCTTATTTTGAGATTATAATTTATAATTATAATTTTTATATATGTATATGATTATATATATAATTTATAATTTGTTTTACCTTATATATTTAAATATAATTTTTTAAATATTTTATTTATTTATTTGACACAGAGAGAGATCACAAATAGACAGAGAGGCAGGCAGAGAGAGTGGGGGGAAGCAGGCCCACTGTTGAGCAGAGACCCCCATGTGGGGCTCAACCCCAGATCCTTGAGACCATGACCTGAGGCGAAGTCAGAGGCTTAACCCACTGAGCCACCCAGGCGCCCCTAAATATAATTTTAATTAATTAAATTTAATTTAAAATTTATGTATATGTAATTATATATATAATTTATAATCCTTTTAAATTCAAGTATAATAAGGGACACCTGGGTGGCTCAGTCAGTTAAGCGTCTGCCTTCAGCTCAGGGCATGATTCTGCCAGCATCCTGGGATCGAGTCCCACCTGGGACTCCCTGATCAGTAGGGACTCTGCTTCCCACTCCCCCTGCTCTTATGCTCTCGTGCTCTTGCTCTCTCCCCCTCTCAAATAAATAAATACAATCTTAAATTAATCAATCAATTGATTAATTAAATCAAGAATAATGAACATATAGTGTTATAATAGTTTCCGGTGTACAATATAGTGATCCAACATTTTAACTTATAATTTAAAAAAATAAACTTCACTACTTTAATTTTTATAAAATTACATTTAAATCATCTATCAAGTAGAGTTAATGAGTGAAGGCCTCATGCAAGAGACGACCTGTATGATTAGGGATTGGTAGAATTTGGACAGGTGGAAGGAGATGAAGATACTGTTTCCGCCGAGGAGAATGGCAAATACAAGTATTCACGGGGCAGGGAGAACAAAAATATACTTCAGGACACTGAAATGATCATAACTAGAGTGGAGATCCCGAGTAGTATTGGGAAATGTGGTTTGGGCCTTATTAACAAGTACTTTGAAAGACAGAAGACATTATGCTTAATCTGGAGACAGAGTGCTGAGGGTAGGGACCAATAAAGGTTTTCTGAGCAGAGCTGTAACTGTGGATGATAGTATTTTAGGAAATTTTACATCAAGTCTTTATGCATGAGCAATTAGAGCAAAGTCACTAGAAAGTGCAAGAAGTACTGGTGTTTCCAGATAGAAGCCATTCAGCTATCCAGCCAAAAAGCAACCATTCATTCATTCAAACAAATATGTATTTGTCACTTTTCATGGACATCGGGCATGGTTAAGATTAGCTTAGAAGATATAAATCCAAACACCACACTGGGCTCTGTTCTTAAGACTTTCAAACCTCACGATAATATCATGATCTTAACTGCTTGCAGCTTTTCTGTTCCCTTTTCATCATCTCCTGTAATCCTTTTTTCAGTGGTCAGAGTGCTGACTCAAAAGTGAAAATCTGATTAAGTCAGTCCCTGATTAAAATCCTTTGGTAGCATGTTATAGTACCTTCCCTGCAAGGAGCATGTGTTGGTCTAGCCATCTCTCCCACACTGGCTTACTCCTCTAGGGTTCTGAGAGAGAACAAATCGCTTTCTCCCAGAAGCCTTCCCTGATGCCCCCAGGTGTACTAGGCGCCCTGTCTGGGTGTGTGCACACACTTTTGATATCATCATATTTTTCTCACTGTAATGCGACTGTCTCTTTCATTGTTTGTCTTCTTCTCTAAACTGTAAATGCTACAGAAGGAGGGCCAATTTTATCCCAAGCATCTAGTCCAGTGTCTGGCACACAGTGAAGTATCAAATGCTGACCTACTGATGGAACATGTGAATGAGGAAATAAGTGCATTGGTAACATAACAATGATTGGGCCTGGTAGACTGTACTTTATGTGGGAAAGAAGCAAGTGTTTTCTGTTGTTTATAAAGTGGCATGAAGGCTAATGAATCCCTGGTCATCTTTCCAGTTCAGTATCAAATGGGACAGAGATTGTAGGTAGCAATGGAGTTGGAATGGTTGGTTAGCAGATAACAAGTTGGGAAGGGTGGTTGCCATGACAACCTGTATGCTTCTTAAATACCACAAACCTGTAGTGCACCAGAAGAACCCTGATTTAAGTGGGTTCAGGATCTGCAGGCTCCTGGCCCATAGAGTTCTTTGTATTTTTTAGAATAGAATGCTATGGCTGATAGAAGCTTAGAGATGGTTCCTTTCTGTATTCCTCATAATATATCCCAGAGAAGACGAGTGATGTGTCCAGTCAAACAGCAAATTCCAGGCAAAGCTGAGGTAGAAAACCTGAGTCTTTCCACACCCAGCAAAGAGCTACCATTTCATGACTCCTAAAGATGTTGGGTTCTTTCACTGGTAGATTGGTCACGGGCGGGTTTGCAGAATTTCTCATTAAGTTTTTTGTTTTATTCATTCAAGACTTCCTGCATCCTTCCACTCATTCATTCACCCCTTCAAACAGTCTCTTGGAATATTATCTACCTTGTGCTAAGTGCTGCAGAAAACAGGACACCCTCTAATGTGGGGCCATTGGCACTCATTTGATTCTGCTGTGAAATGGGGGACACTAGATTGTTGTGTGGTACCGAAGCAACCCCCTACAGGCTACTTGCTGTTGACAAACAAGAAAGTGTAACTGGATATGATGTGATCAGTCGTACTGTCCCTAATGCAGGACAACCAGACGTTCATTATAGGTGCCCTGTGGTACTGCTAAGTGAGGTACACTCCACCACTCCAAAGCATTCCTGACAAATGTTTAACCTGAGTCCAGTCAGGTTTGGACCCTACTTCAAGCTACAGACACTACAGAGGATAGAAAACAATCTACAGTGTACTGTATGGAAACAGTCTGACAAATCCCGGAGGTTCGACATTGAATGGGACAAGTCTCCATTTCCTTCAATAAAGGCAACGCCATGAAGAAAATAAAGTATCCTTTATTTACTTAAGGACACATTGTGCATGGTCCCTTTTTACAAAAGGGTGGCGCTTGAGTGGCTCAGTAAATTGAGTGTCTGATTGTTGGTTTTGGTTCAGGTCAGGATCTCAGCATCCTGGGATCAAGCCCCACCGTTGGACGCCATGCTCAGTGGAGAGTCTCCTTGGGATTCTTTTCTCTCTCTCCCTCTGCACTTCCCCACTCTCTCTAAATAAATAAATAAAATCTTTAAAACAAACAACAAAGACATGCTATTCATGGTCCTTGACTGGGTGCTGCTCTGAACATACCAACCATTAAAAATACTTTTAGGAAATAGGGACATTGGAATACGGACTAGGTATTGGAATATGAAGGAACCCTTGTTGATTCTGTTCATGGTGATAATGGTATTGTGGTTCTACAGGAAAATGACCTTTTAATTTTTTTTAAGATGATGTATTCTTAATTAATTTGGGTGAAACATCATATTGCCTAAATTTAAGTAAACCTCAGGGGTGGGGTAGAGATGAAATAAATATGACAAAAGATTAGTAACTGTTAAATTTAGTGGTCCATACATGGAAGTTCGTGATACTATTTTCTTTGTTTTCCTCTTTTGCGGAAAATTTTCATGAAAAGGTAAAAGCAAAAATGTTATTCAACTATTAGAAAAGGTTAAACATGGCATTCGTTAGGGTATATTCAGTACCCAGGGTTCAGGAAGTATCACAGGAACAGACCAACAGCTTTCCAAGAGTCTAAAGGCGTCCTGGCCCCAGAAGGGAATTGGTGAACCGAATGGAAATGCGCACGGCAGGGCCTAGGGTCTGAGCGGAGCCCAGACAATGGCTAATTTAAAGACACGCTCACCTCCACTCTCCTCCCACGTGGATGGCAGGAGAGATGCTGGTGAATCTAACTCTCAGAGACACTCAAGCCTCGCTGCCTAGTGTGATATTAAAAGTCCACTCACAGTTGGTCTATAGAGTGAACCGAGAGCCTGACCTCCCACCGCGCACCGCCTTAAGCTCCCGGCCCCTGAATAATCAAAGCTAATTACAAACACAAAGGGCTGCTCATTTGCACAGAAATGACCTGCAGCTACTTGTTGCGCCTGTCAGAGGTCAACTCCGTCCCACCCCATTACGACTTTCCCGGGAGAGTCCTGATACCCGTGCTCGTCCCCACAGCAGGCTCTAGCGGGAGCCCCAGCCAAAACACCCAGAAGCCTCTAAAAGCCAGAGGGGCTGTGTTTTTCTCTCCAGCTCAACGTTGACTATTTTTTACCTAGCCCTTATCCCTTAAGAACAAATTCAGTTGCGTCCACATCAAACAAAACAACAGCAGAATGGATGATGTTGCCATTTATACGCTCTGACTAATGCAGTTTCTGATTTCCCTTCCAAATTAAATGCATTTCGCTTAGTACATTTTCAACAGACGTTACTCATCTGCTCAATTAATGAGTTTGCTGTGAAAGCGTACTTTGGTAGCAATTTGAAACAAAAGCACCTTAACGTGACTGAGGCTTTGCTTTTCCTTCTCTCTTCATCTTCGCCTCCCTTCCTCCCTCTCCCTCCCCAGGGCAAATGCATCACTGAAGCGGGGACCGGGAAGCTGGAATTGGCTGAGGGTTCTCTTCTGTGTCACTACACTACATTAGGAATAAAACCTTCCACTTAAACACTTAAATGAAAACATCGAGAAACTAATTTACTATTTGCAATCACATGATTTAAGCCGAAGCTGCCTTAATTTCCTCCCCATTTTGCTTCATATTCAATGTGAGCGCACACTAGATTGGTCTATGAAAAGGCTGTCTTCGAATCACAACACTTAAGACCTCTTTCATTTTCTTTTTGATTAAATAATTGAAATTCCTGTCAGGGCCTGCACTTTACTGACGCACAGATTTGGTGTGTGAGGATAAAGACCACTTTTTGTCTGCTGCCTGGGTCTTAAAAGCCAGCGGGCTCTACTTCATTGAGAGGCTGATAAAAATGGACCCGCGCTATTCACCCATTTCGCAGAAATTTTCTGTGCCCATTAAGGGATTGCTCGAGACACATTATGGAAAGCGTCCCCTCTCATTTAACCATCCTCATTCTTCTGGAGGCTTTTGCTGCCTGAGAGCAGGGCTACTCTCCCGCCAACTCCATCCATAGGAAAATAAAAACGCACATGTATATAGACACACAGACGCAAAACACACAAATACCAAAAAGAAGTCACAGAAAACTTCATTTGCTTCCACTAAAGAAACCGGAGATTATTTACATCCCGGGACTGGCTGTGGCCTAACCCAGCATGGCCAAGGGCCTCTGGCATACTTGGGGTTGATGTAAATGGATCATAAAAAAGGGGTGAAAGAGAACCCCACTCAGAAAAGAAACGAGGGGTACCTGAGTGGCTAGGTCAGTTAAGTGCCTACGGCTCAGGATGTGATCCTTGGGTTCTGGCATCAGGTCCCACATCGGGCTCCCTGCTCAGCGGGAAGCCTGCTTCTCCCTGTGCCTATGCTCTTTCTTTCTCTGACAAATAAATAAAATATTTAAATTTTAAAAAACACACGTATGGCCTTAGCATGTGTGTCTGTGTTTAAATACAAATCACACATTCTCTTCTGTGAGGCTGGTCATCAGTCACACCAGGATGCTCAGCTCAGGTCAACCTCCTAGTGCCCCATGCTGGTCTGCAGAATGGGGCCATAAATCCTGATCTTGGGATGCTGAGGAGCTTTAAAGAGGACGATGTGGGGAGAGTGGTCAGTGTCTGGCATGTGGTAAGTACTTAATCAAAATCAAGCACTATTGTTATGTTCTTCTGTGTCTTTATATGTAAATCTATGTAGGGTCACATTCACATTCCCTCAAATAGTGTACTTTCAGAGAATGAAGTCATGCTCACATTTTACCCATTAAAAACCAACCAAAACCTGTATCTTAGTACAGGAGGAGAGCATAGGCTGTCTACACATGCACACACACACACACACACATACGTACAAGAGAGAGTTGAACAATGCGAGGGTTAGGATCACCCTCCCATGCAGTCACAAATCCATGTGAAACTTTTGACTCCCCCCAAAACTCAACTATTAACAGCCTACTGTTGACCCGAAGCCTTGCCAATACCCAAACAGTCGATTACACCTATTTTTTAAAAAAAGATTTTATTTATTCATTTGAGACAGAGATTACAAGTAGGCAGAGAGGCAGGCAGAGAGAGAGGAGGAAGCAGGCTCCCTGCTGAGCAGGGCCCTGGGATCATGACCTGAGCCAAAAGCAGAGGTTTTAACCCACTGAGCCACCCAGGCGCCCCAGATTAACACCTATTTTACATGTTATATGTATTATATATTATAGCACAATAAAGTAAGTTAGAGAAAAGAAAATGTTATTTTTTTCAAGATTTATTTATTTATTTTAGAGAAGTGGGGGGAGGGGCAAAAGGAGAGTGAGAGAGTCTTTTTTTTTAATTTTTTATTTTTTATAAACATATATTTTTATCCCCAGGGGTACATGTCTGTGAATCGCCAGGTTTACACACTTCAGAGCAGAGTGAGAGAGTCTTAAGAAGACTCTGAGTTGAGCATGGAACCCAACCTGGGGGCCGATCTCATGACCTTGAGATCCAAAACCGAGAGTTGGACACTTAACTGACTGTGCCACCCAGGCACCCCAGAAAAGAAAATGTTATTAAGATAATCATAAGGAAAATACATTTACAGTACCATACCGTAGTTATCAAAAAACATCTGCAAATGGGTGGCCTTATGCAGTTCAAATCCATGCTGTTCATGGTTGATCTATATAGTATGATTTTATAGCAGGAAAGGGCCCTAAATGATATCTGGTCCAACCTCTACCCAAAGTCAGCCCCTCACCTGAAGCACCTGGGACAGTTCAATGACTCCCCTGGATGAAGCCTCAATTTACTTCTGTGTACCCTCTACCACTGATCCCTGTTCTGACCTCTGGAATCACACGGAAAAGCTACCAAGAAGCTTTTCCAATATTAAAACACAAGCAGTAACAACAAAAACAAAACATTTTTAAAAGTTCAATGGTTTTTTGGGGGCGCCTGGGTGGCTCAGTGGGTTAAAGCCTCTGCTTTCGGCTCAGGTCATGATCTCAGAGTCCTGGGATGGAGCCCCACATTGGGCTCTCTGCTCAGCAGGGAGCCTGCTTCCTCCTCTCTCTCTGCCTGCCTCTCTGCCTACTTGTAATCTCTGTCTGTCAAATAAATAAATAAAATCTTAAAAAAAAATTTTTTTTTAAAAGAAGCTCAATGGTTTTCTTTGAGTATTCTTTCCCAGAACCCGCACAGCCCCTCAAAATACATAATTTTTTTTTAAGATTTTTATTTATTTATTTGACAGAGATCACAGGTAGACAGAGAGGCAGGCAGAGAGAGAGGAGGAAGCAGGCTCCCTGCTGAGCAGAGAGCCCGATGTGGGACTTGATCCCAGGACCCTGGGATCATGACCTGAGCTGAAGGCAGAGGTTTTAACCCACTGAGCCACCCAGGTGCCCCAAAATACATAATTCTTAACCCTCTTACCATTATGGGGCTCTGCACTTTCAAAGATGCCTGCCTCACTTGTACAAAATAGTCCAAATATAGCCTGAATAATGCTGGCTAAAAAAGCATATTGTATTCATCCACTGATCAACGAACTAGTCCAACATTTATTGCCAGCAGAAACTAAGCTAGTTACATATATGGGTGTACAAAGTAAATGTTAAATACCATAATAAATATTATACATAAAAGATTTCCTTTTCAGCATGGTGACTATAGTTAATAATACTGTATTGTACATTTGCAAGTTGCTAAGAGAGTAGATCCTTTTTCTAATTTTACTGATTTTTAAAAATTTTAATTGCAGTGTGTTAACATACAGTGTTATATTAGTTTCAGGTGTACAATACAGTGATTCAATAATTCTCTACGTTACTCAGTGCTCATCAAGAGAAGTGTGCTCCTACTCCCCTTCACCTGGTTCACCCATCTCCACACTCACCTCCCCACTAGTAACCATCAGTTTGTTCTCTATAGTTAAGAGTCTATTAGGGTGCCTGGCTGGCTCAGTCAGAAAAACATGCCACTCCTTCTTTCTTCTTCTTTTTTTTTTTTAAATTAATTTATTTATTTGTTTGACAGAGAGAGAGAGAGAGATCACAAGTAGGCAGGGGGTGGGGCAGGCTCTCTGAGCACAGAGCCTGATGTGGGGCTCGATCCCAGGACCCTGAGATCATGACCTGAGCTGAAGGCAGAGGCTTAATCCACTGAGCCACCCAGGCGCTCCGAACGTGCCACTCTTGATCAGAGAGTTGTGAGTTCAAGCCCCATGTTGGGTGTAGAGATTATTGAAAATAAATTAATTTTTTTTTAAAGAGTCTCTTTCTTCATTTGTCTTTCTCCCTAAGAGAAAAGATCTTAAAAGTTCTCATCACAAGAAAAAAAGTTTGTAACTATGTATGGTGATGGGTGTTAACTAAATTTATTGTGCTGATTATTTTGCAATATATACAAATAGCAAATCATGATGTCATATATCTAAAACTAGCCTATGTCAATTATATCTCAATAAAAAATAATAAATATCCTACCCCCCCAAATTACCTCTTAATTGTGCAATACTGAAGACCCTCTATGACAGAGCATTAATTCCAAGGATGTTGCTCCCATTCCAAGCACGCTTCCTGGGATTCTTCATTTGCTTTTAGTTGTTAGGAGCTCAGAGACCACATATTCATTCTTAGCATTAGCCTAAAGAATCAAAGGAAAAGAGATGCAACTCCCTCAAAAAGTCACTTCATACTTCTCAGCACCAAACAGAAAGCTCTTGGTATTGGCCACTGTCCTGTACTGTCACCCAGCTCCCCTCCTCCATGGCAACAGCACCAGTGAATGAGAATGAACACACGAATGAAGAAAATGGAATGACTTATCCAAAAAAAGTTATGAGTGCCCCACACTCAAATCAGCTGAGGAAGGCTTCTGCGGGAGGTCAGTTGGGAGCGGCATATTTCTGAGCAGGTGTTCGGATGGAGGGGACCGAGGGTTTGCATTGCTTTGGCAAGAGGGAGAGGCCAGCCTAATGGCAGCTGCTGGAAATGAGGCAAACGCAGCCCTGCTTGGAGACCAAAGGAAAGACATGCTGTCCCTCAAAGATCCTAGCCAGCCGGAATTTCCTTTCTCAAAAACAAATCTAACCACACACATGCCATAGGGGAAGCCTGGAATTATTTTCCAACTGCAAGCTAGGACAAAGATCCTGGGCTTCTCATTTCCACATTCAGGATTTTGGAGGCCCTGGGGAGCCAACTGAACAGGCTTCCAGCCTCAGACCTTTTGGTCTGCTTCTCTCCCCATATCCCTACCTCTTCACTAGGCTCTCTGTCTAGTGTAATTTTCTGTATTTGAATCATTCATTGCCATCTCCAAGCCTGCTGGACATCTCAGCAAGTAAGAGATATTAGCCATGCAAACCTGTCACCCAGAACTTCCAGGTCACTGCCTTGGGCAGAATGGGAAGGGTGATTCTTGGAAAAGTAGAACCCAAACAATCAAGAAGAGAAAACAAACCAAGTTGTTGTTGCAGAGGCCTGGAGAATATGCTCCCAGACTTTTCTACTCTGAACAGAGATCCCTAGATGTCCCGTGAGGAGATTCCTCGATGAAAGAATTACTGGGATTGGTCCTACTGCCATTTCTGCCTTGCTGGATGGCCTCCTCCGGGGGCTCAGTTTCCCCAAGAGTGAAATGAACTTAGCCTTCCGGAGCTGCTAATGAGATACAATGACCCAAAACACAGAAAGGTGCTTAGGATGCTTTGAGAGATTTCCAAAACTTACTAGCAAGGGTGCAAAAAAAGCAGACAAACTAAGGGGATGTGGAAAATGCCACTTTACCAGTTTAACCAAACACCGAGAGCTGTGCTCACAGACATCTGACTCGTACTACCCCATGGCTCCCAATACCACATTCTACTTCTCACCTGAGCCATGAATCCTGGGCCCTATGAGAACCCAGACTACGTCTTAATTTCATTCGGATCTCCTTCCATCTGAGATCATTTAGGGCTCCGTCACCTGGAAGCAGATTCTGGAAGCAGAGTTCCCAAATGCTGGTCTGTGGACCAATGCTGACACATGATGAGGTTTTTATTAAGTAAATGAAATGAATCCAGTAAAGACACTCAAATGAATCCTTTTCTTTTTAAAAATATTTTATTTATTTATTTGACAGAGAGAGATCACAAGTAGGCAGAGGGGCAGGTGGGGGGGATTGGGAAGCAGACTCCCTGCTGAGCAGAGAGCCTGATTAGGGGCTTGATCCCAGGACCCTGGGATCATGACCTGAGCCGAAGGCAGAGGCTTTAACCCACTGAGCCACCCAGGCACCCCTCAAATGAATCTTTCATACAGCTCAACTTACTTCACTTGCTTCACTTGAGGAATTAACTTTTTTTTAAAATAGATTTTATTTATCCATTTGAGAGAAACAGAGTGAAAGAGAGCATGAGAGGGGAGAAGGTCAGAGGGAGAAGCGGACTCCTGGTGGAGCTGGGAGCCTGACGCAGGCTCGATTCCAGGACCCCAGGATCATGACCTAAGCAGAAGGCAATCGCCTGAGGAATTAACTTTTATTCTGAGTTATGTCACTAGAATGTAAGCCCCAAGAGGCAAGGACTCCAGTGTTCTTCTCTGTTTTCATGAACACCAGAAGACTATCTGGTAAGTATTAGCTGAATGAAGGAATGGATTATTTGCTTTCCATAGTCCTGAGGAACATTTCATAGAATATCCTTTATTCTATGAAATAGATATTCCATGAAATAGTACAGATAGAAAGGGCCGGGGTTGTTAAAAATCTATTTTTCTTTGGGAAAAAATCAAAGTATATGATTATCTTTCAAAAGGATTGTTGATGTATTATGTTTAAGTTTGGGAATTTCTGGACCAGATGATTCACTGAAGACCATTTAATCCTGTGATCCAACAGACACTGAGTGAAATGTGTTGGGAGTCCTTTCACCAAATCAAGGCAGAGATGTTTCTCATCTGAGGTTTTAAAGGCAGCGTGATCTAGGCTCAGGTGCTGGAAAACATGGGTTAGCTATATGACCTTGGGCAAATCATGAAAACTTAAAATGGGCGTAATGCTCCTCGTGGTGCTGGTTGTTGCTGCTAAGAGAAACTTACACAATACGTGATTTTCTGGCAGTGTGAAGGAAGGGTCTTGAACGCTGTCCCAGGGGCTACCTGAAGGTTTTTGCAGCTGTCTCTGGGAAAGATGTTTCCCCTTCTAGGCTGGTACCCAGATCCCGTTAAAGACAATAAGAGCAACATTTGCTTCTGAACTGGGCACATTCTTGCCAGTATGAGGGGAAAGTGGAAAAAAACCTAAGGCAATGGGTTGAGAAAAATGAGGATTTGTTTAAAGTTAAACATATTTTATTTATTTATTTTTAAAGATTTTATTTATTTATTTAACAGAGATCACAAGTAGGCAGAGAGGCAGGCAGAGAGAGAGGAGGAAGCAGGCTCCCCGCTGAGCAGAAAGCAGGATGCGGGGCTCGATCCCAGGACCCTGGGATCATGACATGAGCCAAAGACAGAGGCTTTACCCTATTGAGTCACCCAGGTGCCCCACACATATTTTATTTAAAGGATTGTTCCTGATGCCTTTTTTAGTGCACTACAGCTTTTTATTCTGTTTTTCGATCATGGTAAGAACAGATCATCGTCGGTTTTTTAAAAGTCTGGAATTCACAAAATTTAAAGTTTCCAAAATAAAAAAGACTGAGAGTCTACACTATTGTTTAAGCTGACCTAAGACAACATGGTCATGCACAGTTACTGGGTTCTTTTTGATAGATACTTGTCACCTCCAATGGTTGACATAGAAAAAAGATCTAGGATTTTTCCTTCATGAACTCCACCATCAGGGTGCATATTACAGAGAGGGACAGACTAAATTTTGTCACACATGTAAATATTAGCCATTAGACATAAAAAGAGTCACATAGCCGGGGTGCCTGGGTGGCTCAGTGGGTTGGGCCTCTGCCTTCAGCTTGGGTCACAATCTCAGGGTCCTGGAATCAAGCCCCACATTGGGCTCTCTGCTCCGTGGGGAGCCTGCAACCCCCTCTCTCTCTGCCTGCTGCTCTGCCTACTTGTGATCTCTCTCTCTGTCAAGTAAATAAATAAAATCTTTAAAAAAACAAATAAACAGCCGTAAGCTGTCAAAGCTCTGTTCTTTTCTAGGATTTCTTGCCACTGTTCACATTCAAGGTTGGGTCATTCTTAGGGGAAGGGGCTGTCCTGGGCATTGTAGGATGTTCAGCAGCATCTCTGGCCAATAGTCGCCAGTAACACCCCACCCCAAGACACACACACACAGACACACACACACACACACACACATACAAACACACTCTTGTGACAACCAGACATTGCAAATACTTCCTCTCCCTCATCTTCCTCACTCTACCCTGCCAGAATGGAAAAGGGCAAAATTGTCCCCAGCAGAGAACCCTGACTCCAACAAGTATCTTCTAAGCAAGATTCACTCCCAGTAGATTCATACCAATTCTTAATCAGAACCAGGCACTCAGATCCTACATAAGCTTCCTAAAATATGGCCAGGGAAATTTCTAGGCCTAGGCAGTGTTCCAAAGGGTGTTGGCTACTAGGCATGCTTATAGCCCATTCCCTGTACATTCATGAGAGAAAGCAACTGATCGATATTTCTAAGCAAGCCACATATCCCTACTACAACTCATTCCACCAGTAAGAAACTATTCTGACATCAAGTGTGCATATTAACAAAACTCTGGTGTTCAAAGGAGAGGAAGATCACTAAAGTGCCCATAGTAGGCACTTGCCAGGTATGGACTTTTGACTGGAGACTTCCAAATGCTAACTAATCAACTGTGAGAGATGCTCCATATTCTCTATACTAGAGCAGTTTTAAATAAAGGCAATATAATAGCTCAATATAACAGGACTTTAGATATCCCAAATATCGTCATCATCACCACCATCATCATCATCATCATCTTAGGGATGTTACTGAGCCACAAAATCCAAAAGGCTGAAAACCACTGCCCCACTTCTTTGTGAAAGGCTATTCAGGTGGAAACTAGTCCCTCCAAAGGGACTCTTGCACTCAGACTATTCCTGAATGTGATTTGTAGCCAAATTTTAATGAAAACCAATGTCCCCAGCCACTTTTCCCAACTGACAGAAAAGACGGTTTCGAACAGAAGTCAGCCTAGGGTCCATCTTAGGGGTGAATTGCATGATTGCCAACCAGAGTTTGTTTCTCAGGGAGTTTGTGTGTATAAGAATGCACAAGTTGCAATTAATTCCCAGCGAAGTCACTCCTCAAGTTAATTAGAAATGCAAAGTGTGAGTCTAAATGTTATGAGATTATAAAATGGCTTAATAATGGGAACAATGAGATTGAAGCATATGCATTCTGGCCATGTAAATATTTCATAACAGTGCCAATCTGATTTCATTTGCCTAATCATGCCATTGATATGCAACCACCAGCCTGCAAATAGAAAGGCTGAATTGCAGCAGATCACCCTTCTAATGTCATAATTATTAATATTGGAGAAAAATGGAGCTGCTCTACTCCCATGTAGACTGCTGGGCCTTTGGAATTGAAACGGGGGTGGTGCCGCAGTAGGAAGAGGAGGAAGGTGATAGGTACACCAGCCCCAACATCCCCATCCCGCCCGTTGGCCAGAAGTATTTAGGGGAGTAGGCAGCAACAAATGAAAGTGAGGGGCATGCTGGAGAGCAGAGCTGCCAGGTGTGAATTACCCAGCCCTTAATTAAAATCACAATGAAACACGTGTGCAACTAGAGAAGAGGAAAAAGAAGCGAGTTTTGTGGGAATACAGGATTCTGTGCTGGAGAGTTTAGCTGGTGCTGGATGGCGAGGGGACTAGGACAGCTGCCTCTCTCTTCTTTGGTTTCCTCTATTGGGTCAGCATCCTCCAAATATTTTGTGCGCAAATCTCTGTGATATGCAGAGAATCTAACTTCCCCCTTGACACTTGAGAACTGCTTTCCCTTTATTTCCAGCTGCACTGCTCTGGGACGTTTCTTCTATCATTAACTCATTGCCCCTGAGACAGGGTGTGTTCTGCCTCTCCACTGAAGCATGAGGGGTGTGTGGATCAGACACTCTCTGATTCCTCTGTGCGGCGGGTCTGGTGGCTTGACTGACTCTGCCGGCAGACACGGGAACTCTTTTAGGCAGCACGGTGTCGGGAAAGGCTGCTGGATGGAAATTAGTGAGATGTATGTAGGTTTGAGTCCTGGCCCTGCATTTAACGTGGGCAAATCACCTAATCCCCTTCCCAGCCAGTTTTCCCATTTGTATAATGGGGATCATAATGCCTAGCTCATAGTTTTGTTGTGGAGGACTGTTCAAGAAAAAGAATGTGACATCACTATCTGTTTAGTTACATAACGTCTTGTTTTAAAAAGAATCTGGAGCAACCAGAAACTTCAAAATAGCGGCCAAAATGCGATGCAGAAGTTTAAAATGTACATTCTCAGGGCACCTGGGTGGCACAGTTGGTTAAGTGTCTGACTTTTGGTTCCGGCTCAGGTCACGATCTCAGGGTTGTGAGATCAAGCCCAACATCCCATCTCCATGCTCAGCAGGGAGTCTGCTTGGGATTCTTTTTCTCCCTCGCCCACTGCTCCTCCTCTCTCTCGCTCTCAAATTAATAAATAAATCTTTTTGTAAAATAAAATAAAATAGAGGACCTGGGTGGCTCTGTTGGTTAAGCAACTGCCTTCGGCTCAGATCATGGTCCTGGGCTCCCTGGGCTCCCTGCTCAGCGGGGAATCTGCTTCTCTCTCTGATCCTCCCCACCCTCCCGCCTCTCACTCTCTCAAATAAATAAATAAATGTAAAATAAATTGCACATTCTCAGCCTTAAGTTTCTCTGCTACCTATTGCTTCAAACAGTGTCTCCGTAGGCAAACAAGTCACTACCTGGAAACAAGCACCAGACGAGTTGCCTTTTAGAGCACAGAACTTGTCCCCAGAACTTCTTGTCCCTAAGATTCACAGACACCGGCGTAGGATTATTTTAAATCTTAAGCAGCACATTTTGAGGGGTGCTTTCTAAAAACTGAGCAAATTATTGAACCCAAAACCTCAGTAATTCATCTGTGAAACGGAGGAGCTGCTATCACATAGGATTAGTGTGAAGATTGCGGTAACACCTACAGAAACCATTTAGGATGCTAAACTCACAGAAAGCCCTGTGTGTAATCTATTACCATGTTGACTTTTCATTTACTTTGTTATTATTAATACACGGTATTCTATAACAAGTAAGTTTCACAGCGTTACTAATTATTTGTTACTATCGATTTTAGGTAGAGCTATAGTAGTAGACTCGAGGAAACCAGGAAGCTAGCGATACTGCCACAAACCTCCGGATTACCTTCCTTCTGTCAGACTGCGAAAAGAATTTAGATTATCAGTGAACGTGCCGAGCGCCCAGAACGTGTGAAACGTGTAGAAAGAACTGCCAACACTTACAGGATACTAACTGTAGGGACCAGGCACTGTGGTGAGCGCTTTACACCTAACTCAGGTGGTTCACAGAGCGGCTCTCAGGAAGCGGTACTTACCATTCTCCCCGTCTTACAGATGAAGAAACCGAGGCAGAAGGAGGCATAAAACTGGTCGGGAGTGACAGAGGCAATGGATAGCAGCGCTGGGGTCAAGACTACGCCATCGGCTTCCGAGTCCACATGCCCTCACAGTGCGCATGCGCCCCTCTGCTGAGTCCTCCCCCAAAGGAATTCGCCGAAGAGACGTTCCAGGTTCACTCCCATCACTCCTTCCCCGCGGGAGCTAAGAGCCTGCAGGGACGGACCCAGAGGGGTTTGAGCGCTCTGCACAGTGCTTTGCTTTACTGTCTTACTCTGAAAGCCTTTAGGCAAAAGCCTTTAGGCGTGCTCCTCGTGCAATCACGACTGGAGTATATGTCTGTCTGTTAATGGTTCGTATGACCCGCGGGCCCTTGTGGACGTGTGAACGTGCCGCCCTGTGCGCTCAGGAACGGAAGGCCCGGCCTCTGACGTCGGGATTTGTACCCAAGCAGAGAAAGGGGGTGTTGGGCTCTGCTGCTAGGGGGTACGTGAGAAGAAGCTGGGTCACAGGGAAACGATTTCTTCTGCCCCGTCTTGGCCTCACCGGGGATGGGGAAGTGGCCAGAAGCCGCAGAGGGAAGGGACTGCGGGCTTCTCTCCAGAGTCTGGACTTTGGGTTAGAGCCATTTGTCCCTCAAGGCAGACGGTGACTTGAGTTTGCTTCTCAGCCTGTGCAGCCTGCTTCCCCATGAGCTCACAGCCACTCCTGTTGCCTTTGAATCTCCCCTCAGCCGCCAGGTCAGCGCTCTGCGCTCAGGGCCCACCCCCTACCGGATGTGCTTCCGCTTCCGGGCTCTCTGGGCAGGCAACCGGAAGACAGGCAACCGGAAGACAGGCAAGTGGAAGACCGCCGAGCTTGAAGTTTGCTGAGCACTCAGCAGCGGCACCTGGGCAGGGGGCTCAGGCCAGCCAGCGGGTGTGAGACGTGGAGCAGCGGCCGGGAAGTCAGGGCCCAGATCTTGATTTCTGTCCCATCTAGTTGCATTGCCAGGGAGGTACTTAACCTCTTAGTGCCTCCATTTTCCTCAGTGTCAAGTGGGAACGAATGAGGACACTTTAGAGAGTTGGGACAATTAAATCGGTTGATCCATATGAAGCTACGACCGCACCTGGTGCATAATAAGTGCTCAAGAAAGATTCTTTGTATTATTCTTCACTGAACGTCAACCAGCCACCCAGGTGTCTAGGTAGCGCTTCGTGGCTGACCTCTGACCCATGGGCCCCATCACCCTCTCTCTTGACTGCAGCCTTCTAGGCTGGGGACAAAGGAAGGACAGAGCCCCGTCCCCTCCTCCTTCCCTCCCTCTCTCCTCTTGAGGCTACAATTAACAAATGATAACCGCACAGGTTCAACTCAATTAGGACAAGACCCCAAAGCAGATGCTGCTTCTGTGCAGAAGACAGAGTAAAAGAATTGACTCCAGAAGGCTTGGGACACACTCCTAGAGGATGCTAATTGGTTTCTTGCTGGTAATTTTTCACCCCTAAGTGAACAAGAAAGAGGACGTCTCAGAGGCTCATCTGCTTTGCAGGTGATCAGGCAAATGAATGTCTGTATCCAGGGAGAGGTGAAGATTGTCTTTTTTCCTCTCTCCAAAGGGAACATAATCTCATTTGTCCCAGGCCATGATTTAATTCCTGGCAGGTCTGCTGAGCCGGCAAGGGGTAAAGGTCACCTCTAAAATGGAGGCTCTGAGTCATGCACATTCTTGGGAAGTCCTAGGGTCCCAGAGGCTTGGGTAGAGTTGGTAAGTCATTTTGTCATCAGGGAGTTTAGAGAGAAGTGTCGGCTTGGGTAGAGTTGGTAAGTCATTTTGTCATCAGGGAGTTTAGAGAGAAGTGTCAGGGAGTTTAGAGAGAAGTGTTAGAGAGACTATAACGAGCTTGGCTGGCAGTCGGAGGGGTGGGGTTGAACAACAGACAAGTACCCATCGGAATGGCGCTCCTTTAGAACTTTTTCTGTGCCTTGCATATATGTCTTCTTTTGCAGTGTCTTGATGGACTGGATGAACCCAACTACGTGATTGTGACCTTGAGGGGAGTGCCCTTGTCTTATACATAAACATTAGCAAACACCAATCACTTACTATGTACAGGTCGGGCACTGTTCTATTTGCTTAACCTGTATTAACCCATTGAATTCTGAGGCAGGGATTACATAAAGATGGAACCAGGAAGCCTCATAGACTCCTGCATATCTGTTCTCCTTGTATCTCCAAGCCTTAACACAGTGTGCCTTAAGGTATTCTATTGACTGGACCCCAAAGTACACAGAAACCACTGTTGCTGATGCCATGAGTGTACAGTACTTAGTGCTCCACGAACATGCTAAGGAACTGACTAGCCACATGCTCTGCCAAGATGACTGGCATAGAGTTGTCATTCTACTATAGAGACCACTACCCACCTGGAGAGAACTCGAGGAAGAGGGAGAAAGCCATCCGTGCTAGCTGCCTCACCCACTGGGGGCTGCAAATTGACCTCGGAGCTTTATCTTGGCTCCCTTACTTGGGACAATTGAGTATCCTCTGACATCATTCCTTTTGTCCATTCTTGTCACTGCCTCCGTTCCGTTACTGGTGACTTCTCCCCCAGTTGACAAATTAATGACACTTGTCATCTCCCATCTTTCTAAAAGCCAAACCACCCTTACATCCTGTTCATCTTTCCAAAATACAATTCCAGTCAAGTGAAACTCTGCATTACCCTATGCCTTCCAGATCTAGTCAAATCCTCAGCCCAGCCCTCTGGACCTTCCACAATAGCCGTAAGAACCCAACCACACAACCCCCCTCCTTGTCTCCTGCTGACCCTCACTCAGAAACTCCCCTTGCTCAAACAGACTTTTGCATATCCATATCTTATACCAGAGCTGTCCAACCTACTGTCCCTGGCTTTAGGCATCTCTGCATCTCTGGAGGAAGGATGGAACAGAAGAAGCACCTTCAAAGTCAAATAGATCTGATGTAAATCCCTGCCCTGTCACTGAAGGTTGCAGGAATTTGAGGAACTTATCCAGTGTCTCTGAGTGTTAGATTCCTGATCAGGAAGAGAAAACAAATGCAATCACCTTGTAGAGCATTTGAGAGAATAGAGCTAGTTCACTTGGTCCATTCAACTAGTGTTTGTTGAACACGCATATATGGCAGGCATTATCGTAGGCACTGGAGACACAGCTGTCAACAAAACATGGAGCTTGCCTTTTAGGGAAGGTGGAGAGGAGACTCGAACCAATAAAACCAAGTGTATGTAAGTTGCCCACGGCATGCTGAGCACATAGTCATCTCTCAATAAATGGTAATCGTTTTTCATTTCAAATATTTCAAAAGGCCTAAAGACAGATGCACATTTTTCTACCCAACACAACATGGGACACAAATGTCAAGTTTTGTTGGTTTCAAACCATCAAACTCAGAGAGTTCCCTAAAGGATATCTTCCCTATTGATATACCGGGAGTGCATTCCCAGTACCAAGCACAGCACTTCACACAAAAAAAGGTGCTAAATGCTGTCTTGGTGAATTAACTTTGGCTAATATGTGATGATCAGGAACTTTAATCGACAGTTTTACTGTCTTTAATTATAAATAGGAAAATGTATTAATAAATTCACTTTGATGGGCAAAACTGTTCAATTGTGGGACCATTGCCAAAGGAAAGGTGTAGGCCTCACAACCATAGCCCCCAGAAAGCCCTTCTCCTTTATCTAGGTTTGCTGACACCCTCTCCTGCCTTCAAAAGCCTTGGCTCCTCACCAATGACACTTTTTCAGATTCCATCCATCATATGCGTGTCTCCCCACAAAGAACCTTCAAATCTCCTTGCACCTCTCTTCAAGTTGTAAGCTTCAGGGGTGCCTGGGTGACGCAGTTGGTCAAGTGCCCGACTCTTGATCTCAGCTCAGGTCTTGATCTCAGGGTCAAGAGTTCAAGCCCTGTATTTGGTTCCATACTGGGCAAGAAGCCTACTAAAAAGAAAAAAACAAACAAACATGTAATTTCATAGCATAATCATTGGAGGGTTAGTTTTGTGCCACCTGAAGGCCACAAACTCTTTGAAGACCTCAAACAGTTTTTACCCCAAAGCAACTAGCAAAATATCTTGCTTCTGTAAGATACGACTGTCATTGTCACATTGTCATGGACTGGCCCAGCATCTCCTCTACCTCCATGGCAGTCCTCCCTCCCACAGCCCCCCAGCCTGGACCTCTCTCTTCTTGTAGAACCAGCTAGCTGGACCCCATAGACCAGTCCTACAGCTTCAACAAAGGGGGCAGCTCTCTGTGCAAAGTAACTGAAAAATATTATATTATTCAGGATATGGGCTCTGAGTTAGACTAATGAGATTCCATTGTTAACCCTACAGTCATCTCACTCTCTTTCTCCCTCTCAAATAAATAAAATCTTTTTAAAAGGTGGGGGGCAGTGTACCTGGGTGGCTCAGTCAGTTAAGCATCTGCCTTAGGCTCAGGTCATGATCCCAAGCTCCTGGGATTGAGCCCCACATCTGGTTCCCTGTGCAGCGGGGAATCTGCTTCTCCCTCTCCCTCTGCCCTCCCCCTGCTTGTTCTCTCTCTCTCATTCTCTCTCTCTCTCAAATATATAAATAAAATTTAAAAAAACCCAAACCTCTAGACCCCAGTTTCTCCACCTCCAAAATGGGAAGAAAAAACAGGAGGCCTTATTTTATAGGGTTGTATGAAGGATTCAAGGAGATAAGATGCAAAATTCTTAACAGCCATTGTACCTGGTATATTACAAGCAGTTGAGAAATGTTAGCTATAATTCAAGTGCATCAAAAAGGCCACAAGCCCCAAATGTCACTCACCACCAGCTTGCTGGTGCCTCAACTCCACATGGTTAAGACTGTGGGCTGAGAGGCAGACTCCTTTGGTTCCAAACCTGCTCCCTCGCTTACCAGCAGTGCAGCTTAGGGGATGTCTCTAAAGCTGGGACTTGATTTCCTCCCCTTTAACATGTGGGTGATGCTGATTATGTACCCCTCTTAAGGACGTCATGAGGATCCGGTTAGTAAATACACATAAACCGTTTTGGAGCGTACTGCCACACCGGAAATGCTCAACAAATACCAAAATTCATGGTAAAGACACCACAGCTGCATCCCACTGCTGAAGGGTTTGTCCCTTGGTTTACACCAAGGCCAAGAGAAAGAATCCACGCGTTCTAGTCTCACACTTCACCCTCCGTGAGGATGACTCTTCATCTCCACTCCATTAGATCCATGTAGCAGGAGGCCATGAGCACATGTGACGGAGACATCACTCCTGTCTTCCAGGAGCATGGGACCTGGTCCATGCCGGGTCATAATTATGGAGCGATGCAATTCACTTTCTCTACCATTCTGTGCTTGCTCACAGCTCTGGAAGACAGGTGTTATCCGTCCCCTCTGTAATTGAGGAGTGGGGTTGGAACCAACCCCGTGTAAGTGACTCACAAAGGTCACAGGGCTAGGGAGGGGCCAAGGCAGATTGGGAACATGTGCCCTGCCCACAGCCCCCAGAGAATGGGCTTCTGTGCCTGTGAAGGGACCAAGGAGACAGGATTCCTGTGGAGCAAGGAGACAGCAGGAATCATGTCACAAGTTCCTGCTACTTGTCTGCCAGCCACGAAGGTAAGTGACTGCTTTCATCTGAACAGCCTCCAGGCAGATGCTGGGGTTGGGGTGGGGGTGGGGGTTGCACAAGGGAGAAGCCGGCCTGAGGGACTCCCCTCCTTTGATGAGTGGCTTCTCCTCCTTCCTGTCTCCCCCGTTCCAGTTTTGTCAAAGGGCAATTAAGCCCCTCGGCTCCTGTCTGAGGAGGCTGCCTTTGTCATTCAGGTCCTGTGCCCTCCTCCTCCTCCTCTAGTCGTGGCTAATGAGGCCTCCCCTAATTGGAGTTTTACAGTTACCTACAATTAGGCCCCTTTAATGCTTCTGAATAGGATACTTTTAACCTACTTCGCCTTGTAATTGGGGCATCTATCCAGGTGTACACACATAGGAAGCAGGCACTGGTGCAGTGGAGAATAAAGGAGTCAGGTCAAAGCACATATGCAAATGCACTTAAATGCACACAGACACACGTGTATATAACACATGAATATATACACACAGATACATGTATGCACATGCGAGTACGCATAGGCACACAAACCATACACAGGACGGCATCTTTTTGAGTGTGTGCACGGGGCACGGAGCTGTGTGGTTGTCTTTGTGCGCATGCTGGGGCTCCCGGGGGGGGGGGGGGGATGAGGGAGCATGTTTGCTGTGTGTTTATAGGGAAGGAAGGTGTGTGGGGGCAGAGAGTTCTCATTGTGTGTGAGCGTGTTAAAGGAAGGGAGCAAGGAAGCAGGAAATTGTCAGTGAGTGCCTCCTATCTCTTTCCAAGAAAGGAATTTATTTTTAATAGATAATACATGTACATAGATTCGAAAGGTACAAAAGATATCAGTGAAAAGAATGAGATCCCCTTCCCCCCTGCCCCCAGTCAGGCAGTTCTCTTCCCAAAAGGGGATCTTTTACCAGAGATGTGCTATTCCGACACAGTATATATTTATAAATATCTTTTTTGTAACTGAGTAATAGTTAAATGTACTCATTGTTCTGAACCTCGCTCTTTCCCATTTAAAAAGATGTTGTCTGTTTCTGTTATTCTGGGCAGTGTTCCACATCTCTATAGAAAGAGCTTTTTTTTTTTTTTTTTTAAATACATCTTTTTAATGACTATATCGTATCTTGTTTTCAAACCATTATTAATTAATTAACAATACCCCTGGGAAGTATATATGTTTCTTCCCACTTAAAAAAAAAACAAAAAACATGTTTTTCTCTCATCTTCCTCCTAAGGAAGCTTAGTTTGCCCTTCAGCGGGCTCAGCAGAGCAGTTTGGGCAACTACAGGCCCTGAGAATCCGCACTGGGACTGGAGGAGGACAGAGGAGCTGGACAAGGGACCCAGAGGATGTGCCCTGGAGCCTCTGCAGTCCGGGATGCTAAAGACTAGCGGGGTCTGGGGTGTCCCTGCTTGGTTCTAACGCCCTAGCATAGCCTTCCAGCCCCTGGACATTTACTAAGTGCTAATACACTAAGTGTATTAACTAAGAGCCTGTGTTGGGCTCTGCACGGGGCATAAGCTAAGTGACCTGTAGCGACATAACCAACCACCCTGAAACTTACTGGCTTAAAACACTGAAATTCATTTCTTGTCTCTCATGGTTTCTGTGAGGCAGGAATGTAGGAGCAGCTTGGTTGGGTGGTTCCGGCTCAGGATCGCTTGCGAGGCTGCAGTGGGTACACTGACTGTGGCTCCCTCATCCGAAGGCTCGGCCGGGGCTGGCAGACATGCTCCTAACAGGGTTCACCCACAGGACTGGTAACCGGCACTGGCTTCCACATGGAGGCCTTCATTCCTCCCCACCAAGGTGCTCAGTGAGTGGCTACAGTAGGTTTTTATTGCTGCACAACCAATGACCACAAACTTACTAACTCAAAACAGCACCCATTTATTATCTCCCCATTCAGGAACCAAAAGTTCAAGCAGGCTCACTGGGTTCTTTGCTTAAGATCGTACAAGGCCAAAATCAAGGTGCCAGTGAGTTTGGGCTCTTCTCTGGAACCTCTGGGAGAGAATCTGCTTCCAAACTTACTCAGGTCGTTGGCAGAATTGCTTCTTGAAGTCCTCTAGGGCTGAGTTCCCCGTTTGCTTGCTGGCTATCAGCTGAGGGCAGCATCCAGCTTCCAGAGGCCACTTGTAAGCCCAGCTAAGTTATAATAATGAATCAGTCCTTCTTCTGCTTTGAATCTATCTGATACCCCCATCTGCCCCCAACTGAGAAAAATGCTCTGCTTTTAGAATTTTTTTTTTAAGATTTTTTATTTCCTTATTTAACACAGAGAGAGAGATCACAAGTAGGCAGAGAGGCAGGTAGAGAGAGGGGAAAGCAGGCACCCCGCTGAGCAGAGAGCCCGATGTGGGGCTGGATCCCAGGACCCTGAGATCATGACCTGAGCCGAAGGCAGAGGCTTAACCCACTGAACCACCCAGGTGCCCCTGCTCTGCTTTTAAAGGACGTGTATGATTGGGGCCCCCAAGAGGGTTGGTCAGTTAAGTGTTTGCCACTTGATTTTGGTTCAGGTAATGATCTCAGGGTCATAAGATTGAGCCCATGTTGGGCTCTGCACTGGGCATGGAGCCTGCTTAAGATTCTCTGTCTCCCCTGGTCCCTTTGCCTCTCCCCCAAATTGTGCACACTCTCTCTCTAAAAAATATTAATTAATTAATTAGTTAAAAAGGACTCATATGATTAAATTGGACCCACTCAGATAATCTCCCTATCTTAAGTTCAGCTGGTCAGTAACCTTAGTTATATCTACAAAATCCCTCTTACCATGCAACGTAAGATAATGATGGGAAAACAGTAGAGCACAAAGGCTGTTGAGGCCAACAGAGTATGAGAGTTGCTCTACATCTTTCCTAACACTTGGTATTATCTGCCTTTTTCTTTTTCATCATTCTGCCCGGCCATTTAATATCATTCATTTAGTAAGCAAATATTGAGTCCCTACTACCGTATACTAAGAGTAGCATCTAAAACCATGTCTAGCACAGAGTAGGCCCTCAGTAAATATTTATTAGCTGATTTTCCAAGTGGTGGAGATAAAAAAAAAACTCAATATAAGACATGGATTCTGCCCACAAGGAGCTCTCTCTATATAAATATTGATGACCAGCATATAAATAACTATAACAGAGTTTGAAAAAACAAACGAACAAACAATAAGAGCCATGAAGAAAGTTAGAATGCTAGAAGAACTCAAGGGGAGAGAAAACGTTTTCCAATTTAGAGAGAAAAATCTAGGGAAACTTCCTGTAGTAGGTGGCATTTGAATGGGTCTTACAAGAAGGAATGAGGGTTTAGACATGCAGACATGATGGGGAATGACAGTAATGGCTAATAATTCCAAGGAATTACTGAGTGTTTACAGAACCTCGGGTCTAGGAGAAACCATAGTAATAAAGATTCTCTAGTCCATGAGCTGCAGACTGACAGTGTTCTGGACACATTCAATGCCCAGATATATCTTGTTTGGTCTACTGGATGTTTTTTAAAAGTTTAAAGTTGAAGGCCTTTCATCAGAGTGTGCATTTTCCAAGTCTACCTTAGTCAACCCAACTTCCAGTTGTCTTAAACCACTCTTCAGCCTCTTCATAGATTGACATTATCCCCTGAGCTTCTGAGGGATTTGTGTTTGAGACCATGGAGTTTAATAATTTCTTCATTTACATGAGGACACCAAAGTCCAAGAAAGGCTGAGCGACCCACTCAAGGAGACCCTGATAGTGGTGGCGTTTCCACACAACTTCCAGCTTCTTCTTCTTCTTCTTATTTTTTTTTAAGATTTTATTTATTTGACAGACAGGGATCACAAGCAGGCAGAGAAGCAGGCAGAGAGAGAGGGGGAAGCAGGCTCCCCGCTGAGCAGAGAGCCAGATGTGGGGCTCCATCCCAGGATCCCAGGCGACCTGGGGCGAAGGCAGAGGCTTAACCCACTGAGCCACCCAGGCCACCCAGGCGCCCCCAACTTCCAGCTTCTTGACGCCATGCCTGAGCTTCCTTTGCGGAGAGGCTGACAGACCAAGGAGCTCAGTCACATCTACTGTGAAGTATCCTCTGACAGATAACCACATCATGACTATCCATAAACCTATGTTTGCTTTTCCTTGGAGCAGGTTTTAAGGAAAGGAAAAGGCAAGGAGCGCAAGGTTTCTAGGCAAAGAAGACACAGCCTAGACTGTCCTTCCTTTGTCATTTTGCTGAAAGCTGAGCTGAAGAACTAAACAGCAAGAAAATTCTTCACTAATTCAAGAGTGCAACCAGAGGGGTGCCTGTGTGGCTCAGTTGGTTAAGGATTGGACTCTGGATCTCCATTCAAGTCTTAATCTCAGGGTTTTTAGTTCAAGCCCCACGTTGGCCTCCACGTTGGGCTTGGAGCCTACTTAAAAAAAAAAAAAAATGCATCTAGACTCTATCTTCCCTACTCAGGAATGCAATGACTTCCTGAAGCAAACCTAACCACAGGAGAAGCAGACTTTTTTAAAAAAACTTGGATGGCCGTTGACTCTGAGGCGCCACCTGGTGGCCACCTTCAGCCCAAGGAAAAGGAAAAGGGGTTGAATGAAGGTGTTTGATTCGGGTAGAACAGATTCTTGGTGTAGAAAACTCCCCACCGACAAACGTGGTATTGCAGGTATCACTAGGTTTTACTTGGGGGCCAAAGCAGTGGAAAGTTCAGCGGAGATGGGTAGACTGAAATGCGGGACTTTGAAAGCACTTGTAAGAACTTCTTCCCAGAGCCCTGAAGACACAGGTGATACAGGCATGCAGAAAAGTACTGGTGAAAGGAGTAGGGTGGGAAGAGATAGGATTCAAATCTCCCTACAGGCTCTGGAGGACCCAGCTTGAGAACATCTCTCCAGACCTTTTGGGTTATGCAAGGAAGAAAGAAACATTTCCCTATGCATGGTGGTCTTCAAAATAGATTTACAACTATTGTTCATTTTTAAAAACATGAATTGACCTTATTACAAATTAATAACAATTACAAAAAAGGGTGTGAGGAAAAAAAGAATTCACCTAAGTACTTTGAGCAGTAATTTAAACTGTATATACTGAGACTAAAGAGTATACAGTATTGTGCTCCAATTAATAAATCTGTTTTTCAAATAGGTTATAGGTTAACAATTTTGACACTGCTTTATGTTAAGCAAATAAGTAAATATATTGTTAATAATACATAGCATAGTTTTTACGGTCAGAGAAAGGAATTACAAATAAGAAAGGGAAAGGATAGAATCAACCCAGAATATTGTAATGGAATCGGAGGGATCAGTGTAAAGTCATGGTTTTTAATAGATAGCTAGACAGACAAACGGATACGGAAGTAAGCAGAGATGTGTGTGTATTTCACACATACATATATTTCCTAGTTCTGCCCACTGAGTGAAGAAACAATAACACTCCAGTAGCAATGAACATCTAGTGTCCAGACCTTTGTTTCTAAACATTATTCTCCAGGGCACCTGGGTGGTGCAGTCGGTTAAGCATCCAACTCTTGGTTTTGGCTCAGGTCATGATCCTGGGTTCGTGAGACTGAGCCCCAGTTCCAGCTCTGCACTCAGCGTGAGTCTCCTTAGAATTTTCTCTCTCTCTCCCTCGGTCTGTCTCCCCATTCTCTCTTTTCCTCACTCTTTCGCAAATAAATGAATAAATCTTAAAAAACAAAACCAAAAACCATTAACCAAAAAAACAAAAAACAAACAAACAGAAACAACAACATTAACCTCCAATAAAAAGGAACCACGCATACTTAAAGGGATGACTGATTATACAGCAAGGGCAGAGAAAGTACAGAGCAAGCTTGAAACATACCAGCAGATAAGGAATTGTTCAAAAACATGATGAGAACATAGTAACATGATGCAATCTCCCTTGATGGGGCTCCTGAATCTGGGACAATTTGGGCAAGAAAATAAGAAATGATAACCACAAATTAAGATCCAAAGAATAAAAAAAAGATTTAAGAGATTATATTGCTACAGATAGATGGTGGATTGAATAAATAGATAGATAATAAGTGAAGAGAAAAGGGAACATTCTTTCTTATTATACACTCTAATTCAAAAACATAGAAATGATGATAAAAATAGAAAATCATTGACTGCAAACACCACCATAGTAATTGTTTCAAAAAAGTATCATCAATGGATGCTAAAATTTGTGGGTGAAAATACAACTGGAAACAGGATATTTACATCATCTCCTGGTATCACTCCACAAGATGCTTATTAATTACTGGGGAGAAATGTAATAACTTCACAGGGGAAAAACGTGGCAGATAATCTCCTTAACCAAGTGGACAAAATTATTATCACCTGTAAGGAAACCTATAGATATTATGTGCCTCCTGATATGATATGCTAAGAAAGACACAGCATCACTTCTGTGATATCCTTAACAAAAATGCATAACTGAATTTAATGATGAGGAAACTCAGGCAAACCCAAAACTGAGGGAGAGTCTGCAATCCAACTGACCGATGCTCTTCAAAAGTGTCAAGGTCATAAAAGATGAAGAAAAACAGACAGTGTCTCAGTTTTGAAGACTAAGGACACACGGCAGATAAATACAATGTGTAATCCCTGATAGGACCCTGGACCATAAACCAGGACATTAGTGGGATGGTTATCGGTATAGTAGCAATGGCAATTTCCTGATTTTATCATTGCATTGTGATTATGCAACAAATATGTTAACATTATGGGAAGTTAGTTAAAGAGTGTATAGGAATTCTCTGTTCTAATTTTGTAATTTTTTGGCAAATCTTACAACGTCTTTTCATGTATATCTCACATATCTGTATCTTAATGAATTGCTTTGTTCATTCATTGATTTTTTTTTTTCATTAAAGGACTGTAGGCTAAGCCCCATACTGGGAACACAACAATAAGTAGGCTCAACATAACCCTTACTTTCTTTTTTTTTTTTTAACCCTTACTTTCAATGAACCAAAGGTTCCATAGAGATATAACTAAACAGTCAATGACAGTGTAATATAGTACATGCAGGGATGTGTTAAGCAATTGCAAGCAGCACAATACAATAACACAAACCCTAGAGCTATACTGTGTGAATCCCATTCCAGGCCCTACCACTAGCTGTGTGACTTTGGGAAAGTTAGGAACCCTCTCTGGTCTCCATTTGCTGATCTGTACAGTGAAGATGATAGCAACAGTATCTACATGCTGTGGCTACTGTGAAAATTAAATGAGTTAATTTAAATTTTTAAAAGATTTTTATTTATTATTTATTTGTCAGATAAAGAGACAGTGAGAGAGGGAACACAAGCAGCGGGAGGTGCAGAGGGAGAGGGAGAAGCAGGCTCCCCGCTGAGCAAGGATCCCAATGCCGGACTGGATCCCAGGATACCACCCAGGCATCCCTAAATGAGTTAATTTTATAAAGCACTTAGAAGGATGCCTGGCACACCGTAAGCATTATAAAATAAGTAGGAACACACAAGTAGGGGAGCATCTAACCTCAATGTGTGGAGAAGGGGAGTATTTAAGAAAAAATGTTCCAGAGCAAGGGACATGTAGGCGAGACCCAAAAAAGCAGAGCAATTGACCTTTGCAAAGGCCCAGAAATGAGATAAGGTGAAACCATTCACAAACTGAAAGAAGATGTGGGTGTGTTGAGGGGTGAACCCTGACAGTGAGAGACCAGATTAAGGAGATGGGATAAGCAGGGGCTAGATCACACAGGGCCCTTTAATTATTTATTTATTTATTAAGATTTAATTTACTTATTTGACAGACAGAGAGAACACAAGCAGGCAGAGTGAGAGAGCAAGGAGCCTGATGAAGATCTTGATCCCAGAACCCTGGAACCCAAGCCGAAGGCAGCCGCTTAACCCACTGAGCCACCCAGGTGCCCCCCACACAGATCTTTACACTGACTTAAGGAGTTTGGTCTTGATCTTCACAGGGGTGGGAGCCATGACAAGATTGAGGCAAGAGCTGAGGCAACCCACCTGCCCTTTAGAAAGATCTTCAAAGCTGCAGAGTGAAGACAAGGTGGTCAGTTAGGAGGCCTTCCTGGGGACCCAAATGGAGGGTGGCAGGCTGGACAGGGAGAAGCGGACAGATTTGGAAGCGATTTGGAAGGCTGGGTCAAGTGATTGTCACTAAGGTATGAGCACAATGAGAGGTCAATTTTTTTTAACATCTCTACTGAGATATAATTCACATACATACAATTCACCCTTTTAAAGCATACAATTCAATGACTGTTAGAATATTCACAGATAGGTGGTGACTATCACCACAATCTATTTTATTTATGTATTTTTTAAAGATTTTATTTATTTGACAGGGAGAAAGTGAGAGAGGGAACACAAGCAGGGAGAGTGGGAGAGGGAGAAGCAAGCTTCCTGTTGAGCAGGGAGCCCCATGTGGAGCTCGATCCCAGGACCCCGGGATCATACCTGAGCCAAAGGCAGACACTTAAGGACTGAGCCACCCAGGTGCCCCACCATAATCCATTTTAGAATATTTTTGTCACCTCGAAACAAACCCCGTACCTGTCAGCCGTCACCCCACGTTTCTCCCCAAATCTTTTCCCTACAACTCTATGCCACCACCAGTATGCTTTCTGTCTCTATAGATTTGCCTATTCCAGACATTTCATCTAAATGGAATCGCATAATAACGTGGTCTGTTGTGACTGACTTCTTTTATTTAGGACGATGTGGCCAAGGTTCATCTATGTTTTAACACAGACCAGTATTTTGTTCCTTTTAATGGCTGACTAGTCCACCATGTGAATAGAGCATATTTTATTTAACCATTTAGCTGCTGATGGACATTTGGGTTGTTGACACTTTGGAGTTATTATGAATAATGCTACTAGAAACATTCAGGCACAAGTTTTTGTGCAGACATCTACCTTCATTTCTCTCAAGTATGTAAGTAGCAGTGGAATTCCTAAATTATATGGTAACTCTATGTATAACTTTTTTTAAAATTTTATTTATTTATTTACTTACTTACTTATTTGTCAGAGAGAGAGCACAAGCAGGCAGAGCAGCAGGTAGGAGGAGAGGGAGAAGCAGGCTCCCCACTGGATGTGGGGCTCAATCCAGGTCCCTGAGATCATGGCCTGAGCGGAAGGCAGACACTTCACCAACTGAGCAGACGCTTAACCCAGGCGCCCCCCTCCCCAGGTTTAACTTTTAGAAGAACTGACAGACTGTTTTCCAAAGTGGCTGCACCGTTTCATGTAAACACCAGTGGTGTATGAGAGTTCCAATTTTTCAACATCCTACTGAGTATGAAATGGTATCTTGTGGTTTGGAGCTGCATTTTTCTGATACCTAGTGGTGTTGGATATCTTTCCATGTGCTTCTTGGCCATTTGTATGTCTTCTTTAAAGAAATGTCTATTCAGATCATTTCCCCTTATTTAATTTGGGTTATCATTCTTTTTATTGTTAAATTGCAGGAGTTCCTTATGTATTCTTGATACAAATCTCTTACCATATACATGGTTTGCAAAATCTGTCTCCCAATCTTTGGGTTATCTTTCACTATCTTGATAACCTATTTTGCCATGCAAAGGCTTTCATTCTGATGATGTCCTGCTTTGTTTTGTTTTTAAAGATTTTATTTATTTATTTATCTGACAGACAGAGATCACAAGCAGGCAGAGCAGGCTCCCCACTGAGCAGAGAGCACGATGCAGGGCTTTATCCCAGGATCCTGAGATCATGACCTGATCCGAAGGCAGAGGTTTTAACCCACTGAGCCACCCAGGGGCTCCTGATGATGTCCTGTTTACCTTTTATCTTGCTGCTTTTGTTTTTAGTGTTACATCTAAGAAGCTATTCACTAAATCCAAAGTCACAAAGATTTACACCTATGTTTTGTTCTGTTTTAGAATTACATTGAGGCCTTTGATCAATTTTGAGGTAATTTTTGTGTATTGTGTGTGGTAGAGGTCTTAATTCATTATTTTGTCTATGGCTCAAGTTGTCCACCTTAATGAAATTTTGGTAGAAGACATATTGAAATTGCTTACAAGAAGAGTGGGGAATGGGCTCTAGGAAAGAACCATAGGCAACCAGTAGTAGTTGTTGAGAAATGCTGTTAGGCCAAAGAGTTTGGGAAATGGGTGGATAGAATAGCACAAATCCAAGAGAGAGTGTGTCGTTAGAGAATTCAAGGGAAAAAAAGGTTTTGGAGAAAGGGGTGAAGTTAGCAACGTCAAAATTCTCCAAAGAGTTCAAGCAGAATAAGGACTGGGAGTATCCGTTGAATGTAGTGACTGGATGGTCACTGGTAATAGGGAGAAAGCAGTGTCGGGGGATAGGTGTGGGTCTCATCAGAGTCAGGAGTGAAGCAGATGAAGTAGTTTGGCTATGGTGGAGATAACGAAAACCTATAGTTAACCCTGCATCCACCTCGTACCAAAAGCTTCCATAAACAATCTGTCATTTAGTCCCCTTGACCACCTTACTTCCTGTGCAACACCCTACTAGACTTCCTGTGTCTAGAGCATTTCCTGTTTGACACCCATCTTCTTTCAAAGGCTCACAAAAATTTTTTTTTCCCATAATTTATTCTAGAACTTTGCTGTGATCGCCTTCAAGATTATTGGTCTATACCTTCCAGAATTTACCTCTCCACTTCCATATCTGTCTGTGTTTCGCTTTCTGGTGCCAATTTTTTTCGTAGTTCTTTAGCCAGGACTGACCCTGTTTCCATGACTAAGTGGATTCAACTCTACTGTTTCAGAAATACACAAGACCTAGATTAAATACCTGTGTCCTCCTTTCTTTGTTTCCTACCCTCTGGAACGCCCCCGCCCCCACCAGCATCACAAGCACAGAGAACGTAAGTGTCATTTCACAGACAACTTTTGCAGAGATGCCCCAGCTTCTGCCCGCTAACATTAAACACAGCTTGACCGGAAGCCCAAACCAAGAGAAAGTGGGCAAGTGTTGCTACTTGGTTTTATCCACTGCCCACGTTCCCATTTCCTTGAGGTCCACTGCCTCGTTTTTAAAATGGACCAACTCTGATTATTTTTAGGCATAGGGGCCAAGGCTGCTTTTCTGAACTTGTTTTCAGCACAATAAAGCATTCTCATTTCAAACAACAACAACAACAAAAAACCCCATCACGCTTTCTTCACCTGCTCAAAGATGCAGCCCCACCATCCCCATCTCCCTAAAAGCTTTCTGCAGCCCACTAAAAATATCCAATGTTGACAGATGCAAGCTATCAATACAGAGACTCAAGATCCCAGGGTGAGAAGTGGCCAGAGGCAAAGTCTTGATAAACAGCTCAAATTGGCTCTTACTCCACAGGTGACGCCTAGTTTATCTGGGTAATTGTAAAGGGCATTTTACAGCAAATCAATTAAATGAAAATCTTTTAAACCCTTTTTAAATGGGGGGGAAAGGGGGAGGGTGGAAAGGGCCAAACCTTTGTAAGCTAACAGGTGATTTTAATTGGAACCAGCAGTGTTATACCATGTTTTTGACCCATTCGGTAAAGGCAGAAAAAGAAATCAATAAATTTCCATCAGCATTTGCCCTCCTGGAGTCTTATAAGTAGAATGGAGACACGAACCCCAGTTAATGGCTTCGTCAAGCACCTCACTGATTCTCTAACAGAATTAAATAGGTTGCAGGTCTCTCACCGTGGTCCTCCACCATTGAGATTCAAAATGTCCCAGTGGGCTGGGCGCTGCTAGGTGACACACGGGGTACCGTCCTCTTCTTTACAAGCACAGTCTCCCCTCCGCTCCCGGGCCACGGCGCGACAGAACCTCCCGAAACAGCCCTGTGTCAGAGACGTGAATCCACCCACTGATCCGCTATTAAGAGCAAAACACAGGAGCTCCCAGTTTCACTCCTGGAAATAGATCCATAGAGACTCCACAGGGCCTAATCAGCCAGCCTGATCTCAGCCACATATTATCTGTGCAACCCTGGGTAAATTACTTGACCTCTCTAATTGGCCGTTTTCTCATCTTTATCAGGAGGAGTAATGATACCAACCCACCGCCTCACTGGGTTGCTGCGAGATTAAATGTTGTTGTATGTCAATATACAGTAGATATATAGACAGATACCCTGCAAAAATTTTAGCAAGCAGAAACAATTTTTTAAAAATATTTTATTTATTTGAGAGAGAGAGTACACAGGGGGCGGGGGAGCTGCAGGCAGAGGGAGAGGTGGAAACAGGCTTCCCCCTGAGTAGGGAGCCCAGCACAGCCCGATCCCAGGACCCCAGGATCATGACCTGAGCCTAAGGCACACGCTTAACTGACTGAGCCATGCAGCACCCCAATAAGTCTTTATTGTGAATAACAAACTGAGAGTGGCTTAGAGCACAGAGGTACGGCTCATTCATCATTGTACCCTCAGAATCTGTTGTGCTGCCTAACATATATTAGGGGTTCAATAAACGTTCACGGAATGAGTCACTGTATCCAGGGCTCAGGGAACGGGAGGACACCCAGCAATAAAGTCATTTGCCCAAGGTCACCCTGCCACCTGCCACTTGAAGGCAGAGCTCGTAAACCTCCGAATGGGTTTCCCTTTAAGTTTCCTGCTTCCTACGTGCTTTGATTGTACCTGACTGAGCATAAGTCTGGTGGAGAAAGATTCAATCAAAGTTCCAAGTCTGATTCTATTCCAGCCTGAGCTGAGTGAGTGTCTGTCTCTCCTTTTCCCTGGGTCTGTCACAATCTCAACAAATAGGCTTTTAAATTAAGTAGTGATTTGGAATGTAAGTGAGTGCATTTAAGATGATAAGAGACAGAGAGATCCTAATGGCTGAAATATTTGTCATATCACAAGTAAACGGAGTGTTTCGGGGAGTCACTAATATAACTAATTTTTTCCAAATCCTCCTCTGCTCTATGTGAGAAGATGAGGTCAGTGCAGGTTGAGCCAGCCCGCCGTGAGCAGCTGTCGGGGGACTGAAGAGAATACTGATGGATGGCTGAGGCGCCCGGACTGTTTTCCTGGGAACCCGGAGCCCAATTGTTCAAATTAAGCCGAGGCTGCCCGACAACCGGAGGCAGGCTGCTGCTAATGAAAAGGTGGGGAACTGAATGCAAGGCCCAGGCTGCCTCTCCCCAGAGCACTCAGATGTGCTGAGTCTGTGCTGGGCGTCTGCAGGGAAGTGGGAAATCATCAAATGCCCCTCCCACTCCCCACTCCTGAATCTCCTCTGCAGCAAACGCAAATGGTGTCAGTCAGATTTCTTCTTGACTGCTCCCAGAGCCTGGGATCTCACTACCTGCAAGGCAGCCCATCTCAGTGGCCTCAGGAGAGCCCGGAGACCTCCTCTACTGCTGCCATGCTCACATCCTTCTTTGTGGCAGCGGTGAGCTGAGAGATGGACGGCTGGGCTTGGTGCTTGGACTGTTAGGCTTTCTGCCAAGCACCTGAGTTCAAATCTTGACACCCTGCCCCCCCCCCCAATTTGCTGTTGTGTCTTCAGCTAGGAATAATATTTGTGGAGATTCTTCTGGTTTGTAAAAATGGGGATGATGTCTACCCTTTCTTAAGTGGAAGAGCTGGTGGAGAGGGAAAAATGGGCATTTTACCTGAACCTCACATTAACGAAGGGCCTCACATTAGATCTTGACATTATCTCAGAATGAATATATGTTCAGCCACAGAGAAATACAGGATTGGAAGGAAATATTCACCTTTTTTTTTTTTTAAGATTTTATTTATTTATTTGAGAGAGTGAACAAAAGAGAACATAAGTCGGGGGTAAGGGCAGAGGGAGAGGGAGAAGCAGGCTCCTCGCTGAGCTGGGAGCCCAATGTGGGCTCGATCCCAGGACCTCAGGATGATGACCTGAGCTGAAGGCAGATGCTTACCTGACTGAGCCACCCAGGCATCCCCACCATCCAGTTTGAAACTTATGTAACCCTTTTGGGCCATACCCACAGTATGTTCTAAGGAATTTTTAACGTGAATTTTTTTCTGGGACAAGTACATGGCATTGCTTTCTTTTTGTTTTTTAATTTTTTTTTTTTTTTTTTTTGACAGGCAGAGATCACAAGTAGGCAGAGAGGCAGGCAGAGGGAGAGGAGGAAGCAGGCTCCCTGCCAAGTAGAGAGCCTGATGCGGGACTTGATTCCAGGACCCTGAGATCATGACATGAGCCGAAGGCAGAGGCTTAACCCACTGAGCCACTCAGGTGCCCAGGCACTGCATTTTTTAAAGCATTTATTCATTCAATGTTGTAAAGCAAATTGATATTTCATTGTATTTGGAGAGCCTAAAAAAATGGAAATGGTCTAGGTAGGCCTTTAGGAGACTCTGACCTGCCTCCTTATGACTATTTTTGTAATCATAGGCACCTGGCTGGCTCAGTGTGCATGCTCAGGCATGCGACTCTTGATCTGGGGATGGTGAGTTCGAGTTCCATGATAGGTATAGAGATTACTTAAAAAAAATATTGTTGAAGGGGTGCCTGGGTGGCTCCATCAGTAAAATGTCTGCCTTCGGCTCAGGTCATGATCCCAGGGTCCTGGGATTGAGCCCCACACCGGGTTCTCTGCTCAGTGGGGAGCCTGCCTTTCCCTCTGTGGGACACCATGCCTGCTTGTGCTCTCTCGCTCTCTCTGTCAAGTAAATAAATAAAATCTTTGAAAAAACAAATCGTTGCAATCAAATAATATTAAGAGTATAAAATTGGCTTATTATGAAAAGGTTTATTATATAAGGTATCTAGAGTAGTCAAAATCCCAGAAACCACAAGTAGAATGGTAAGTTGCCAGGGGCTGTGGGGGGGCGATGGGGTGACAAAGTGGGGGGAATGGGGAGTGTTTGTTTCATGGATACAGAATGTCAATTTTGTTCTGGGGATTTGTGGCATAACAATATAAATATACTTTATATTGTACACTTAAAACTATTCAAGGGATGCCTGGATGGCTCAGTTGGTTAAGATCCTGACTTCAGTTCAGGTCATGATCCCAGGGTTCTGGGATGGAGTCCTGCATCAGGGTCTGTGCTCAGCAGACAGCCTGCCTCTCTCTCTGCCTCTACGGCTCCCCCTCCTCCTCTCCGTGCTTGTGTACGCTCTCTCTCTCACAAATAAAATCTTAAAAAATTAATGAGAAAATAAAAATGGTTACGATGGCAAACTGAGGGCTGTTGGAGAGGAGAGGAGTGGAGGGTTGGAGTAACTGGGTGATGGACATTAAGAAGGGCATGTGATATAATGAGCACTGGGTATTATATAAGACTGATGAATCAGGGACACCTGGGTGGCTCAGTTGGTTGAACATCCGCCATTGGCTTGGGTGGTGATCCTGGGGTCCTGGGATCGAGCCCCACATTGGGCTCCCTATTAAGTGGGGGACCTTCTCAACAGACTGGGTTGAGAGAAAGGGACTAGGGGGATAGTTTGCGTGCCCTCTGCACCTTTCCCTTGCTCTTGGATAGCTGGTCTTTCCTCTTCAGCATTCTAGAGCATCAGCCCGTGGAGATCCTTTGTAAAAGCAGTGGGCTGTCAGGAGAGGTTAACCCTGGGCAAGCTACAGGGTTAGTGTTGCTAGTACCATTCACGACAAGGTCAGTATAGGGTGGAGAGTAACCAGACAGGTTCAGGGTCAGACTGCCTGTGTTCAAATTTCTGCCCATGTCACTTTCTACGTGACCTTGGGCAAGTAACTCGGGCCTCACTTACCCAGATGAAAAGTACAGTTACAAATGGATTGTTGCTATTCATGACAAATAATAAATGCTCGATGACTTAGCTACTTCTGAGGGCTAGGTACTACACCTACACCTACACCAAGTGTAACCTACACCAAATGTAATTTATTACCCTGTCATTTACACCTTTACACACCTTGGAACTGGACATCACACACATCCCTTTTATACATGAAGAAACTGAAAGTCAAGTGGCCACATTGCCAAAAGAGACAGTGCCAGGGTTCTTGAACCTAAGAATCAGGGCTCGGGGTGACACTGCCCCCTGAAGGTCACTTAGGAAATTTGTGGGAACGTTTTTGGTTGTTGGTCCAATTGGGGGCACCTCGGGCCTTTAGCAGGCAGGAGAGAGGGATGCCTGGTATTCTGCAATGTTCAGGTCAGTCCCGTATATCGAGGAAATTTCTACATCCCAAGTGATTTCTGAGTATCTTCCAAATATTCCTATAGGTGAAAAAGCTTTTCATAATTAACTATGTTGTACAATAACATGAAATATTTCTTACAGTTTTAAAATATACTGAATTTTCCCTAAGTGTAAATATCATATAAAATGAGAGATGAGGGGTGCCTGGGTGGCTCAGTGGGTTAAGCCTCTGCCTTCGGCTCAGGGTCCTGGGATGGAGCCCCACATCGCGCTCTCTGCTCAGTGGGGAGCCTGATTCCCTTCCTCTCTCTCTGCCTGCCTCTCTGCCTACTTGTGATCTCTGTCTGTCAAATAAATAAATAATCTAAAAAAAAAAAAAAGAGAGAGAGAGATAGAGATGAATGCCCTTTGTTTTCGCTGGGACGATACAAAGATTTGCTTACCATTTCAGAAAAGCATGTCTTGGTGGCAATGTCACTCACATTGGAGCCACCAAAGTATTGGCCTGAATCAGTCCGAATTAGTACCTGGCTTTCGCAAAGTTTCTGCAGGAGTGATCACCTCACTTAGTTCTTTGTGTCTTCTGATTATCTGAACTTGAGCATTTATCTACCGAATCACGGTATTTTATTGCAGGTTGTTTTTCTTTACTTCTCCTTCAGATTTATAATTACAAATGGAATATTTTGGTTATCTATGAATTTCACTCTGTGATAGGAAAGAGGATATTCTAAAATATTTCTTATAAAAAAAGAGGTCTGAGCAAGTTGGGAACCCCACTGCATTACAGAATACACTTTCTAATGGTTGGCAGGATTTAATCAATCAGGTTCCCATTCAAACTGGGGATCATGCAAGATTGTCCCTTGGTTCATCTCTGGGCCACACCTCTGTTGCAATACAAAACTGTGTACCTTCAGTCAACAAATATCCACAACTACTAAAAGAACAGGTAGTACCTACCTCTGAGACAGGTATTATTACTCCCTTTTTTATAGATGAGAAAACCGAGTGTCTAAGAAGTTTTAATCTTGGTGCAAGTTCTTAGAAGGGAATTATATTTTAAAGAAAAGTATTTTCAGAGGGACACTTGCTTGAGGTTTTCACAGGTGGGGAAATATGGTATGCAAACCCCAGAGCTCAGGCTCTGTCCCATGATTCCCAGAGAGGCAGGGCCTACAAGAAGGGGATATATGAAAATGAAGAAGCCACAGTCCCCACCTCAGAGGATCTCCCTGTCCATAGAGAAGACAACCAGGCATGTAAATATCATGCGTGAAAAAGACTATACTAAAGGTGCAAACATAGAAGGAATGTTGAATGGAGAAGTCACCAAACTTGTTTAGGAGAACTCCAGAAAGGGAATATTTCAGCTCGCTTTTAAAAAATGAATAGGGCGCCTGGTGGCTCAGTTGGTTAAGTGTCTGCTTTTGGCTCAGGACGTGATCCCAGAGTCCTGGGATCAAGCTCTGCATTGGGCTCCCTGCTTGGCAGGGAGTGTGCTTCTCCCTCTCCTTCTGCCCCTTCCCCCTGCTGGTGTGCTCTCTCTCTAATGAGTAAAATCGAAAAGAAGGAAAGAAGGAAAGAAAAGGAAGGGAGAAAAAAAGGAGGTAGGGAGGGAGGCATCACCAAGTAGAGCGGAAGAAAGAAGCCATTCTAAGCCCACAAGCCCTGTCCTGAGGATATTATTCTGTCGTGATTCTACCTTTCTCCATTCTTTCCACTTGCATTAGCCCTCTTTGTCCACACTGCTCTCTGACGGCAGCTTTGTCATGGACAGATCACCATGCTCAACAAATTTACCCTTCATATAAGCATAATACCAAATCCAGTTGATTAAAAATATTTTTGAAAAATCCAAATTTAACATCACACTTAATGGTGAAATGTTGAATGCTTTCTTCCTAAGATCAGAAACAAGGCAAGAATGTCCACTCTCAATGTCATTCTACTCACTATTTTCCTGGAGTCTTAGCCAAAGCAATAAGGAAAGAAAAAGAAGTAAAATGTATACAGACTGGAAAGGAAGAAATAAACCATCTTTCCTCATAGATAACAGGATTGTTTCTGGGAAAAATGTTAAAGAACTCCACCAAACCATCATAGAATTAATAACTGAATCCAGCAAGATCTCACAAAACTTGGTTAATATTTCAGTTCAGTTATTTTCCTACAAAGTAGGAGCAATTAGCTGGGAAATGAAATTTTAGAGCAGTTCTATTACAATAGCATAAAAAATATAATTAGGAAAATTTAACAAAAGATGGAAGGTTTCTTCCTTCTAAACTATAAAACATTGCTGAGAGAAATTTTAAAAGACTTAAATAGGGGCACCTGGGTAGCTCAGTTAAGCTTCTGACTCTTGAACTCAGCTCAGGTCTCAGTCTTACAGTTGTGAGTTCAAGATGCTCACTGGGTTCTGCACTGGGTGTGGAGAAAGAAAAAAAGAAAGAAAGGAAAAGAAAAGAAGAAAAAATAAAAGAAAAGAGGCTGCCTGGGTGGCCCAGTTGTTAAGTGACTGCCTTTGGCTCAGGTCATGATTCCGGGGTTCAGGGATCGAGCCCCACTTCAAGCCTCACATCAGGCTCCCTGCTTGGCAGGAAGTTTGCTTCTCCCTCTCCCAGTCCCCCTGCTTGTGGTCCCTTTCTCGCTGTGTCATTCTGTGTGTCTCTGTCAAATAAATAAATAAAATCTTAAAAAAGAAGGAAAGAAAGAGAAAGAAATAAAGAAATGGAGATCTATACTGTATTCTTGGAATGGTGCTCAATATTAAGATGTCAAGTTTACCCAATTTAATCTATAGAGTCATTAAAATCCCAATTACAATTCGAGCAGGTTTTATTTATGTTAGAAGCTGAGTTGATTTTTAAAATGTACACAGAAAGGGAAAAGATCTAGAAGAGTCTAAACAAACTTGAAAAAGAACAGAGTTGGGGGGTGCCTGGGTGGCTCAGTGGGTTAAAGCCTCTGCCTTCGGCTCAGGTCATGATCCCAGTGTCCTGGGATCGAGGCCTGCATTGGGCTCTCTGCTAAGCTGGGAGCCTGCTTCCTCCTCTCTCTCCGCCTGCTTCTCTGCCTACTTGTGATCTCCGTCTATCAAATAAATAAATAAAATCTTTAAAAAAAAAAAAAAAAGAAAAAAGAACAGAGTTGGGGGAGTCATAACCTGATTTTAAGACTAACTATAAAGCTATAGTAATCAAACTTACCCCAAGACAAACTTAATAAAATCTAACTGTTCCAGTTATCTATTGCTGTGTAACCACTCACCCTGAAACTGTGGCTTGATAATGACACTCATTTACTTTGGTCATCGCCCCGGGGACGGATGGACTGGACCCAGCTGACTGATTCTCACCAAGTCTCTCTGAATGAAGATACAGTCCGTTGAGGGCTGGGACTAGATCACCTTCAACCTTTGTCACTCCCATGTTTGGGGCACAGACTAAGAATGCACAACAGCTAGGGCTCCTCTTTCTATGTGGCATTTCCACTTATGGGCCTCATAGGGGCAGGGTAGCCAAAGATGCCTATAGCGAATGTCCAGAGAATCAGGTGAAAGCAGCATGGAGGGGCGCCTGAATGACTCAGTGGGTTAAACCTCTGCCTTTGGCTCAAGTCATGATCTCAGGGTCCTAGGATAGAGCCCCGCATCAGGCTCTCTGCTCAGCAGAGACCCTGCTTCCCCCTCTCTCTCTCTCTCTCTCTCTCTGCCTGCCTCTCTGCCTGCTTGTAATCTCTCTCTGTCAAATAAATAAATAAAATCTTAAAAAAAAAAAAAAAAAGAAAGAAAGAAAGCAGCATGGATTTAACAATCCAGACTTGGAGATTACCCAGAGGTGCCTTCCCTTCATTCTATCTTTCGGAAGTCAATCAAAGCCAGCCCATACTCAAGGGAAGAGGAATTAGACGCCCTACCCTCATGCTAGGAATGCCCCCCCCAAAATTGCAGACATGTTTTGAAACCACCATACAAACCAGACAAGTGAAGAACCTGAAATAAGACTCACTTTTGGCCTAAAGAAAAGTATGGTAGAAACAAGATAGCCTCTGATAAAATGATGGGAAATGCCACTTGGGACTGCCGAGTTTTCCTTAGGCTCCTGATAAGATTAATCAGCAATGGCAGGTTGGTAAAGACAAGAAGCCAAAATTTCATGTGCCTTCTCTCTTCCACTTCAGGCCTGTTTTTTTTTTTTTTCTTTTTTAAAAAAATAGTTTATTTATTTATTTGACAGACAGAGATCACAAGCAGGCAGAGAGGCAGGGATAGAGAGAGGAGGAAGCAGGCTCCCTGCTGAGCAGAGAGTCCGATGCGGGGCTCAATCCCAGGATGCTGGGATCATGACCTGAGCCGAAGGCAGAGGCTTTAACCCACTGAACCACCCAGGCACCCCCACTTCAGGCCTCTTAAACATGCTGTTCCCACTGATTGGTATGACCTTCCGCCTTCCTAGGACTATCCTATTCATTCTTCAGGTTCAGTGTACCATCTGCTCCTCCAGGAAGCCCTCCTTGACCCCCAAGCCAGGGTCAAGGCCTCTTCACTGGGGTGCCATAACTCCCTATACTCTGCCCTTTCTCAACACTCATTAGCGCCTTGCTGTCTGTTTGCTTTTTGATCCCTCTGCTAGATCCTTTACTGGAGTTGAAGCTCCAGGAGGGCCCAAGGCAGGATTTTGTCCACCTCTGTATCCACTGCACCCTAGTAAGGCTGATAATGGACTTTAAGTGAGGGTGTGTTATATTCCTGAGCTATGACAGGACTCAAAGCCACACAGAAAGCAGCTGCAAGATCTCTTACTTTGTCCCGGGGTATTGTTCATTGCCTTCCTGTGCCTGCAAACTAGAAGTGGGCAGCGCAGATCTGACAGCATGAGTAGCTAGTCCTTCCGTGTGAATAGCCAACACGGCCATGTCCTCCACTGTGGCATCCCCTCCGGCCTTCCCAAATCAGCCAACTCTCCTTCCCAGCTCCTCTCTGAGAGTAGATCGACCTGCTTCCCACTAAAACCATAGACGCAATAATAGGAGGGGAAAAAAAGGGTGGAGCGGACGACAATTGGTGGCAACAAGATGAACACAGATTAATGATGTGGACCTCACCCTGGACACCCCAGCCTGGGCTGGGGAAGGTTCATAGTTGATACCCATTAAAGGGCTTAATGAAATAATTATAATTCTCACCCCAGAGCATCAGAGAATCAATACTGGGGAACTTTGGACCACTCTGGGGGGGGGTGTCCCACCGGCTTCGCAGTTCAGCCCAGCAGGCAGAGCTGGAGGAAATAAATACAGCTGACACAGAAGTTGCATTAAAAGAGGGCAGTCATAGATTAAAAGCTGCCCGGATCCTGGCGGCTGACCGTCGATATCCTTTATTCCCTACCTCGCCCCAATTCTGCCCCCTCCAGGCACTATTAGCCCAAATCAATGGGCTGTCAATTGACATCACCAGCTCCAGCATTAATGCGAGCTCACAAAAGAAGCCCGGCCCTATATTATCACTTCTCTCGCTTCCAAATTACCACGTAATGCAGGCCACCGGCTGCCTGTGCCGTTAACACTACACACGATTTGTTGGGATTGGACTAAACATTTCATGGCTAAAGATTTCATCAGAGACTTGATGACAGAAATAAACTGCTGCCCACGGGGAAATCACCGGCGATAACAGAATTAGGCATTGTTTGGGAATCTGGAGGGATGATGGGCCAGTAAAGGGAATTCTGCCCACAGCTAGTGACCTACGGTGGGACCTGCTTCAGAGAAGGAGACTCATGAAAATGCCTTTTTGTTGATCCCATGAATGAACAGGTATTTGGATTTTTGTGGAGCGTTTGCTCTTTTTAGGCAAAAGCGGGAAAGAAGTTTCCTTCTCTTTGGTAACAGGGAATGTGACTGCTACAGGTTGAATTGTGTTCCCTGCCCCCCCCCAATCTAGAGAAGTCTATGGAAAGTAATAAAGGGAAATCTCAATGAAATGAACGTGATGCCAGAAAGGGAGGCTGGAAGGGGGAGCCTGGACCATTCACTGTCAATTGCAAGAAGAATGATCAGTTCCAGACCCCACCAGAGGAAAAGTCCACAGGAAAAAAGGATCAGTTACAGGCCCCAGCAGGGAAGGAGGTATACTGTGTCTCCTAGGAGAGATGGTGGGTCCATGCAACTCAGCCAGGGAGAACTCCTCCCCCACCCCCACCCCCTTCGTGCTTTTCTCCAGTGGACTTTCATTCAAAACAACTCCCCCCAACTTCCTCCTCCTTCCCTGTAAAATAAAGTTCCTGCCCTTTGTTTGTGGGACTTGCCTATGGTTTTGCCTGAGCTTGCTTGTCCTACATTGCCATTCTGTTACTCCCAAATAAACCCGTTTTGCTGGTAAAATCAGCAACAGCTTTATTTTTAAGGCTAGCGGATCCTAATGCCCTCAGAACGTGACCTTATTTGGAAATAAGGTCTTTACAGAGGTGACTGAATCAAAATGAGGTCATTAGGGAGGGTTCTACTCCAGTATGACTGGCGTCCTAGTGGAAAGCAGAAATTTGGACATAAACAGATGTGCACAGAGGGAGGTCGAAGTGGACATAGGCAGGGAGAAGACAGTCACGTGACTGCAATGGTGCTCTACAAGCCCAGGAACATGGGAGGCCCCTGGAAGCTAAGAGAGTGGCCCAGAACAGTTCCTTCGCTGGTGCATTCAGAGAATGTGGCCTGCCAACACCTTGACTTCAGACCACTGGCCTCCAGAACTGTGAAACTACGCATTTCTGGCTTAAGCCATACAGGTTTTGGTCCCTTTTTATGGCAGCCTTAGGAAATGTTAGTAATTATGGCTGCTGTTTAACCAGCGGTCAGTAATAATAGCTCTTACTGAGCACTTATTCTAGGAGCCAGGCAGAGAGCTCCATATTTAGTGGCTCATTGAATCTGCATAACGAACCTAATAGCTGACTGTTACAATCCCTGTTTCAGGAGAGACTCCGTTTTAAGAGATAAGAGTTTGCTTAAGCTCACACACCTAGTCAACGGCAGAGCAAGTCTCAGACAGAAACATGACAAACAATCAACAAGCAAATAAAAAGGTTCCTAGTCACTATTTCCAGTTTTCAGATGATTACTTGCCGCCTGCTTTCTTTCCAGACCAATCTAATTTTCTCAACCCCTGGTGTGGAACCTGTATCTACTTGGATTAAGAGTCTACTGTGTCTCCAGCAGAAGTGCAGACGTTTGAAAACAACAGCACGGAGGGAGACAGGTTTGTCCAAGGGTACAAACTTCCAGCTCACAGGATAAAGAAGTCTTGAGCGTCTCATGGAGAGCATGGTGAGTACATAGATTCTGGAAAGTTGCTAAGAGAGCAAATCTCAAGTATCCTCACCAGGAAAAGGAAGTGGTGATTAATGTCAGGGGACGGGGCGTTCCTAAGTGTATCAAACCAACATGTTACGCACCCTAATGTTGCACCAGAGTGTACATCAAGTATGGCAATAAAGCTGGGGTGGGGAATGAAAGGAAAATTGCTGAATAGCCATGATTGCTTGCTTCCTTGAAAGTAAGAATGTTACCTATTATTTCTCTTCATCCATCTTCCCATTTGGCACGGCAGGGGACACACACTCTGTCTCTCCCCTCCTACCCATTCACTGGGGAAGCCAGCTTTCTAGCCTCTTTCCCTCCCCTTTTCGGAATTAAAAAAAAAAATCATAAAACTGCTTTATGGGGACTTACCACACAATTCATCCCTTAAAGTATACAATTCAGTATTTTTCATATATTTGCAAAATTGCGTTTAACCATTATAATTCATTATGATTTCATCATCCTCAGACAAAGCCCTATTACCTATTTAGAGTAACTGCATTTCTTCCAGACCCTCCTTTCCCTCCGCTTCAGGGAACCAATCTACTTTCTGTCCCAAAAGATTGGTCTATCCCGAACATTTCACGTAATTGTATAATATGTGGTCTTTTGTGGCTGCCCCCCTTTTCAGGGATACATTAACATGTATTAGGACCTCATTCCTTTTTATATTTGAATAATATCCCACTGCAACTGTGTACCATTTACCCATTCATCAGGTAATGGTATTGGGGTGATTGACACTTCTTGGCTCTTATGATTGATACTGCTGTGAACACCTGTGTACAAGTTTTATGTGTATGTATACTGTAATCACTCTTGGACACATAGCTAGAAGTAGAATGCCTAGGTTGTAATGGCAATTCTGCTTAGCTCTTTGAGAACTGTTTTCCACAGTGGCTGTACTGTTTTATCATCACACCAGGATTGTAGGAGGGTTCCAGTTCCTCCACATCCTTGCCAAGTTTTTTTTTTTTTTTTTAATGGCCAACATCCTTGCGGGGAATAAAGTTCTGTCTCATTGTGGTTTTGAGCTGAATTTCATTGATGGCTAAGGATCTTTCCATGTGCTTATTGGCTATTTGTACATCTTCTTTGGAGAAATGGCTTTTCAGATATTTTGTCCACTGTAGAAATATTTTTAAAATGTATTTTTAGGAGGCGCACCTGGGTGGCTCAGTGGGTTAAAGCCTCTGCCTTCTGCTCAGGTCATGATCCCGGGGTCCTGGGATCAAGCCCCGAATTGGGCTCTCTGTGAAGCAGGGAGCCTGCTTCCCTCCCTCTTTCTCTGCCTGCCCTTCTGCCTACTTGTGATCTTTGTCAAATAAATAAATAAAATCTTTAAAAAATGTATTTTTAAGATATTTAAGATATTTTATTAATATTTTTAAATATTAAGATATTTAAGATATTTTAAATTAAGATAATTTAAGATATTTTTAAGATATTCTGGATACCAGTCCTTTATTAGATACATGGTTTGCAATGGTTTCTCCAATTCTGTGTGTTGTCTTTCTTCACTTCCTTGATGGCATCCTTTACCTAAGTTCTTAATTTTCAGGAAACCCAATATGTCTTTTTCTTTTGTTGCTTATGCTTTTGACATCATATCTAAGAAACCCTTGCCTAATCCAAGTCAAGAAGATTTGCAGCCTTTTTTCTTATTGTTCTGGGCCTGACTGCATCCTCTGAACACCCAACTGAGGTGCAGCTTCTGAGGACAGGCTCCATTCTCCCCAAGCCAGGCTGTCTGGCTGTCCTCTCCAACTGCAAAGACTAGCTGCACTGCCTTTGCTCACCCCATTCATTCCACATACTGCCCAGATTTTGGAGGCAGTCTAAAGACATCAAAGTCCATTAGGCAAAAGGTTTTGACAGTTGCCACTGTCAACTTTATTTGGCTAGAGTTATTCCGGGTTTGATCATTTCCTCCTCTCATGCAGCTTTAATCTTGGCTCCCCAATTCTGCAAGGAGCAACTATAGCAAAGGCCTGTGGAGGGTCCTGAGCTCGGCCAGCCAACCTCTCACCACTCCATAACCGTGACCATAACCAGACCCTTACAAAGAGAGTACATTCTACCACTAATCTCTTGGGTGCCTGCTTCACTCCTTTTTATTCTAACACTTGATAAATTATATACTTATCATGTGCCAGACACTGGAAATACAGGAGTGTGTGAATACTCTTGCATTCTTGGGTTTGAGTTTGAGGGGGGAGAAATTCCAGCATTTCATATAAATATGGTTGAATCTCCGAAGTTCAAAGGTGATGAGCAAAATAACATAGGGGCTCAAATTAGACTGTATTAGGAAATTGAGATTTACCTTCTTTCCCCCTCCATGTTTCAAGGCTCTGTATCTCCCCACCATCCCCATGCCCCACATACCCTGAGATCCCTACCCAAAGCCATAACCCCAACCAGAGCACTTGCTCTACCGCCTACTGGGAATGCTTTACCTGGAACATGAATGTGAGTCTTCAGTGTGGACTTCCTTCCTCCGCACTTGCTTCCAGGTTAGGCAATTTGTGAAACAAACGAAAGCACAGACTTTAGGGATCAAGTTTCAGGAGTTTTTCTCAGCTGCGTTTGGAGTTGTTTTCTAAATAGCTACTGCCATCTAGTGGAAAAAGAGGTCCTTACATCCAAACGCAGACCCCGAAAATGAAAATTCTCAACTTTTCCCTATTTATGTTCCACCAATCACTCTCTTCTACCTTACCAGAATTCAAAAGGCTGTTTTTCCTATGAAAGTATAGGATACCTGGAAAACTATAGGTACTCCATAAATACTGTTTGAGCAAAGGATTGTTTGCAGGTACTATCATTCCATTTCTTTGTATTACAATTTAAGTAAATATATAGTAATATTGTTGGGAGTAAAGTATTGCTGTGGCTTTGCAGATAAAAACTACTCCCTTACTAGTTTAACAAGTGCAACAATTACTGTGGATTAAACTCAAGGTATTGCTAAATACAGTACCTGAAACTCTTAAAAAGCTGCACACGGAGGTACTTCGCTTTTTTTGCTCCCTCTGCCCAATCCAGTGGAGCCCTGTGCAAAATTATGAGCCAGCAATCAAGCACCACATTTCTGCTTATAACCACAACCTCCTTAAAAATTCGCCATAATTAAAAACTGCCTTTGCCACCCCACATATATTTACACGTGCATAGCTGGGACCATTTGACCATCCAACCTTCCTTCCTGAGGAAGGTCGTTAAAAGAATCAAGAGGGGCACCTGGGTGGCTCAGTGGGTTCAGCCTCTGCCTTTGGCTCAGGTCATGATCTCAGGGTCCTGGGATCAAGCATTGGGGGGGGGGGGGTCTCTGCTCAGCAGGGGGGCCTTCTTCCTCACTCTCTCCCCGCTTCCCTCTGCCTACTTAGGATCTGTCAAATAAACAAAATCTTTTTAAAAATAAAAGAATCAAGAGAAGTGGAAGCCATCTATTAACTCTAAACAGAACTGTAAGTGTTAAATACTGCCATCCTCTAGGACCACTTCTCTGCATCTTCTTCTAAGGGTGCTCTAACAACTTCTGGTACTTCTAGAGTCTTCGCACCAAGCATGCCATTTTATACTTTGTAAAAGCATTTCATGGTTACCAGTTGGTCTTGTGTGGGTCAGCCTCCCCTGTTACTCTACATATATAGGCCAGAACACATTTTTACCAGCTTCTTAATCTACCCCCATAAACCAGGTTTATCTCACAGCAGGAACCTCATTAAACACAAAATTAAGTTGGCTTGAGTCACTGAGCTCCTTCAATGCCCGTGGTTGCATAGACTGCTACTTGCAAAAGGCAAAAATAAATCACTGGCCATGAACACAAAGAACTACCAGATGAGTACAGACATGAAGTTTACTAAGTACATGATTGCATGTGTTGAGGAGCAAGATACAAAACTCCCTTTAAGAAAATATTCCTTCCAAGGACACCAGGGTCACTTAAGTATCTGCCTTTAGCTCAGGTCATGAGACCAGGGTCCTGGGATTGAGCCCCTCCTCAGCAGGAGCCTGCTCCTCCCTCCCCCTCTGCTGCTCCCCATGCTTGTGCTCTCAAAATCTTTTTTTACTTTTTTTATTTGACAGAGATCACAAGCAGGCAGAGAGGCAGGCAGAGAGAGAGGAGGAAGCAGACTCCCTGCTGAGCAGAGAGCCCGATGTGGGCCTCAATCCCAGGACCCTGGGACCATGACCTGAGCTGAAGGCAGGTGCTTTAACCCACTGAGCCACTCAGGCGCCCCTCTCAAAATCTTTTTTAAAAAGATATTCCAGTATGTGTGAATCCCAGATGCTGTGCTGAGCTAGTGTTTAATTCAGATATAATGGAGCAAAAATACAGGTTCTGGAGTAAAGCCTGCTAGAATTTGAATCTGGATCCCTCCCCTGCAGCATCTGAGATCAACTCAACTCTGAACCTGTGTCAACTGCAAACATAACCTTGTTCAGATTAGTTATTTAAGAAATCTAACAAATAGCTAATTTCCACCTTCTTCCCAAAGCCTCAGTATTTCCTAGTATACATGCCAAAATTCTTCCATTTGTATACAGGAAACCACCATTTATCAAAACCCAATTTGTTTCACTAATGGAACTCATGGACAGAACTTTAACTGAAGTTCTTTTTTAACAGTAACAAGAACTTAACAACTTTGGTTGGGCTTTGTCTTGTTTTTCACTAATCACATTTGACCCCCACAATTTTACCAAGACCCCATGATTTCAAAGAACAACAAAAAAATTACATTTCTTTTGAGCAGAGTACTCTCAAATTGTTTGCTTCAGTTCATAAAGGACATATTAACAAAAATAAGTAAAACCCAGGGCAGATAAACTAAAAAGGTGGGGGGAAAACATGCAAGTTATATACAAGAGGCCTGGGCTTTTCCCAAGAATCATGTATTGCTTTTTTAAAAAACTTGTGACCTTTGAAAAGATAAAGGAAAGCAAACATAAATCATGTATGGTACCATAAATTTCTGGAGATTAAGCATTACGTGGATACACTCCTAAATCACAGGAGTGTATTATCAACCATTATGTTATTACCAACCACTTAGATAATGACCTCTGTATGAATGAGGTTTTAGCTATTTCTTACAGACCTTGCATAACGCTCTTCAATGTTGCAGTTACTGCAAAATCATCATACAAAATCCAAACACGTGTAATACCAGGTCACCCAGGAACCAACAGTTCCTAAGACAGGAAAGTTGAGTAGGGATCAAGGTTTGGGGATTTTTGCAGTTAAAATCTTAGCACAGGATAGGATTCATTTCTGCCACCAGATGGCAAACGTGGCACAACCAACCCTTGTCAACTTTGTCCATGTATTTATCACCTCCCTGGTTTCCTTGCTCTAGGCTTGAGGACTGAGGCCCATCAGCCACCAAATGACACACACACGACTTTTATGGGAGTCAAACTCCAAGGCCAAGTACTTTTGGTACATAGTACAACACCAAACATTTACTGTCAAAGCCAAATTCAACCTGTTTAACTAATACACCCACCATAACAAAAAAAAAGCATGTAGAGATTTGCTCTGAAACCACTTACCTAAAGGCAATCCAGTATTTATCAAACAGAACTGTACTCAAATCAGCTTAGCTTTCAAGTCTTTTGAGATTTAGCCATTTCTGGCCTTTCCTTCTCACAGCCAGTTCTCTACCAACCAGCCCTTAAGTTGAGAAAAAAACAGAATGCACCCCTACCCCCTGCTGAGAACATGGATGCTTTAGAATATGCTGCCCTGTACTTGGGTCAGTTCCACATGCTCAATAAACTGCTTCCATGCTTCTGTCTGGTTATTCCAGTATTCAGTTGCCTACCCTCGAATTTCACTCACAAAAGGATAGTCTGTTCAGCAAGGCATTAACACTTGTGATTCCTTTTTTCCAGTCGGTTTCTCCTCCACCCCAACAGCTCCCCAAGCACTGGAAAGCCTCTATGCAGTTCACTATTTTACTGCTTAGTATCTATAGTGATCATGAAATCTAGCTTATCATGAACCCAATCCACTTTTTATACTGACTCTTTGAGTTACTGGTTTGAACTGTTCTATGTGACCATCCAAATACTGTTTTTGGGTGATTCACCACTAGGCCAGAAGAGTATCCAGCCCCCCAAATCTAATGCTGCCTGCTGCCCTTGTATAAACACGGAGTCAGACAATTGTATGGTGCCAATTTTAAATACAGTTTTATTTAAGACATTGCATTTTCCACTTAACAATACAGTGCTTATAAAGTGCAATGTTTATTTCCTTTCCCTGTGCACATATTCCATATTCAAGTATCAAGAATGCCCAGTTTTTTTGCTATAGCAGCTCAACATTATAACTGCCATGGAATTTGCTACAAATTTGGGTCCTTTGAATATTGTATGTGGAACAATGCTCAACCTATTTATTCTCAGATTGGTTTAGTCAACCTCTTCAATGGTGGGCCCAGAGGAGGCACCACCAGAGGGAGGAGCTCCACCACCAGGGAAGCCTCCAGGCATTCCTCCTGGCATGCCCCCTGCACTCTGGTACAGCTTGGTGATGATGGGGTTGCAGACTTTCTCCAACTCTTTCTGCTGGTGTTCAAATTCTTCCTTCTCTGCAGTCTGAAAAGAAAATAAACTTTTTACTGCAGGTTCCTCAAATAAAAGAAACTTCACAATGTCTGGTGCAATCAATCAGTTGTGAAGACTAGACAAAAGCTTATCATTCAATTCTTCCCCCACCCATGGAATCCTGGGTCACTCAGACATCCAAGGAAGGAAGCTAGTTGCCAACATCTGGATTTCTGGTGGAAACCGCGAATGTTTGGACCATTCATCATTGTGACCTGTGTATAAAACCCATCTCATCTTTTGCTGAAACCCTATAACCACCCCCACCCCCATTCACTCTTAATTTAAATTACAAACCTGGTTCTTATCAAGCCAGTTGATGATTTCATTGCACTTGTCAAGAATCTTCTGTTTGTCTTCATCATTTATCTTGCCCTGAAGTTTTTCATCTTCAACAGTTGCTTTCATGTTGAATGCATAAGACTCCAGTGAATTCTTGGAAGACACCTTGTCCCGCTGTTTCTCATCTTCAGCTTTGTACTTTTCAGCTTCCTGGACCATGCGCTCAATATCTTCCTTGCTCAAGCGGCCTGTGAAAATTAACCGGTCTTTTTGTTGAAACTGAACTGAGTTACCCTGCAATGACTGTAACCCACTGAAGCAGCCAATTCCAGAAAGGGATTCCTTGGCCCAAGTATCCTTGGGCAGTTTAAGTATTTGAAAAATGATCCTTATCTAACTCTAAAGTTGTGCTCTTAACTTACCCTTATCATTAGTGATGGTAATCTTGTTCTCTTTTCCTGTGCTCTTATCCACGGCAGAGACATTGAGGATACCATTAGCATCAATATCGAAAGTGACCTCAATCTGAGGGACACCACGAGGAGCAGGAGGTATGCCTGTGAGTTCAAACTTTCCAAGTAGATTGTTGTCCTTGGTCATGGCACGCTCACCTTCATACACCTTGGTAGCAAATAAAAATTACTAAGAAGCTGCAAAGATTACTGCCCCAAGCTCCTAACTTGGTGTAAGGTCAAATAGGAAAGGCTGCGCTCAGACATCCAAGGAAGGAATTGGCCAACACAAGACTTCTGGTGGAAACTACGAATGGTTTAAGTCAAATCATCATAGCGGGCCGTCTTCCCTAAGTTTCATAGGAAAAAGTACCAATACAATACAGAACATACCTGAATAAGCACACCAGGCTGGTTGTCGGAGTAGGTAGTGAAGGTCTGTGTCTGTTTGGTAGGAATGGTAGTATTACGCTTGATAAGAACAGTCATGACTCCTCCAGCAGTTTCAATACCAAGAGAAAGTGGAGTGACATCCAACAGCAGCAAATCTTGAACATTTTCAGATTTGTCTCCAGAAAGGATGGCTGCCTGGACAGCTAAAATAAAAAATATTAGTTAAGAAAAGAAATCCCAACCACCTCATTATCGAACAAATTTCAGTCGCTCAGACATCCAAGGAAGTTGTGCCATCATCAGCTAAGCTTTTGGTGGAAACTACGAATGTTTAAAAAAATCAATCATCACAGCGAGTTAACATGGGGCCTGACAGGCCATATGTTACAACTGTTTACGGTAAAGAATTATTACCTGCACCATAAGCAACAGCTTCATCAGGGTTGATGCTCTTATTCAGTTCTTTTCCATTGAAGAAATCTTGGAGAAGTTTCTGAATCTTGGGGATACGGGTAGAACCACCCACCAGAACAATATCATGGATCTGAGACTTGTCTAACTTGGCATCCCGAAGAGCTTTCTCTACAGGGTCCAGGGTGCCACGGAACAGGTCAGCATTTAATTCTTCAAACCGGGCACGAGTGATAGAGGTATAGAAGTCGATTCCTTCATACAGAGAATCAATCTCAATACTGGCCTGGGTGCTGGAAGAAAGTGTACGCTTAGCACGTTCACAAGCAGTACGGAGACGACGAACTGCCCTCTTGTTTTCACTGATATCTTTCTTATGTTTGCGCTTGAACTCTGCAATAAAATGGTTGACCATTCGGTTGTCAAAGTCTTCTCCACCTAAGTGGGTGTCTCCAGCTGTGGACTTAACCTCAAAGATCCCATCTTCAATAGTAAGGATTGACACATCAAAAGTGCCACCTCCTAAGTCAAAGATCAGCACATTCCTTTCAGCTCCAACCTGCAATTAAAATACAAAGTAAGTACTCCTCGTCCAAAATTTCCAATGGCTCCAACGTACGGTAAAATGAATCCTACGTTTTACAATTGGTACATACTTTTTTGTCTAAGCCATAAGCAATAGCAGCAGCAGTTGGTTCATTGATGATTCTAAGTACATTGAGACCAGCAATAGTTCCAGCATCTTTGGTAGCCTGACGCTGAGAATCATTGAAGTATGCAGGTACTGTGACAACTGCATTGGTAACAGTCTAGAAAAAAAAAAATTGTCGCCATGTCAGTCCCGTAATTACATTGTCTGCCTCTGCATGCACTTGACATTGACCATTAAAAAAAAAGACAAAACACCTCAGTCAAAACCCCATGAATTCCATTTATAGGAAATCTGGTGCATAATGTTCCAACCTCCAGCTACCTCCATTTAGGGTTGCACACTACTCACCTTCCCAAGATAAGCCTCTGCGATTTCCTTCATTTTTGTCAAAACCATAGAAGACACCTCCTCTGGATAAAAGCTTTTTGTCTCTCCCTTGTATTCTACTTGGACCTTGGGCCTGCCAGCATCATTCACCACCATGAAAGGCCAATGCTTCATATCAGACTGGACAACAGCATCATCAAATCTCCGTCCAATCAGGCGTTTGGCATCTGTTAAAGGTCATCAAATGCAAATGTTTTAACACTGCCATCTATCCAGTAAGAATCGTAATCTACCACTACTCAAACACCAAGAGGCCTAGCAACCAAACTCCAGAATAATAAATGGATTTATGTTCTGAGTTATTCAGACTTCCCACTTTAGAATTACCTGTATTTTTTTCAACATGTTATAAAAACTTCCCTGGCTGCCTTATGTTCCAGAAACTTTGGACTCAAATTACACGCAGTCTAAACCACTTGAACTCACGCCCTAGTGCCTTAATTAACGACTTACCAAAAACTGTGTTGGTGGGGTTCATCGCAACTTGGTTCTTGGCAGCATCACCGATCAATCGTTCGGTGTCCGTGAAGGCGACATAACTTGGGGTGGTCCGGTTTCCCTGATCATTGGCAATTATTTCCACTTTCCCGTGCTGGAAAACACCCACGCAGGAGTAGGTGGTGCCAAGATCAATGCCAACTGCAGGTCCCTTAGACATGGTTGCTGAGGAAGGTTAGGGGAAAAAAAAAAAAAGCCCGGTTTGATAAAGCGAGCAGACGCTTAGAACGTTTATCGTGGAACGCAGGCCATCAGATACGAGATACTTCGGCCTCCGTCTCTCTCGGCACCTCCCCCAGAAACACTGCCCTTGTGTGAAAACCACGCGGTAACGGCCAGACCAAGAAATACTGCAGTCGTGGTTGCCGTGCCAACCGCAGCTGGGCTCAGCCCAGACTGAAGAAAGCACCTGCCCCGAGGGTCTGCGACAGTACCGAGCACGTGGTCTCGAGCCCAGAGCTCGACCTTTTCCCCCACCCCCACCCGCCGCGCTCCAAGAAACAACACAATACGATTCCGTGCTCTAGTGCCCCCCCCCCGCTCCGCGTTGGGTGCGCGCCAGCGGCCGCTTCCTGCTGAGAATCTAGGGAAGGCCCGCTCCAGGGCGCCGGACTTCCGACCACCCCCCCGCCGACCGCGGATGCGGCCCTTGCCCAGCCCTCCTTGCGGGTGCCGCCCTGACCCCGCGGCGGCCCTCACGGCCTGTAGCTCCCACCCCGAGTTTCCCGATCGGCCGCAACCCAGGGTCCACCGCCTCTCGGGGAGAACAGAGCCGCATCTGGGCAGGGGACTCAGGGCCCCCGGCCAACGTGAACGCTCAGAAACCGCCAAAGCGCCGCAAACTCTTAATACGGGCACGGGGCGCCCATTTCTAGGGAGTCACCACGAGGTCACAGAACAGGGTCCTTACCTTGCGTGTAGGCCTGGCTCGGGTTGAGAAGAAGACAGCAATCCAAAGATCTAGCCCCGCGTTCAATGAGAACGGTTTCCGCCCGCCACCCTGTCTCTTATACCCTGCCTCAGAACCTTCCAGAAGGGGTCCACCCCTATCACCTGCCCATCATGACTTCTTCAGCCAATGGGCGCGCCGCCACCTCTACGAGGCCCAATGACTAAGCCGGCTCTACTCCTCGGGCCTCGCCCACTCCCGCCCCCATCCCTCCCCACCTCTCGATGACGCACTCACCGCAGCGTTCTGGAACTTTCATTCTCGCCCCCGCTCTCCGAACGGCCCCGGGGAAAGGGAGGGTGGAGCCGAGAGAGCCCGCGCGCGGGAGTCCTCAGTCACCCCAGGCGGGGAGTGGCGGGGGGGCAAAGGAACGTCCGCTTCTGCGCAAGCGCTCTCAGTCAGCGCGGGTAGGAGGGGACGGAAGGAGGAGGAGGAAGAGGGGTGGGCAAATTTGGAACCAGCCAATGACAGCAGCATTGGCCGAGATCTGGATCGACGCGGAACCGGGAGAGGACGAGCGCGGGGACTGAAGGGGGGGGTCCGGAGCCGGCAGCCCGGGAGGGAAGACGGAAGTAGAGCGAGGACAAAATGGCCGCGAAGGTTGTTTTGCCCATCCCCCCCCAAGTCCTCATTCTGTTTCCCCCAACCCCCACTTCGGCGTTGTATGGGGTCCTCTAGGCCCTCCCGGATTCCTTGTTCCGACGCTTCTGTCCAGTGTGGCTTTGGGCTAGGTCAGAGCCCAAGGTACCGACCCCTGGGCACTGCCAGGGTGACTTGTTGGCGGAGGGGGGCGGGGTACGCAGATGCGGTGCTGGAGGGAACCGCGCCCAAGCGGGGTAGGAAATGTTAGCCGGGCCGACCCCCAGAATTCTCAGGCACGATGTTGCTGAAGAGGCCGGCAGCCCTCAAGGCAGAAGTTGGAGGGGGTCCGGCCTCTCAGAACCGCCTGGGCCGGATCCTGTGCCGGAAGCCCCAGCGAAATAAAGGGCCAAACCTGCTTCCCCGAGTCCAAACAAGTCCGCCACTGCCCACCTCCCGCCCAAAACAGGTTCGGCTTCTCGACTGTCTCTCTCCCCTCACCCAAATCCCGTGCTTCTCAGTTGTTTGTTAAAGAAAAGAAAACCCGAGTTTTCCCCGTGTAGGAGAATCGGGCATTAGGAAACTGGGTTCCGGTAACCCCGTGTCCTTGATTTAGACCTTCTAGAACCTCTCGTATTTTTAGAAACATGATGTATTTTTCCTTCCTTGACTTAAAAAAAAAACCTAAACGACAGATCGTTCAGGGGCATCTTGAGAACATTAGTAATCGAGTCCGCAAGCAAAACAATAGTACTTTTAAATTGTGGTGCTTGGTGGCAGGTGTATGGGCCTTGTCATTCAAACAGCCTTTTACAGTTCCTTGAAATGTTTCCCAGGGTGTTCTTGGAAACAGGCAGGGCTGCTGCTGACTTGTTTAATAAATAAATGGGCAGATAAATGAAAAAGATTATTTTGAAACTATCTAACAGTGGTGTGGCTGGAATAAGAAAGGCCTTCCAGACAGTGCCTCCAAAATTTGTGAGGACACCTTGTCCTTGTCAAAGCCAGTGAGGCCTAGAGACAGATTAAACCTAAGAAAGAAGAATTTTCTTTTCACATTTGCCTTTTCAGGGGCGGGGGGGGGGGGCGGGGGCAATGTTGGCTTGAACACGTGGAGATATAAATTTAAAATTTCTACTCATGTCCCAAGAAATTAATTTTATATGATGCTTTTACAACGTACAGAGTGCTTTCATTTGTTGTATCACGCAATCATCAAAATATTTTTCTGAGATCTGTTATTATATGTCCCGGTATTAAGAGAAAAATGAAGTTCAGAGATGTTATTTGTAGAATTTACAGCTGGCTGAGCTAGAACGGAAGCTAGTGCTTTTGATTCAGAATCCTTGGTCAGTTTTTTGTTACATTATAGTATAATTTCCTTTCTAGAAACACATGTAACTACACAACTCAAGAAGTAAGATGTGTGCTGTGGGAGGCTCCTTTCAATTTTCTTTGGTATCTACAATCTTCCTTTTCGTACTCAGCCTACCAAGTGCAGTCTCTAAACTGTACCCTGCATTTTGCCCCTTTTAACGTCGGGACTACCTACAACATTTTAATTATTGAACCACTGGAAAGTAAAACAAGGGCCCAAATTCAGTGGCTGGGAGTGAATAAAGAAAGGAGAGTAGGTAACCTGTGTCCATTCACTCAACATACATTGTAGAACATGGACTATGCTCTTATTAAATAGAATGATTCAGACTTTATGTATTTAAAGCTCAATAAGATAAGTGTCCTGTCTCCACCTCTTCAAATACACAAGGTTTCAGACACATTCAGGATGGAAAATTAAAGTTTGGGGGTGCATAGGGGCTGCAGTAAAGAAGTATGAAGCAAAAAAAAAAAAGTCCGAAGCCTAGGGTTTCTGACTGAGGGACAGGGTCAGGATGAACATATCTGAGTCCCTGTCACATACCAAGCACTGTTGTAAGTGCTTTACATGTATTACCTCATTTAATCTTGTGAAGTTTTTTTCCCCCCAGATTTATTTGAATCTCTCAGTGTTTACTTTTGAGATTGTTTGAACCCCTTAATGTGTACTTCTGTTAGCACTTCACCTTGGTGTAAAATATTTGCTTCGTAAATATTTTGATAAAGTCCTTAAGAGCAGGATCTCTGTCGTAAGATCCTGCTGAGCACCTTGCTTTGTGAGAAATAGTACTTGGTATATTTGTCACCAAAATAAATAAGTAGTAGATCATATTCAGACTGAGTTCTGTTGTTCTTTTGGCAGCAAGCTAATGAACAAATTTTCAGGGCACGTTATATGACCTTGAGCTTCCCCTACGGTATCACCTTATTTATTTTTTAATTGCTGATACAGATACATCTGTAATAAATATTTGGTTTTTGTGATCAAATACAGTCTCAATTACAAGGCAACTTAGAAGATAAAATATAAACAGCTTAACACCAGAAATGAAGCAAAATTCTATGTCTTTTTGCAACAGCAACTCTGAAGCTCTTTTTATACAGTGTTAACAACAAGGGCGTCGACTTCATTATTTTCCAAATTTAAGTTTGGTTTATATATTTTATTGAAACAGTTATTCTCCAAATATTCACATCATTCCATCAGTATCTTCTTCCCACAAACATTTCTTCCTTCTACTTTTTAGCTAACTTACCTTTTTTTGTTTGTTTCATATTAAAGGATCAAATTTATTTGACTTAAAGTTAATAGAATATGGTTTGAAGCCAGTAGTGTCTCAAAACTTTATCTTAAGCCCAGAGCTTGCCGTATCTGAACCCCAAAACCTGACTCTAAGAGAAGTGCACTGTCATTGCTAAAACTTCAGCACCTTATCAGTCAGAATTTTCAATTCCTTAGAATTTCTCAGATTTTAGGTAGTTATCTGCTTTGTGAATTTTTCTGTAGATTTCCAGTGTGAATAGATGTCCAAAATCTGGATATTCAACTGGTATTCTAGCCTTTTAATAACTAACATGTTTAAATAACCTAAATCTCCATATCATGCAAAGGGGACTGATTCCTGCTTTCAAAGGCATATACAGGAAACCTTGGGTTCAATGGTAGTAAATAATGATAAGAGCAAATTGCTTGTGATGGTACAGCCCCAGCCTCCATAGTGTACTTGTTTGGCTCAGGTACTCTAGAAATGAGAATTCTCAGAGTTACATAGCAGAGGTGATAGGTTACCACACTACTAGAAAAATAAAAAAGAGTATGGAAGGGGTTTCTATCTTACAATGAGGCAGTGTTAGTATAAGAAGCATTCCAAATACGCCAGCCTTCTTAAATTAATAGCAGACATTCCTTACATCATTTCCTCAATGTCTCTTATTTCCCAGCTTTTTTTTTTTTTTTAAGAGGAAGACAAACCTCAGTTTACAATTTTCACCCAAGCATAAGCCCCCATTTCTTAAAGAACCTTAGAAGGAAATACATTTGCACTATATGAGGACTGTTTAGTGAGAATTAAATGGAGAAATGAAAAACCAGAGAAGTGGGGCCAAATCCCAGATCTCCCTTTTCCGTTCAAGCATCTGATTCCACTTTTTAAAAAAAAAGGTTTTGTCTCCAGATTCAGCATGGCTTTCTCTTTTCTGTAACTTGCTGCCCTTTTAATCATAAATACTTGCACTACCAATGGTGATCTGTTGACATTTGCCCTAAGGCCCTTGCAGGGCTATTTCAGATCTACGTTCTTGTCATAGGATGAATTTGACTCACAGAATATTCACCATTATTAAAAAGGCAAGTTCTTGTATTGGAAGCTGCTGCTTTTCTTTTTTATTTCTCACACACCTTTCTTCTATGAATCAACTCTTTGATGGTAATCCTGGTGAATCACTTTTGTTCATTGTTTCCAAGTTGGTGACAATTTGAACGTTAGCAGTCACTAATCCAGCCCTGTCCTGCCACCCAGGAGTTATCCTCACCATCCCTTCCCTAAATACAATTTCCTTTCCTTCCAGACCTGGACTTCCTCAGATGCTGGGAAATTACTGAATTTCTCTGTCTCTCAGGAGGGAATGACTATGACATACTTATAATGCCATTAGGAAACGTTGACGATCCCTGATCTTTTTGATAATTTAAGGCCTAGAATTATCAAAAGTTCCAGGTTCGCATCCTTCTCCTAAAATGAAAGAAATGGAGGAAGCTCCAAGTTTGATGTAATAGTAAACTGCCTTATACCATTCCTCAACATATTAAGAGAAAACTGATCTAAGCTCCCTTTCTAGTTTAATCAGTCTTAAAATGCTGATTTCCTAAGTTCTCAGAAAAGAATGTAATGATATGTCAGATGACCTTTTAGCAACTCTGAAAGATCTTTTTCTAAATGACTTCTAAGAACATCATCAAATGACACACAGTGAATGTTTTTTTTTGCTCCAGAGATCCAGCAGGAAGGTCCTCAGAGACGTCTTATTTGAAGGACAGTCCACAATTGTTCCAGCATGTATATTTCTGATATCTGTCAGTAACCCTCTGAACATCATTAAGACAGAAAGTTTTTCACAGTCCCCTATCACACATTTTGAATTCCTTCTCAGTTTCTTTATAGTTCAATAGAAGTGGGAGGTTAGTAGTGGATAGAGGGGGAGAAACTCCAATCATTCTTCACCTCCCACTAGTTCAACTCCTTGTGAAATTAATATCCAAGCCTTATGGTAAATGAAGTCAGGTCAGAAAAAATGTATTTCCTTTTTAAAATTTCTCAGAAGCAATGTGCCCCGTACATGGTGCAGCTAGGTGAAATATAAGGCTGTGGGTTCCACTTGACTTTGAATAATCACAATAATCCAGTAGGTTTGCAGAAATGCATAGAAAATTTATGAACAACATCTCATTTCTTCTTGACAATGGTGAGTCGAAGTATTGATACAAAACATCTCAGGGGAGAAGTTTTAAGTGTGTTCAGTTCCCCTTTCCCCAACCTTTTCCACCCCAGGTCCTGGTCAACAGATAACACAAATTTGGACCCCCGCTCTTCCCCACTCTGGTCTCCAGGCACCACGAGATGCCTTTTTGGAGAGGATCAGTTTACATCCTTTTTCCTGTCCGGTGTCCTATAAAGAAAGTGCTCATTTGAGTGGGTTTCATGCAATGCTCACTGCTACTGAAATGGCCTTTCATCTGGTTGGAGGGGGTTGTGTGGCTGGTGACTGAGCTTCAACGACTAGAAGCATCCTAAGATCCTGACTCCGAGGAAAGCGTGGGAGTCAAGTCCACTCTTAACTCAGACGGTTCAGAAGGCTCTGCTCTGGCTGGGGATCATGCTGGGTGCGGTTCTGCTTTGGTCAGGGTAGCATGGTGGACTTTCTTTGGTTCAGAACCCCTCCCTTCTGGCCCCACTAGGCTGTATGTGTGGGTGGCCAGCCCCGGCTGGGGCGCTGCTTCGGTGGACAGTGTCCTCTGGCTGCGTGAGGCACTATTTGCTGTGGAGCGCGTGGAGGAGGAACCCGAGCGCGAGCTCTGAGAGCCTGAGGAAGAGGAACTAGGTTTCACGAGGCGGGCTTTGGGGGCTTCCGCATCTTCCCTGAAGAGAAGAAAACAGCAGAGGTCAACTTTAATCCTGACAAGACCGCGATAGCTTCCACTATGGTTGCTTCCTTCTGAGGTTTCCCAATAAATTCCTCAAGCCGTAAACTTCACATGATGCCACTGGAAGGCAGCCATTTAGAGGAATGGGGACGTCCCCTGTCCCCGAGACTTCATGGCTGACTTACACAAATGGATGTTTTCTTAGCCCTGAAGTCAACTCTGTTACTCTGGGAGAGTAGGCACTTACCGCTGAAACTGAGTTGGGGTTTGTCTACAAAACCCCTTATTTATTTATTAGTTTGTTTATTTTTTGGTGGGCAGCAAAGCAAGGTTTACTAAGGACTGCAAAGTGATAGTAGGAAGCTCCCAAGGAGGGAGAGGACCCCAGGGAGTTGCCCAACCCTTTTATTTTTTTATTTTTTATTTTTTTAAGTCAGCTTCAGACCCTGTGTGGAGCCCAACGCGGGACTTGAACTCACAACCCTGAGATCAAAAGTAACTGACTGTGCCCACCCAGGCATCCCTACATAAACCCTTTCAGTGGCCCAGAGATTATGCCCATTCTTTATCATAAGCAATGTATAAATGGAAGTGAATCAGAAGTAACATCAAGTTGATCTTTTAATTCTCAGCTGAGAATAGAGAGCTTCACAGTAAAGGCAAGATAAACCAGACCTTCTGTCCTTAGGCTGGAACTCCTTACCTAATCAGAATAATCATTTTAACAGATTCATAGTTAAGAGGAAATGGGAGGGGCGCCTGGCTGGCTCAGTTGGTTAAGGTTAAGGGTCTGCTTCAGCTCAGGTCATGATATCAGGGGCCTGGGATTAAGCCCCAAATTGGACGCCCGGCTGAGCAGGGCGTCTGCCTATCCCTCTGCCTCTGCCCTGTCACTCCCACCCCCACTGCTGCGTCCCTCTCAAATAAATAAAAAAGCTTTAAAAAATATGAGGAAATGGGACATTTATGTTGGCTGTTCACTATAGACCTAGCTCTGGAAAGGAAGTCTAGTAGAAGGGATGTTGAAGGGAGGTTTACCGAATTTCATTAGGTCTCTCTTCTTCCTCGTATCTCTCTTTGTCTTTCCTTCGGATCAGCAGCCACACCAAGAGGAAAATCAGCAGAGCTCCAGCCACCATGCCCGTCACTGCTCCTGCTATCATGCCGATGCTCTGTACATCTGTTTTCTCAGAAACAAAAGCAGAGGTAAAACGAAACATGAGCCAAGAAATACATGCACTCGGGGACCTGGGTGTCTCAGTCTTTAAGTATCTGCCTTCAGCTCAGGTCATGATCCCAGAATCCTGGGATCGAGCCCCGCATTAGGTTCCCTGCTCAGTAGGAAGCCTGCTTTTCCCTCTCCCACTGCTTGTGTTCCCTCTCTCCCTGTGTCTCTCTCTGTCAAGTAAATAAATAAAATCTTAAAAAAAAAAAAAAGATATGAATTTAAAAAGCATAAGGCCTGGGACACCTGTCTGGTTTAGTGGGTGAAGCATGCGACTCTTAATCTCAAGGACTCTTGATTTTGAGGTTATGAGTTTGAGCCCCACATTGGGAATAGCATTTACTTAAACAGAAACACAAGCCCCAGACAGGGTATTTCCAGATGTTTCTATCTTCTTACCCTTGCTGTATGACCAACCCCCTCAATACCAAAAGGTAGCAGATCACGCCACCCCAGAATAGGCCTCTTTGACATTAGGACTATTTTAAGCTGGTTTTTTTTTTTTTTTTTTTTTTTTTGAGATAGGCTCCATACCCAAACTGGGGCTTGAACTCACGACTCTGAGATCAAGAGTCGTGATCAAGAGTCTGTCCACTACTGGCTAAGTCAGCCAGGTGCCCCGCTTAAGCTGATTATCTCTAAGAAACAGCAGACACAGAGGAGAAGTTCTGGAAACAGAGTACAAGTTACCCTTTTATAAGGGAAATTTACATTTATAAAGAAAATCTCCACTTAGTCCCCTCCTGGACATAATGAATTTCTTCAGGGAGCTGACAAATTTGCCCATGTTCCTAAACAGAGAATTAGATACCTCAGTGCAACTACTAGATTTATTTTAGCGCTAGCCATGTCCTTCTGGAAATAAAGGTCTTGACCTTGACTTTCCTCTTCCTTGTGATTAAGTGTTTTACACGGAACCAATGGGAAAGCAGGAGCGAGCCCGTTGGATACTTACACCGTACAGTGACTCGCACCACACAGCTTTCCTTCCCAGCCTCGTTGCCGGCCGTGCACTGGTAGAGTCCAGAGGACGACATGGTAAGATTGTGCAGCAGAACTCGTCCAGGGTTACTGTAGTCTACACACAAGCAGAAGGATAACTGTAATCCTCTTAGTCACAGGATCTCTGTCTACTGCTCACCTTACTGCGTCATTGACCTAAGATTCTCTAATACAGTGTGGAAGGATGAGATGATCGATTTTTTTTGAATGTGGAAAGGAAGGTGAACATTCTTTGAAACTGCACATCCTCCAGACTTAACAAAAGACTGGGAATGTGGGAGGGACAGTAAGCATCGTAATTAGCTATCATGGATACCCAATACATCTCTCCCTCGCTTCTTCTGCCACTTTTACGTGCCATTTGAGGAAAGAAAAGATGGGTGGGGTTTTTTGTTTGTTTTTGTTTTTGTTTTTGTTTGTTTGTTTGTTTTCTGTCCAGGTTGACGGATGCAACATAGAAGCTCAGAGGTTCAGCAGAGCGTTCAAGGTCACATGGTGAGTTGCTGACCAAACAAGACTCCGAGTTCACGGCTAGAGTATACCATTCTGTTGTCTCAGCAGACTGGTGGAGAGATGACTTACCAATCCTGGACTTGGGGGGGAGACGCTCATCCTCTCCCTCCTTTTCCCGGAGTCGCTGCCAGTAATACACGATGGGCTTTGTGCCAGAGGCTGACTCACACTGCAGAGTCACGTCACTTCCTTCTGTCAGCTCTCCTTCCAACTCGCATTTGGGCTTTGATGGTCTCACTGGAAAAAGAAAAAAGCTTCAAAGATCGCCAAACACCCGATTCAGTGGAAAAACCGTGTCCCGTTGAGCTGTTTCTCTAGCTGTCTCTTAAGGTCCACTGCGGAGTGGGTCTTTTGGTACGTAACCATGCTTTACAGCACCCCCAAAATGCACCCTCCTCCACCCCCTACACACATACACCCAATCCCACTGTAATTTTCAGAGGCTGGTGCCACTGTAATTTTCAGAGGCTGTCCCAGAAACTCCCTCATCCCCTCTCAAGACACTTTTCAAAGTTGAGTGTGATTTTATTAATACTGAAACAGGGACAGAAACCCATTCACTTGGATGCAATTAAATAGAGCTTAGTAGCTTCTGCTGCCAGAAACCAGAAATGGAGTTGATTCGGATCGGAGAGATGTAAGGTAAATATAAGAATGCCATTTAAACACGAGAGGATATTTAAACTTTGTAAGTGGGCTCCCATGGAAAATTGTGATTATTCTTTCTTCTTTTATTATGTCTAAAATATAGAACGTACTTCTTCCCAGGAAACTCGACTCTGGGGCATTTGGCTGTTCCTCACAGAGACCGCATTATTGAGATGGAGGGGTTTACCTTGGCACTCTAGCTTACCTAAGACTTTCAAGACGACATGACTCCACACGTAGCGCCCTGAATTCTTCACCTTGCAGCTGTACCGGCCCTCATCACTGGGCTTCAGAGGCTCAATCTGCAGGGAGGCGTCTCCTGCCAGGAAATTGGAAGCAAAGGCCACTCGGCCCTTCTGCTCCTCCGTCAGGTTACTGTAGACATGACGGCTGGAGTAGGTGATCACCTGGGGGACAGACCAAGGCCGGGCGTCAAGCAGTGTGGATCTCGGCCTTCATCTTTTGCTGATGCCAAGATGAGGAAAGGGAACACTCCTAATGGAAGAAAGCAGTCACGCCCAAAGCTGATTTCTAAGGGTCAAGAGACCCTTTGTTCTCAATGAAGTTAGAAGTACCACACGTTGGGGCGCCTGGGTGGCTCAGTGGGTTAAAGCCTCTACTTTCGGCTCAGGTCATGATCCCAGGGTCCTGGGATTGAGCCCCGAGTTGGCATCTCTGCTTAGCAAGGAGCCTCCTTCCTCCTCTCTCTCTCTCTTTGCCTGCCTCTCTGCCTATTTGTGATCTCTGTCTGTCAAATAAATAAATAAAATCTTAAAAAAAAAAAAGATTTTAAAAGTACGACATGTTTGTCTAGGCCTCCTTCTCCTTCCCAAGATAATACCTCTTTTTGTGTGTGTAGCATTTTAATTACAAAGTAGTAATTGTTTCATTAAATGCTCAGAGCCATTTCATTTAATAGGTAAGGGATTTTTGCATTTGAATTACATGTTCAGTGAAGTTCTCACAGCTAAGTCAAGGGAGGAAGGGAATGTATCATAAATGCATATAAGAGTATCAAGACTTGGGGGTGCTTCGGTGGCTCAGCGGGTTAAGCCTCTGCCTTTGGCTCAGGTCATGATCTCAGGGTCCTGGGATCAAGCCCCATCGGGTTCCCTGCTCGGCGGGAAGCCAGGTCCCCACCCCCCACGCCGCCTACTTGTAATCTCTCTCTGTGTGTGAAATAAATAAATAAATCTTTAAAAAATAAAAGTATCAAGAGTTGACTGTGAGGAGATTTGGCAGAAAAGGATGGAGAGGAGGTCTACCTTCCCCCTGCAAACCCCCCCCCTTTTTTTCTTTTTGAGAGAGTGAGCATGCACGCTCTACACCCAGCCCAGTGCAGAGCCCAACACAGAGCTTGATCCCACCACCTTGAGATCATGACCTCAGCCGGAATCAAGAGTCAGAAGCTCAACAGACGGAGCCACCCAGGTGTCCCTCCCCTGCATACCCTTTCTGACTTTTTAATTCCCTACCACCTGCATGTGAGCTATTCAAAATACGCTACACTCCTTTTGCTCAGCAATTTTACACCTGGTTTATTTTTCACATAGTGTTTTTGCAAGTTAAGTAGTTTCTCCCCTTCTCTGTGGTTTCACTTCCCATGGTTTCAGTACCCAAGGTCCAGAAGCAGATGATCCTCCTTCTGTCATATTGTCAGAAGGCAGCTGTGTGATAACACCGTGCACAATGCCTGTGTCGTCTCCCCACGCTCTGTCTCATCACAGAGGCACTGTATCATCTCACATCACAAGGCAAAGGGTGGGTATAGTACGATAAGATTTTGAAGGAGGGAGAGAAAAACCACATGCTCATAATTTTAAAATTATTTTATTAATTATTCTTAATTTCTTACTGTGCTTAATTAATTTATTTATTTTTTAAAAGATTTTATTTACTTGACAGACAGAGATCATAAGTAGGCAGAGAGGCAGGCAGAGAGAAAGGGGAAGCAGGCTCCCCACCAACCAGAAAGCCTGATGCGGGGCTCCATCCCAGGACCCTGGGACCATGATCTGAGCCGAAGGCAGAGGCTTTAACCCACTGAGCCACCCAGGCGCCCCTGTGCCTAATTTATAAATTAAACAGTACCATAGGTATATACGTATAAAAGAAACATAGTATATATAGGGTTTGGTACTATTCATGGTTTCAGGCATCCAGGGGGGGATTTTGGAACATATCCCGCACAGATAAGAGGGTAATACTGTAGGCATTATCCCCATTTCACAGACAAGTAGCAGAACCGGGATTTGAAAATAACCATCTAAGGCCATTTATGGTCTTGGTATACCAATTAACTCCCACTTCCTGTGGCCATCGGCATTCATTATACGGCTCATTAAGTCCTCTTCCAGAAAGTTTAGAAATGAAGGCGGAAAAGTGACACTATAAAATCAATCTATTTTGGGGGCGCCACAAAACCTGAGCACAGACAGGAGAACAAAGACCCAAGCAGGAATCTGAAAACCCTCCCGCCCCAGGCTCCAGTGGACCAATGGGACCCCGACAAGCCTGCGAAATATCCAAATAAGGGAAACTTGCCAAAAGACCTCTGAACTCCCCTCGAGGCCCCTTAAAAGCCCCTTTCTCCCTGCCTTGGGCACGACTTCCGCCACTCTGCTTTCCAGAGTCGGGGAACCTTGCCCGAGGGTGCCCACCTCCTCCCGGTGCAACTTTCCTGGCTCCCCTTCTCCTGAGCCCTGAAACCTCCCCGGAGAGTGTTTTCAATAAATCTTGGCTTGCACCCACTTTGCCTGGTGTTGTGTTTATCTCGCCGGAAAAACTTTACAGTTCTCTTATTATTTTTTTTTTTTAAGATTCTATTTATTTATTGACAGAGAGAGATCACAAGTAGGCAGAGAGGCGGGCAGAGAGAGAGGAGGAAGCAGGCTCCCTGCTGAGCAGAGAGCCTGATGTGGGGCTCAATCCCAGGACTCTGAGATCATGACCTGAGCCGAAGGCAGAGGCTTAACCCATTGAGCTACCCAGGCACCCCAATCTGTTTTGTTCTTACAAAAGCGTGAAGTCCAGTCAAAGGGACTGGAAGAGTTAAAGAGTAGAAGTCAATGCTTAAAATTCAGGTCTGATACCGAGGACTTCATTGTTTGGCTTTCCTTTTGGGGGGCTTCACCACTGATTAGATGAGATCGGGCGCATTCAGGGTGGTATGGCCGTAGACTTCACCGCTGGTTAGAAAGAGGAAGTCAAGGACGCCTGGGTGGCTCAGTTGGTTAAGCAGCTGCCTTCGGCTCAGGTCATGATCCCAGGGTCCTGGGATCGAGTCCCACATCAGGCTCCTTGCTAGGCAGGGAACCTGCTTCTCCCTCTGCCTCTGCCTGCCTGTGCATGCTCACTCTCTTTCCCTCTGTCTCTGACAAATAAATAAAAGTCTTAAAAAAAAAAAGAGGAAGTCAGTTGGGAAAAAATTATATCCCTTCCTACCATAAAATACATATGCGATCATGTTTTTGTTTTCCCAGGCAGGGACACCAAAGTTTAGATTACTCTAACAACAACGACAACAACCAAATCCTGGAGCGCTTGGCTGGCTCAAAGGGTACAGGACGCCAGTCTTGATCTTGGGATTGTGTGTTCAAGACCCACATTGGGAATGGAGCCTACTTAAAAAGTAATAATAATAATCTTGAGTATTAGTGAAATTTCATCTGCCTGCCTCATAGCCTATAGGCTTGGAGATTTTTTTTTAGATTTTTAAATTAATTTTTTCAGAGTGACAGATTGAGCAAGTGTGAGTAGGGTGAGGGGCAGAGGGAGAAGCAGACTCCCCACTGACGAGGACCCTGGGATCATGACCTGCGCTGAAGGCAGATGCTTAACCAACTGAGTCACTCAGGTGCTCTAGACTACATAGTTCTGGAATCTTCCCTGGTTCTGTGTGTCCATCACTCACTCCTATTAGTCACAAAAACTGTGCTGTTCTGGTCCACCAAGACTTCAAGCTATGTAACTTCAGCTTTGGCCTTTCTGCCACTCAGCATATTCTTAAACTCATTTGATTTTAAATGTCAGCAAACATTTATGGGACGACTGCTTCCCATCAAGTCACAGGGAAGCTATTCAGATGAGTAAAACCCTCTTCCTGTCTTCAAGTAATTTATAATCTCATGGGATTAGCAAGGAGAGAAGTATAAACATAGAAAACGGATTAATTAATTTGAAATAGTATCGGAGAGAATGTCCCAGAAAAGTTGGAGGCATTTGAGTTAGGCTTTGCAAGACAAGCAGACTAAATGAGAGATGATAAAGTCAGGGAGAAGGCTGCGGGGAGCATTCCAGATACACAGAAGGACACTAAAAACAGGCACACAAGCATTCGGGAATCTCCCAAGCACATTTCTGGCTGCAGCTGTTCAAATTGTTTCCCTCTGCTCAAGTCCTTAACCCCATCCTCAATCACATGGCGCCCTGCCTCACATCAGATGCTTTCCTGAAAAGATTTGAACCCAGCCAATATAATGTCCATCAGATCTCTCTCAATTATATCAAAATTCTTCTGTATCATCCATTTTGCCTTCACTATCTTTCTTTTTTTCTTTCTTTTTAAAGATTTTATTTATTTATTTGACCAAGGGAGATCACAAGTAGGCATAGAGGCAGGCAGGGAGAGAGGAGGAATTAGGCTCCCTAATTGAGCCTAATTGAGCAGAGAACCCGATGTGGGGTCGATCCCAGGACCCTGAGATCATGACCTGAGCTGAAGGCAGAGGTGTAACCCACTGAGCCACCCAGGTGCCCCACCCTCACCATCTTTCTGACAAATGTGTTTTTTCCTTTCTCTCCATGCTCTTTTTCATTGGCAAATTATTTATTGAGCTCACAGGCCAGAGTACTGTGCCAGGTGCTAGAAAACAAGCAGGGATAAGACCCAGCTCTTACCCTGCGGACCTCACAGTCTTCAGGGGGGGAGGGGGAAGGTGAGGTGGGGGAGAAGAAAGTAGGAGAAAAGTAAAGGTAGACACTGTAGCTGATAATCAACTTAAGACATTTTCCGTATCCAGCTTGGCCCACTCCCTTCAACCAGCACTGCTGCTGTGATAATTCTCATATCCTTATCGCTAACCTGACTCCGTTTTGAACTCGGTTTACCACTTCCAGCTGTCTGGCAGTTGTGTATTTCTGCTCACTCCGATCTACCTTACATCACAATCTAAGTGGATGCCAAGTTAACAGTAACCTAAAACTCACATCAGCTCTTTTCCAGCTCAGAACTCTTCAGTGGTTCCCCGCTATCTCTGAATAAGGACAGGGTTCAGTCTATGGTTCTCGGCATTGACTTCTGTGTTACCTTCCCAGTCCCATTTCCTCTTTTGTCCACCTCCCTGGGCACCGTCAGATAACACTGCCTCCCTTTCTTTAATATGATTCATGCCCTCTTGTACTCAATGCCTTTGCCCACTGCATTTTTCCAAAGAGAAACTCCTTTTTCTCCATCTCTTGACATGAAGAACTATTCATTCTTTCTGGGTGCCTGGGTGGCTCAGTCAGTTAAGTGTCTAATTCTTTTTTTTTTTTTTTTTAAAGATTTTATTTATTTATTTGACAGAGAGAAATCACAAGTAGATGGAGAGGCAGGCAGAGAGAGAGAGAGGGAAGCAGGCTCCCTGCTGAGCAGAGAGCCCGATGCGGGACTCGATCCCAGGACTCTGAGATCATGACCTGAGCCGAAGGCAATGGCTTAACCCACTGAGCCACCCAGGCGCCCAAGTGTCCAATTCTTGATTTCAGCTCAGGTCATGATCTCGGGGTCATGATATCGAGCCCCATGTTGGGTTCCATGCTCAGCAGGGAGTTTGCTTAGGATTCTCTCCCTCTGCCCCTCTCCCGACTCCTTCTCTCTCTCTCTCTCTCTCTCTCTCCATCTCCCTCTCAAATAAATAAATAAATCTTCAAAAAAAAAATTTTTCCTTTCATTCTTCTAAGTCCCAAATCAATGTTAACCTCTTACGACACCTTCCGGGTTATGACACTCAGACTAATGGCCTCTTCCCTCCCCCCTCCCAACTCTTTGCATCTTTGCAGCATTTTCATGAGAGGAGAAATGGTGAAAGACTTGGGCACATAGATTGTTAGATCCCCTTCCTATCATGCTGAGTGTGGACCAGGAGACCCTTGGGACATTCTGGTTATATATATGTCTGTTGCCATTAATCGTCTTTGGCGAGGCTAGAATGCAATTCTGCAAGCCTTTATTGAATACACATTTACTGAAAACATACTCCGTGCTTAGCACTGTGCTAGAGATGATATCAAAACAAAGAAAATTGTTTTGGGGCCCCGGGGTGGCTCAGTGGGTTCAAGCCTCTGCCTTTGGCTCAGGTCATGGTCCCAGGGTCCTAGGATGGAGCCCCACATCGGGCTCCCCGCTGGGGGAGCCCCCTTCCTCCTTTCTCTGCCTGCCTTTCCCGCCTACTTGTGATCTCTGTCTGTCAGATAAATAAATAAAATTAAAAAAAGAAAAAATTGTTTTATGAAAGTGTTGAGGGCCAGGATGTGCCACCCAGAATAAGCCACTTTGCATGTGCGTAAGAATTTCAAATGCTAAAGGCATTTGAGTTCTTGAAGCTGCTTGACTTCAAAGCAGAGCCTCCTCTAAGAATTTAAGTGTAATAAATCCCCTCCTGAGAACAACTCTAATCTTCTCTTCTAGGAGACCAGAAATCAGCACCACACCCAGACAGACAAGATCACCAGCGAGCATATCTCTGGCATTCTAGCATCTCTAGCATATCTCGGGTTCGTTCTTCTAAGGGCCCGTTTATCTTCCTCAAAAGTCGTTTGTTTTTCCCAAAGTGTCCTTTCTCCTCTTCCCTTTCCCCGACTAAGTTAGGTATGTAGTCCAAATTCTAGCCACCCCTTGGAGTTACTCATCTGTGGGTACTTATTCTCACACGTTACCTACATGGTACACAGAAGTTAATAGACTTCTGTTTGTTTTCCTCCTATTAACTCTTCCCTTGGTTGTATACCTGAAACTAATATAATTGTTCTATGTCAAATATATCTCCGTAAAAAATTTTTATAAAATTTTTAAAGAGAGAAAACAAACCAACTAACAAAAATCTGTCTTTTATTCGTCTAATTTACAGTGCCCCAGCTAGAAAACCTAGGAGGGGAAAGGGGAAAAGATACCCCCCCCACCTACAGTTTTAAAGGAAAACTTAAAAAAAAAAAGGGTAAAATTATGATTCTCATATACAAAGAAAATAAGTATGTGTCAAAGATTTTATTTAACTCATTAATAAATGATGGAACCAGAAAGATTTTTACAACAGGTTCAAATAAGAATCAGACAAAGACTTGTAGTCTCCGTTGGACAAAATTCCTTTGCATCTCTATACACAGGACCCACTGCCATGCTGTAGATACGGAAACAGGGCCATCGCTATGGGCATTCCACAAGTTAATTTCTATTTCTGTGGAGATTAACATGTGAGGAAAGTTAGATCGTAATTTATCTGGAAATTTGGAGTCTGAGCATGAAGACGATGTTTGGGAGGGACCTTCCTGTGGTATACTGTATGGGGGGATGGAGGCAAGTGTTCAGCCTTTGGTAGGAAGAGATCCTCTATTGGTATGACAGTAAGGGGAACTAGATTCCTTGAAGGCTGCTCCCCTCTGCCCCCCACTCCCCTACTGCCCTCCCCCTCGGCAGGTGGTTTCACAGTTCAGCTCTCTGGGTCTGTAAATGAGAATTCCTGCTGGAGTACCAAGAAGAGCATTCGTTTCCTTCCTTCGGACTGGAATGAGGGCTGCCAGGGAAACGGGAGCTAGCTTCACTGGGGCAGCACCATCGGCTGCTCTTGAAGGCTCAGATAATTCTTCAAAGACATTTCGCAGCAAATTGGCAAGCCTGACCAGTTACAGAATGTTTAGAACGAGAAGAGACGGTCGGAAGAAGAGGAGTGATCCATCCACCTCCACCCGGAAGTAGAAATGCGGACAAAGGCTGGATTTGAATGGTAAGCTAAAAAGACCCAAGAGCGCAGTCATTTATTCAACAAATTTTGAGCCTCCACAATTTGCCAGCCTCTGTTACAGGTGCCGAGGAAGATCCGTGAACACAGCAGTTGAAAATCCCAGTCCCTGGGGAGGATGCATTCTGGTGGCAGGAAACAGACATGGAAGACCACTGTATGGTACATTTGACAATACTACGAAAATAACAGAGCAGGGAAGGGGGTGGTAGTCACCAGGGGGACAGACTGCAGTTTCAATAAGGTGGTCAAAGTAGACCTGGCTGGAAGGAGACAGGAGGGCGTGTCTTAAAGACGCCAAACTAGCCTTGGGGAAAGAGAGTTCTTTTTTTTAGATTTTATTTATTTATTTGACAGACAGAGATCACAAGCAGGCAAAGAGCCAGGCAGAGGGGCAGGGGAAGCAGGCTCCCTGACAAGCAGAGAGCCCAATGCAGGGCTTGATCCTAGAACCCGGAGATCATGACCCTAACTGAAGGCAGAAACTTTAACCCACTGAGCCACCCAGGCACCCGGGGAAAGAGAGTTCTAAGCAAAGAAAAGAGGCAAAGCAGAAGCCCTTAAGGTAGAAGCATGCCTTAGCGTGTTTGAGGAACGTCAGAGAGGCCTGGGTGCTGGAGTAAGCCAGGCGGATAGCAAATGAGGTCAGGCAGGGGGGCCAGATCCTGCTGGGCCTCCGGGCCATTGTGAAGATGATGGTTTTCACTCTGCGGGAAGTGGGGGCTATTTTAGAGGATTTTGAGCAGAAGAGTGTCATGATATGATTTGTTTTGGGAATAGGCTGTAGGAGACCAAAAATGGAAACAGGAAAACCAGTCAAGAGGCTGTTGGAGTCAGGGCCCCTGGGTGGCTCAGTTGTTAGGCGTCTGCCTTCGACCCAGGTTATGATCCCCACGTCCTGGAAGTGAGCTCTGAGCTGGGCTCCCTGCTCAGCAGGGACCCTGCTTCCCCCTCGCCCCTCCCGCTGCTTGTTCTCTGTCAAATAAATAATGTCTTTTAGACAATTGTGTATTTGTGGTATGAGAGAAAGAGAAGAGTCCAGGGCCACTCTCATGTTGGGGTGGGAGCCTATGAGAAGAGAAAGGAGCTACCAACCCGGAGAGAAGACAGAGCCGAGGAGGCCTGAAGTCGGAGGAAGTGTGCAGGGTGAGGCTGGTTAGGAGCTTAGTTCTGGGCTTCTTACCTGTGAGACTACCTGTCCAACAGCCAGAGGCATGGGGTAAAGCACGTGCATATACATGTGTTGGATATTCAAGAGGGAGGCCTGGAAATACGGGTTTGAGAATTCTAAGCTTGTGGATGGTATTTAAAGGCCTGAGACTAGATAAGATTCCCCGATGGCACGAATATAGAGATTAAGAAAAGGAGGATTAAATAAGACTCTCCAGAGAGTAGCTGTCTAAACAAAGATAGAGCTCATCAAAATACCACCGACAGGGACGCCTGGGTGGCTCAGTGGGTTAAGCCTCTGCCTTGGGCTCAGGTCATGATCTCGGCGTCCTGGGATCAAGCCCTGCATGAGGCCTGCTTCCCCCTCCCCCTCTGCCTGCTTGTGATCTTTCTCTGTCAAATAAATAAATAAAATCTTAAAAAAAAAATACCACCAACCTCAGAGTAAAACTGTTGACTGTCGTCTCTTTAGCGGACTCTTCAAGTCCAGCCTTTGCTCACATTTCCTGCTTTACTCCTGGATGACAACTCCTCTTCCTCCTACCCTCTCTTTCATAAAGACTCTGAAGTGCACCTTGAAACCACCCGCTGAGGGAGGAGACAGTAGGGGGATGGGGGGTCAGGGAAGCAACCTTGAAGAGGTCTGATTACTCATTATCCTACATTAATGAGGATCTCTCCCTACCCCAACCTGAACATTTGCACTCCCAACACATACACAATAGGGAGGTCCCTCCCAAGCTTCATCTTTATGCAGAGGAATATTCTGGAAAGTACAGGAAATGCACGATTTCAGTCAAAGGTCCAGTGCTTAATCCTAGACAAAAGTTCTGTCTTGAATTTCTGCATTCTTTTCGAGAGAAGCTGTAAATTCTGCGGGAGGGGGCAGAGGGAAAGAAAGGGATTTAGTTTTAGGAATTTGGAGCTGAGATGCTAGCTCTGAAATCTGTCTTGGGCAACGGACTTCAGAATCTCAAAGGCATAGAGCTCAGGTTTTCTGCAGCCAAGTTTAAGGTCTCATTTATCCTCACATATTAAAAGAAAATGAGGACAACAATTCTTAGCTACCGACCTCACAGGCTCCTAGTAAGAACTGTAAGAGCGGAAATCTGTGAAAGGACGTCATTCCTTTGCTCGCTGACCATCTCGTGACTATTCTGGGCCAAGCACAGCCCTTGGCCCTGGACATAGGAAAATATGCATTAGGCCCAGAAATGAAAATCCACCAACACAATGCAATACTTCCAGTTGGAGAGTTCTGTTTTTATTTAACAAACACATATGTGTTATTTATTTTATGTGAGGCACTGTTCTAAATGCTTTATAAGTATTAGCCCCTTGCATTAAAGAGAAAAAAAAACCCACGTCAGTGAAAAGTTCATAGCAAGATCAAGGAGATTAAGGAAGTGAGTGTCCCCAGCTTAGACTTGAGGGCATTCTTTTGTTTGATATTCTTTTTTTAAAATTAATTAATTAATTAATTTGGCAGAGAGAGAGAGAGACAGACGGACGCACACACACACACAGAAAGAGAGAGAACACAAGCAGGGCGAGCGGGAAAGGGAAGCAGGCTTCCTGCTGAGCACAGAGCCGGATCAGATCATGACCTGAGCCAAAGGCAGCCACATAAGGACTGAGCCACCCAGGTGGCGGTTTGGTTTGATACATTCTTTAGAGAGGGCCTTGTGTGAGGTGGGAACATATATCCTAATCTGAAACTGGATCGGCAACAGTTTATCCTGCTTGACTGGGGGCGTTCTTTTCCAACCTCCGGGGTTCACAGACTCAACGGCATTTCCCATGGAGACTAGACATCCCAGAAAGGAGTCTTCGGGCCTGGGAAAGGTTTCTCTCCTATTCTTATCCCTCAAAGTGCAACCAGCCTCCTGTTCCCCGGTGTGGTCAGGGATCGGGAGCACAAAGGCAAAAGAAACGTAGATAAAATTAAACCTTCTTAACAACTTGCAGGGCGTTGACAAATATTTAAGGAATGCAGAGTACAACCTTCCTCCTGGAACTCCCAGCCATCTTAAGGGTAATAAGGTCTTGCTAGAGGCAAAAGGCAGCCCTAGCTCCACCACAGCCAGACCTCCAGGATCCTGGTTCTGTTCGTTAACATATGAAAATTCCTTTTGGAAACTTGCTTTCCCTCTGCCCTCCCAATGTAAAAGTATACGGGCAATCGCTCCTTACAATCCTGAGGCAGCTCATTCTTTCTTTTTCAGAATGTTTTGTAAAAGATTTTATTTATTTATTTGAGACAGGGAGAGAGAGCACAACAGGGCAAGCAGTAGGCACAGGGAGAGGGAGAAGCAGGCTCTCCGCTGCTGAGCAGGGAGCAGAGTACAGGGCTCGATCCCCTGACCATGGGGTCATGACCCTCGCTGAAGCCGACTGAGCCAGGCAGGTGTTCCAAGTTAGCTCTTTCTGCCCCTGGGTCCAGTCCCTGTGCACCCCCCCCCTTTTTAAAGATTTTATTTATTTATTTATTTGACAGAGAAACACAGGGAGAGAGAAGGAACACAAGCCCGGGGAGTGGGAGAGGCAGAAGGAGAAGCCGGTCTCCTGCTGAGTAGGGAGCCCCATTTGGGGCTGGATCCCATCCTGGAACCTGAGCTGAAGGCAGACACCCAACGACTGAGCCACCCAAGTGCACCCAGTCCCTGTGTTTTGATAAAAACCACCTTTTGGCACCAAAAACATCCTAAGAATTCTCTCTCTTTTTTTAAAAGTAGGCTCCCAGCATAACACAGAGCCCCAAGAATTCTTTCTTAACCACTTGCTGCAGACATCAGCCTGTCACCATGTCTGAGGAATTTCCTTGTCCTACCTCACTGCTTTCTGTTTTTCTCCAATAAAACCTATGAACTCTGACCCAGGGGAAAAAAAGTACATTATTATTTTGCAAATAATTTGACAGGGCTCCCAGCATCCCTGAAAGCTCCCCGCTAGAGGAGTCTCAGACCAGGAAAAGCCAGGTCGCAGCCCTTCTGATACCGTATTTGTTTGTTTTACATGTTTGCATGGTGTTCTTGGCCCCACATCCTGTTGTACTGGGTAAAAGGATCAGTTTCTTGGGGCGGTGGAAGCAGCTGCCGTAGAAATGCCAACTCACTGGGACAATAGGGAGAGGAGGAAATATATTAGCAACAGGAAGCAAACTGGAAGCTTTAGAGTTTACCTCCTCTTAAGACTGAAAGGGGAGGGGCTGATATTTGGAAGTAGGACAAGTGAGGTGGGAATGCCTCGCAGGTACTCAATGAATGTTATTTTCTGACTTTTTCATGTTACCTCATAGCTGCATAATCATTATGAGGAAGTGAGTCTGTGCTTCCTAGGAAGAATGAAGAGATTCTAAACCAGAAATAAGTAAAGAGCTCGGAATTGGTTTTTTAATTTGATTAATTTTTATCTTAAGTAAACTCTGTGCCACATACGGGGCTTGAACTCACGACCCCAGAGATCAAGAGTTTCACGTTCTGGGGCACTTGGGTGGCTCAGTGGGTTAAGCCCCTGCCTTCAGCTTAGGTCTTGATCTCAGGGTCCTGGGATCGAGCCCTGCATAGGGCTCTCTGCTCAGCGGGGAGCCTGCTTCCCCCTTCTCTCTCTGCCTGCCTCTCTGCCTGCTTGTGATCTCTGTCTATTAAATAAATAAAATCTTTGAAAAAGAGTCTCACATTCTACCAACTGAACCAACCGGGTACCCCAAGAGCTGGGTAATTTTTAGGAATTTGGGGGGTTTGTGGGATTTGAGAAGTGGGTAAACCTTTTTGCTCTAGGGGATTTCTTTCTTATTCATGTTACTATTTGGATGAATATTTCCTATTTTTGAAAGTCACATTTGACTTCGGAGAGACTGAGTAAGGTGCGGTCCACAGGAGACTCTGGCTGCTTTAAGTCTCCTATAGAATAGGAGCTTTCCAGCTTTGAACAGACTTACACCAAGAAACTTACATCCGTGACCCAGCACGCACATGGAGCGCACTAGACAACTGAAGTGTAAGTTTCAGGAAGTAGTGTATGTGCAATACACTGATATTTTCCAGTCTGTGTTAAACAAACAAACAAACAAACAACCCAGTCTGCTCGCTTAGAATCCACTACTGAGTCCCGACTGGAAAAAACACTGCACCAGGGCACACTGACGAAGAGTGAGCAAGCAGGGAAGTCACTGGGTTGACATTTAAGCAGGAGCCCCTCCACTTACAGCTCTGCACTTTGGTCGGTTAATTTACCTTCCTGAACCTTAAGTTCCTCAGTTGTAAAACAGGGGTAAGCGGGGTGCCTGGGTGGCTCAGTGGGTTGGGCCGCTGCCTTCGGCTCGGGTCGTGATCTCAGGGTCCTGGAATCGAGTCCCGCATTGGTCTCTCTGCTCAGCAGGGAGCCCACTTCCCTCTCTCTCTCTCTGCCTGCCTCTCCATCTACTTGTGATTTCTCTCTGTCAAATAAATAAATAAAATCTTAAAAAAAATAAAACGAGGGTAAGCGACATCATTGGGTTTTTGCTAGTAAGCCCTCACAATCGCTTTTATTAGGCTGGTTCAGGGAAGTCGCTGAGGTTTCCAAAATTGTCCCACCCAGTACCCAGAGAACATAAGTCATTCCATGCATTTGTAGAGCAAAGCCCTGTAGCTGAAAGCCTCCGTTTCCCACACTTGTGCACACACTGGACTAAAGCTCAGCCCCCTGAAGTTGGCACCTAAGGCCAGGGCAGCCTGGGTTGCCCCTCGTCTTTGGTTCCTGTCCTCGCATCTCTGAATAGCCTTGTCCCCAAGCTTGAGGTCCCTTGATTCTGAACAACACCCTCTGATATGTCTTTGTCTTGGATCATGCAGTCTTCTCTCCTTTTGAAATGCCTCTTTTTTATTTTTGCTTCAACAACACCTACACAGGCCTCAAGATCAAGCTCAAAGGCCACCGTCTGTGTATTAGCCTGTGTATTAGATCCCTTTGTAGAATCACTTCCTCCTGTGAGCCTCAGCCCTTTGGACTTGGCCCCACCACAGCACCTGGTATATCCAGGTAGGGCTGACTCCCGGGTGCTTTTCTCCCCTTCCCTCCAAATCCTGTCCCATTATTTAATGGGGGAAAAAGGGGCTGGGGGAGACACCTAAGGTAAGTATGTAACATCTTTGGAAAGCAGACCTTGTACAACTCCAAAATAATCTTACTATAATTAAATAACCATTGCCCAATGTGAGCATTTCACACGCATTTAGGACTCAGGTTGGGGCTCAGTTCCAGCCTTCCAGTTTGGCTCATTTTTTTTCAGACACATATTGAATATCAGGTACAAGTGTGTCCCTTTGTCCTAGCTGTGGTTTTAATTCTAGGAAATGCAGAGCTGAGACTAAGCCCTTGCCCTGGGGTGCGGTGGGGGAGGGGAGTGATGGGAGAACAGTGAATATAAATTTAATCCTTTTGCAAACAAACAAAAAATGAAGTCCATGAAATTCAGCTGTTGTGGGGTTGGGTGTCTTGTGACACGCCTGGTGGACCTGTTACAGATGCATTTTTTTTGTTTTTTTGTTTTTAAAAGATTTTATTTATTTATTTTTCAGAGAGAGAGGCATTGAGGGAGGGAACAGGAGCAGGGATAATGTGAGAGGGAGAAGGACATAGAGGCTCTCCAGCAGACTCTCAGCATGGAGCATGGTGGTCCTGGGGGTGGGCTCCAACCCAGGAATCCTGAGATCATGACCTGAGCCAAAATCGAGAGCCAGAAGCTCAAGCCCTTGATCAGGAGTTTTCTTGCTGAAGATCAAGGACTAGGGGGAAAGGAGAAAAGGAGGTGGCCGGAGGGATTTGGCACATAAATGAGAACATCTCTGCCCTAATTTCTCCACCCAAAAAATAGAGGGGAAAGGTCTCTGCTGTGTGTTCATAACTGACCCTGGGGGAGATGGAAAGTAACTGTGTTTCCATCCCTAGAACCAGGAGGAGAGCTCCGGAGTTCTAGAGGCTGCGCTATCTACCTAGGCTGAAATTCAAATATTCGCCAAACTGCTTACCCGCTCCCAAATGGTCTCTGCATTTCTCAGTCTCCTAGACAAAAAGGAGGGAGCCAATTCTGCTCAGATTGAAATGCAAGGTTAACCTTGGGGTCTAGGTTATTGGCTAGCCTACCTTAGGCACCACGTCTGGTCCAGCCCCTCCTGTATTTTCTCTCTCACCCTCACTCATTCCAAAAATGGTGGCAAATTTACCCACTACATTGGTATGTTACACCTTGATATCCCAGCTACCCATGACTATAGTGGAAGCCTCTACTGTAGAGTCGGAAATTGTTCAACTGATCTTGCTTCTACTCAAGTCTCTTTTAATAAAAATCAGTGTGCTTCCACACAGGGCCAGGTTGATCGCATTAGGCACATCTATGTCCCTGTGGCTCCTAAAATCCTTCAAGAACTCCACGACAATGTAAGAAAGTATCGGAGCTTCCTAACCTGTTCCACAAGACCTTTTGTGTTCTCATCCTGCAACCTCTGTGAGCTCACATTTTGTACTCCACGTATGCTAGCTGCTCATGATTTCCCAGAACTTTCCAGCCTTTGTGTCTAGACTCTTGTGATTCCTCAGTGCAATCAGGAAATTCTATCAGTGCTCAGATCAGCTGCGACTTCTTTACAGGAGCTGCCCTTGACTCCCCCCACCAACTACTCTTGCCTCCTTCATATTCAGCTAGAGCACTCTGCCTATTTCTATCATTATCTCTGTCACTTAGTTCTCAAGTTATGCCTTCACACAACTACCTCCTTCATGTGGATAGTGGGAATCTAGTATTTACTCTGTTTAACCTAAATTTATTTTGAGGGGAACGTGGGTGGCTCAGTTGGTCAAGCATCTGCCTTCGGCTCGGGTCGTGATCCCAAGGTCCTAGGATCCAGCCTCACTTCGGGCTCCCTGCTCAGCGGGGAGCCTGCTTCTCCTGCTGCCTGCCGCTCCCCCTGCTTGTGCTCTCTCACTCTCTCTGACAAATTAATAAATAAATAAAATCCTTACAAAAAAACCCCCACCAAATTAAAAAAAAATTGATTTTCACTCTTTTAGAACTTGCAATAGTACCAAGCTTCTTCCAGCAATGGGGCCTTGGCACAACTGATTCTGTCTGGAATAGTTTTCTTCCCACATTCTCCTTATCTCCTACATAACACAGACTCTAATTTCAAATTATTTATGAAGGTAGCACAGCTGGCAGTTAACAGCCCAGGTGCTGATAACAACAGTGCCTCATTTCTAATGGCACAATGAGTGACCTTAAGTCCTTTTCTCACTTTGTGTGTTGTGTCTGGGCACACGCTGTATGGGGTTCCTTATTTATAAAATGAGACCACTAATCCTAGTTATTCATCCTCCTGGGTTAAGTTAAATGAGATACTACTATGTGCTAAATAGACTGCAACCCAGAGCATAGCTTAATGTTTAAGGGCTCTCTACTTAAAAAAATTTTTTTTGGTGTTTTTTTCTTTTTCTTTCGTTCTTTCTTTTTTTTTTTAATTACTGAATGGCTTGGCACTGTAAGCTCCAGGGAGAGGGGGACTTTGCCATCTTTTCCACTATTGTGTCCCAGTGCCTAGCTCGGTGTATATTATTTGCTAAATAAATCCACGTGCTCTGAATGACCAAATAAATCCCGATCCTTACTTTGGAGCATTAATTGGAGACAAGTAGGGAACTGTGGCTGCTTAAAGCCATATCAGTGGCCTGCTTTAATCAGCAATGAACTTCTAAGCCTTATATTTACCTGGCTACACAAAACAGCAACTCTCTTTTTCCTTTAGTTTAAATGAAAGCACTTGGGTCAAAGTTAGACGAGTGGAGGCATTCTTCTTAAATTTCTGTAAGAGGAACATAGCTCTTATTTACTTGATTCAGAACAGAGAGTATCATATCTACAATTGACTGAGAATCTGCTGGAATAAAAACGCTCAGTTTAAGGTGACCTTGCCCTACAGAGAACAGAGTCTTAGGATGATGTACTGAGAACTAGATGACACCAGTATCAAAATGACAAAGTGATGTTGGAGCTGAAATCCAACAATGATCCTGGATTTTATTTTAGTGAAAACTTTAAACTTCTTCCAGCACAAGCCATCATTTGAAATCAGAGGTATAGACAGAGAAGAAAGGACAATCTTTCACTTTTTAGTAGGGTGAGAGGTAAAGTTCTGAAAAGGAAGGAAAGTCTAAAGTCAGTTTCCCTGGCTTATTTTATGTGATTTTTTTAAAAATCGCAAAACTTTCCACCTAAATTTTTGTTTTCCTTTTTTCTTTTTTCTTTTTTTTTTTTTTAAAGATTTTATTTATTTATTTGGCAGACAGAGATCACAAGTAGGCAGAGGGGCAGGCAGAGAGAGAGGAGGAAGCAGGCTCCCTGCTGAGCAGAGAGCCTGATACGGGGCCTGATCCCAGGATCCTGAGTTCATGACTTGAGCCGAAGGCAGAGGCTTAACCCACTGAGCCACCCAGGCGCCCCCCTAAAGTTGGTTTTCTTTTTAGATTTTTTTTTTTTTTAAGCAATCTCTACACCCAACGTGGGGCTTGAACTCATAACCCTGAGGTCAAGAGTTGCATGCTCCACCAGCTAAACCAGCCAGACACCCCTCAACCAAAAGCTTTTTAAAAAGTAACTCAGTTGGGTAAATGGAATGAGAAGAGTTATGCTAGAAAACCCTGCTTGAGGAAGGCTGAATACAGCCAAGGCAGACAGGATAATACAGTAGTTACTCACTTCTCTCTCTCAACAGAGACCAGTCCCGTGGATCATTGGGAGCAAAGGGCTACAAGTTCTGTTCACACCGCCCGAAAGCTCATAGGCACCAAAGGACCTCCCCATCCTGAGCACACAAGACCCAGGGCCAGCCCCTTCATTTTCCAACTCCAGAACCAGTATCAATTCTTTTGCTGACCGATCGCATATGTGTTAAACATTTTCAGTCATGCCCTGCATTGTATGTTGTTTGTTACATTACATAATCTCAGAGCTTGAAAGTCATGACTTTGTGCAGAACTTCAACATAGGCAGGTGGTAATAGTTTCAGAGGAGAAAGGGGAGCAGGCTTCCTAGTATAGATCTGGGGTCTGGCCACTAGACTAGGGAACCCAGCTAATGCATCTTAGCTCCCTTCTTAGGAAAAGACACTGACAGTGGAGATTCCTTCCCTGGGCAAATGATAGGTGGCTTGCTTGCTTGCCTCAAGAACCCAGAACTTCTTATCTTTAAGACCCAAGTACCTTTCCTTATTGATAATTTTTATCTCTAGAGTCTTCCAATGATAAGCCAGATGAAAGAGCTATTCTAGCCCTTTCCTCCAACAGAAAACCAGAGGACTGAGGAAAGACAGCTGTGGGAGGATGAGTGGGCACGGGGATGGGGGGCCCTCTGGCCAACTGTACCCTTACCACTTTTTGGTTCCCTTCATTGTCGGTGAGCAGCCATTCGATATCCAGGGTGTCTTTTTCTGGAAGCCCCAGCTGATGGTGACAGGGCAAAGTGACCTTCTCTTCTGCCACTCGCTTGATCTCAGTGTGAGTCCCCAAGGTTCCAACATAGGAGGAAACTGGAAGAGGAGAGCGTCCAATGAGTCATGCAGAAATGCATAGCAATGTGTGGGAAGCAAATATTACAACTAATAATTATGGAGTGTTCCTGTGGGCAAGGGCCAAATCAAGGTGTGGGAAGAATCCCGGACTAGAGGTACCAGAAGTCCCGCAATCTCCCACTGGCTCCTCCTTTAACTGAATTCATCATTAGCTTCTGGATTCTCCTGCATTATACTCTTAGCGATCCGTACTCGTCCTCTTTCCTACCTTCTTGGTTTTTATGAATGATGAAATAAATCACTCAGGTCAACAACTTTGTTTTTGAACTTTCTCTCCTTTACCAGCAGAGGCTTGCAAAAGGGTAGAAACCAAAGGAAAGGCAGGGGTTGGCAACCTTCCCAGAACAGGCTCCAGATATCACTGGGCCCCTTGAGCCACCGTTAGAGACAGGCTGCCCCCACAGGCCGACAGGTAAGTGCAGCAGGCCTCAGAAAACGAGTGGAATCTTTTTTTATTTTTTATTTTTTTAAAGATTTTATTTATTTATTCGACACAGAGAGAGATCACAAGTAGGCAGAGCAGCAGGCAGAGAGAGAGGGGGAAGCAGGCTCCCTGCTGAGCAGAGAGCCCGATGCAGGGCTTGATCCCAGGACCCTGATATCATGACCTAAGCTGAAGGCAGAGGCTTCACCCACAGAGCACCCAGGCACCCCATGAGTGGAATCTTATAGGCAGTTCCTGCTTCCGTTAGAGACCTCATTCTCTGCCCCTCCAAGTTCTATCTTCCAGTCTCTATAGTCTCATCCCAGGTGGCTTCAAAATACAAAGGAACCCTTCCTGTCCAAAGTGAAATCCCAAGTTACCACATTGGGATCCTGTCCCTCCATGCATCCAGTATCCCCTTGGCCAACAGGATTTCTGTTCCACTTTTGGCTTTCTTTACCCCTAATTTTCATCCTGTTCCAGGAATAGTGTCCGCCAGCAACTCTAGGCTCTAAGTTTGCTCACCTTCTCTCCTTCCTGTTCATTTCAGACCCTGTGGACTCTTAAATCCACAGTGTTAGAGAACGTCACCGGGATGCTAGGTATCACGTGTCGGGCATGAAGGCGAGCTCCAAGATCCTCCTTTGCCTCCTTGCACACAACAAAGGAGCTCAGCGTGAAACCCATTCACAATGCTCCTATGCGAGGTTCACAAGGTCACAGAATCACCTCCAAGCTGGGACAGCCCCAGGTGCCAGGGTTTCTGGTGAAGTCCCCTCTCCTGGGGAGCACTCATTCTGCCTCTTGGGAGCACTGAAGATCAAGAATCGAGGCTCATAGAAGCACATAAGCTACCTTTCTTATGCCCTGTTCATTGCCCAAGATATCAGCGATCAATCTGTGGGAAGGAAAAGGGCCTGAACGGAGGAAGAAGGAAGCAGGGGCCGTAGCTCCCTCTACCCAGTAGGCAGACTGGGTTGCTATGGCAGGGCTGGGCCCTCAGAGGCACCCGCCCGCCCCGCCAGCAGAAGCAGCAGGCGGATTCCCAAGCTCCAGGGCAGAGAAAGGAGACCACAGAAATCTATGGGGCCTAAGAAACGGCCTTCAGAACCAACAGGATAAGCCCCTCATAGGGTTTTCCTGACATTCCTAATAAGGTTTCTGCTATTTCTGCTTAAAACTTGAAACTGCAAGGGGAGTGGCCAGTTAGGGAGTAGTTGTGTGGTTTGGTTGTACACCAATGACTCAACCTGATGAAGAAAGTGTGATTTTCCAAATCTACAGATGAAGCACGAAGAAGAGTTTAGCAATTTGTTCAAGATCACGCAGCTAGGAAAGGACAGATCAGGGGCTCAAGCCCAGATGTGTCTCACTGCAAAGCTCCTACTGCAACAGCCGTGCTTGGCCTATGTGTTAGGTGGCTTCCTGGACACGTGGTTCTCCCATTAGCCTGCAAGCTCCTTGAGATCAGGTACCAACTGACCACAACCTTCCCAAAGCGCTCAGCTCAGGACCCCTCACTCTGCAGGTGCTCAATAAACAATTGTTGGATTGACTTGAATTCAACCCATGGACTCATCTCACCTGGGAGCAGACTGAGGCCCAGAGGTCAAGGAGTTGCCCTGAAGTCCTACAGCTCCTTTAAGGCATAACCCATATAAAACCTATCCTCCCTGAGGCCCCATTAAGCAGCTATAGAACGGCAAGGAGATTAGCCAGTGTGCATCACACTAAGCTAAATGTGGAAGAAGGAGCTCTGGCTTCTACCCCTGCCCACTTGGCCCTGGATACAATGATCAAATGAAACCAACATCCCATGCCCCTGGTGAAGCTGGAGAACCAAGGACCAATTTAGTGCATATAGTAGGCACTATACCTTAAATAAATAAATAAATAAATGCGAAGAAACAGCTATGAAAGTTGCCAATTTGAGCCACTAGAGGGAATCAAAGGCTCAGGTTTGGTTGATGTCCCAAAAGGAAAGGAACGCGGTGGGGGGGTGGCGTGCTTTGCCAGTCTTTGGAGTTCTATTTATACCACAGCCAGAACTAAATACAGCCCTGCAGGGAGGGGGCTGCCCAGGGAATACAAATGACTCTACCACGGCAGGGAAACTCAAGATCAGAGGGCATGCATCTCTAGTCTTCCCTGAACTTCAGCGGCCCAGACTTCGGGGCGGGGGGGGGGGGCTCACTGGGATCCCTGTGAATTTCTCAAATTTTTTCTTTTGTGCATTCCCCCCGACACACACACACACCTGTGTTCTGTAGCCTAAGCAGACGGGGGTTGGGCTCTGTATGGAATTCTCAGGCCTGGGGAAGCCTGGGCGGCTCAGTTGGTTGAGTCTGCCTTTGGCTCAGGTCAGGAATCCAGAGTTCAGGGATTGAGTCCACATTTGACTCCTCGCTCAGTGGGGACCCTGCTTCTCCCTCTGCCCGCCGCTCCCCCTTCTGTGCTCTCCCTCTCTCTAACAAATGAATAAATTAAATCTTTTTTAAAAAAGATTTTATTTATTTATTTGACAGACAGAGATCACAAGTAGGCAGAGAGGCAGGCAGAGAGAGGGGGGAAGCAGGCTCCCTCCTGAGCAGAGAGCCCGATGGGGGGCCCAATTCCAGGACCCTGAGTTCATGACCTGAGCTGAAGGCAGAGGTTTAACCCACTGAGCTACCCAGGCGCCCCTGAATAAATAAAATCTTAAAAAAAAAAAGAATTCTCGGGTTTGGCAGTGGATAAGCACATATCTCCACTGCCTGGTGGGTGAGTGGGAAGAGCTAGCTCAAGGCTCCCAGGCATTGAAGAGTTCATCTTTATTAAGAAAGACTGTAAGAGATCATCAGAATTTAACTTAGGAGGAAACTACAGCCCAGAGAATTGAAATGTTAAACAGAACTGCAAATAGGGAAATAGAGCCGATCCTCAAACAATGCAGGGGTTGGGCACTGGCGCCCCCTGCAGTCCAAAATCCACATATAACTTTTGACTCCAAAACTTGACTAGGAGCCTACTGTGGACAGGAAACTTTACTAATAACATAAACAGGCAATTAACACATATTCCGTATGCTATGCGCACTGTGTACTGTATTCTTACAATAAACTCAGCTAGAGAAAAGAAAATATTAAAAAAATCATAGGGAAGACACATGTACAGTACACATGTACAGTACTGTACTGTAAGTAATCCACATGTAAGTGCATCCACACAATTCAAGGGTCTCCCCTGGGTGTCTAGGATGCGTCCTGCACTTGACGGTGGCGGGGGAGGCGCTGGGAGGTACCAGTGGTACAAACATTCTCTGTGTGCTCATGTAAGATTTAGTCCTGGAAGCCTCCAGCTTTCCCTAAGGGAAGGCTTCTAATACAACTCGGGCACTTAACACAGGCCCTTTGGGAGCCTAAGCTTGGGAGAATTACCCTCCCTGAGCTTTACCATTCTCATCTGCAAAATGGGAATTGAAGGAAACACTAAGGCACCCAGCACAGTGCCAGTACATAGGAGTTTCCCTGCTAAAATGTCAGTACCCTCTCTCTGCTTTTCTCTACTACAAGAAGGGTCATTTTATTTTCTCAGATGATGGCTGCCTAGATTCGGCTAAGATGAGTTCAAGATTTTGTTCTCTAAAAGACATTTACATTTATTAAAGATTTTCATGAGCCTGTAAGACTTTTAAAGGGATGGGCAGGGGTAACTTTTTGGTTTTCATTATGTATACTTTTTATGTAACTGAGGGAAGTAAGACATAATTAGAAGATGAAGCCATTGAGAAGAGACTAGTACATTTTATTTATTTATTTTTAAAAGATTTTATTTTTAAATTTATTTTTTAAGATTTTATTTATTAATTGGATACAGAGAGAGGGAGAGCATAGACAGGGGGAGCCGGAGAAGGAGTAGCAGACTCCCCACTGAGCAGGGAGCTCAATGCAGGGCTTGATCCCCAAACCCTGGGATCATGACCTGAGCTGAAGGCAGATGCTGAACCAACTGAGACACCCAGGTGTCCCTGTTGTTAGCCTTTCTAACAGTCCTGCCTGATAGGAGAATGAGCAGGAACAGTTAGTGAACTTTCCATTACTGGAGTCATTCAGGCATGGGATATGTCAGGAGCTGTAAAAGCCATTCTTACATGTGGATGATGAATCAATATTTAAAGTTCTTTCTAATTATAATATTGTATGAAATATTAACTGATAATATTAATATTCAAGGCACTGTCCTCGTTGAATGGGATGCAAAATATAAGACACAAATGTATACTGGGGCACCTGGTGGCTCAGTGGGTTAAAGCCTCTGCCTTCGGCTCAGGTCATGGTCCCAGAGTTCTGGGGTCGAGCCCCATGTTGGGCTCTTTGCTTGGTGGGGAGCCTGCTTCCCTCTGTCTCTCTGCCTACTTGTGATCTCTGTCTGTCAAGCAAATAGACGAAATCTTAAAAAAAAAAAAAAAAGACACAAATGTATACTATTACCTGTCAATGTGTTTTGTCACCATCAATCAGCTCTTACACAGTTGATATAAACGATCTCATTCTGTTTCATTGTTAACATTGTTTTTAAAGATTGTTGAAGTGTTTTTTTTTCATTTTTTATTCTATTTATTTTTCTTTTTAAAAGATTTTATTTATTTATTTGACACACTGAGAGAGAAATCACAAGTAGGCAGAGAGAGAGGGGGATGCAGGCTCTCCGCTGAGCAAAGAACCTAATGTGGGACTTGATCCCAGGACCCCAAGACCACGACCCAAGCGAAGGCAGAGGCTTAACCCACTGAGCCACCCAGGCATCCTGTTGGAGTGTTTTTTAAAAGAAGTGAAGGGAACTGACCCAAGCTATTACTGAACTTCTTTCTTATCTATGGATGTTTTAATCCACAAGGGGGCAGAATTTACTTAGAGAGGATTAGCTGTGCCTCATCTTTAATGCAGTTCTATTAGTAAGGATTATTATTGACAAAGAATTATAGATGACCTTGGATTTAAGCTTGATAAGCACTTTGTTGCCATTTGTGATTATATACTAAATTTCAAACAACCCACATTTAATTTTCAAGGGCAACAGAAATCAGGAAAACACATACTTGAGAGGAACTTTTTACCAAGGCAACAGAAATATACACTATTTTAATAGCTTCAGTTCACTGTTTTCACTTTGTCCAACTGAAATGGATGTTTACTCTGTGGCCAAAAACCTTATCTTAATTGCAGAATTTTTTATGAAACAAAGCAATTAAGTGCTGTGAAGACTTGTTTTAGTAGGCAGTCAGTAAGAAAGACAAAGGGAAGGAACAAAAATCCATCACAGATGGCTTAGAAGGACTGAGGAATCAGCACAAGAACCTTCCAGGTCCTTTCAGTCTTGACATTTAGTCTTGGTTCTAGGCCAGTCACTTACAGAATTACAAAATCCTGGGATGTTCCGGTTATATCTACAATCACAATCTCAAGCTTGGGAAAGCCTATAGAAGGTCCTTGTCTTGCCTTTTGAACAGTTTCATATTTAAAACTCATCTGCTGAAACATATCAAATAGTTCCTATTCTCTTTTATCATTGAGAATCTGAAATCACAGCAATGCTGTTCCAAGATATTTAGACTTCTGCTAGTATCAAATATTGTATTATTTTATATCATGAGATATTTAGGGATACCAACTTCTGTATCACAGGATAATCAGGGATATGGTCTTCCATAGAATGTCTTTAATCAAACACCTGTCTTCAATACTTCAGATTCTGGGTGCCACAAAAAGGAACAGTGACAAAATCGTTTGCACTCACAGGGGAGTAACTAGGAGTGCTCTTTTGTTCAATGAGTATGAGGGGCATTCCTGCTACCATACTAGGAGCTGCTGGAAACAATGATCAATAACATTGTCGTTTGTCTATGAAGAGATCACAGTAACAGAGAAACAAATAGCATTCAACAAGCCCAGTTTAAGGCAGCATGCGATCAAGATCAATGTGAGGGTCAGGGAGCCTTAAGGGAATTCAGAAGAGGAAGATCACCAAGGTGGTCAGGAATGGCTTCCTAGAAGAGGAAGTATGTCACCAGGGCCTTGAAAAACAGATTGGAATTTGAGCAGTGATAAATGAGGGGGTGGAACTCCAAAGATTAGAAATGGCAGCCTGACTGCTTAGGAAACAAGTTTCTAGACAGACTTTAGTACTTGACAGATTGGAACATCACCTTGGACCCTTGGTCTTGACAAGTTCCCAAAGAATGGTCAGTAATGTGACATGAACGGATGCAAGCTGTGTCACAGCCCTACAGTCCGGGAGCTGACTATGTAACAGTAATGTTTTACCCTGATATCTCCAGTAATAATTGTCAGGGAGAGGATACTGATGTGGTCCAGAGGGATTAATCACCCCGCTACTCAGAAATACACCAGTTATCCCGCAGATTTCTGTTCTCAGGAATGTGCAGGCTCATTTTTCATACATGTGTTCATGTTCACGTAGGCAGGAAAACACACACATACCTGTGCAGAGAACCTACGAGCATGCCAGTGTCCAGACACAAATCAGACAAGAATGTGTGCCTTTGATTCCGAGGCGCTGAGAACCAGTTCCCTCACTAACCTATTTCATTGACATGTCTATATATAGCCTCTGTCTCATTCCAAATGCTAAGTCTCTTTCTAAATCTAAATGTTTTATTACCTTTGGCAGGGAGATTTGAACAGAGTGAGGAAATTAAAAATAGACACAGACTTACTACTGAAAGTGCAATGGTCAGTTTTTAGGGATTCATGGCAATGGAGAACTGAGATCATGCTGATAAAAACCCACTGATGAATTAAAGCACCAGTTCAGGCTTTACCTATCCCATCTACCTTCCTATAAAACTAGGAACAAAGAGAAGTTGACCTTCAAATAGAAGATCTCTTTCTCTCTCCATCACTTCCTCTACTTACAACTGTCATATAGATTTAAAAATGCTTTAACAATTCCCTAATTTTTTGGTAATCACAACATCTCTAAGAGTAGGTTGACGGCATAAGAGAGCCGAGCCATAATACCTCGAAAATGAATAAAGTAAAAATTTCATTCAAAATGGAGTTGGGGGGACACCTGGGTGGCTCAGTCTGTTAAGCGTCTGCCTTCTGCTCAGGTCATGATCCCAGGGTCCTGGGGTCGAGTACTACATTGGGTTCCTTGCTCGGTGGGGAGCCTGCTTCACCCTCTGCCTGCTGTTCCTCCTGCTTGTGCCTTCTTTCTCTCTGACAAACAAATAAATAAAATCTTTTTAAAAAAAAAATGGATTTGAGAAGTTCTAGTGGACATGCTTACACACTTACCACTCCTCGAAGCTTATTTTACCTACCCCAACAGGAAGAAGGAAGTTTTTCTCTTGGCCCAGCAACAACCCAGCCAATGAGAATCACCGCAACTCAGCCAATGGGAAGTCGCTGCGACCTGGAATGCTTGCTCTTGTGTGGGACTTTCCTTTCAAACAGCACCTCCTAACTCCCTTCTTTCCTCTATAAATGAACACTCCTCACCTTGGTCTGTGGACATATCTGTGGTTTGACATGGTTTGCATGTCCCAAATTGTGATTCCTCTGCTATTCCTGAATAAACACATTGTGCTGATAAACTAAATGGTTATTTTATTTTTTAAAGGTTTTCTTTATTTGAGAGAGAGCACACACACAAGAAGGGGAGAGGAACAGAGGCAGAGGGAGAAAGTAGACTCTCCTCTGAGCAGGGAGCCTGATGTGGGGCTCAATCCCGGGACCCTGGGATCATGACCTGATGTCTTGCCAAAGGCAGACATGTAATGACTGAGCCACCCAGGCACACCCTGGCCATTTTATTTTTACACGTCACAAAACAAAAAGAATCAAGGAAGCTGTATCTTCTATTCACAGGGAAATCACTTCCTATATGAGAAAAATGATAGATAATACACATTTGCCATCCAATATATTTTAGAACTCCTCTATGGAACCATTTATTGACAATAGCTAACAATTTCTGAATGCCTGTTATGTGCAAAGTATTGTGGTACTTCATTTATATTCATTCCGCCCCCCCCCCCCACCCTGGCCTTTTTAAAAGTAGGCTCCACACTTAGCATGGAGCCCAACCCAGGGCTTGAACTCACAACTCTGAGATCAAGACCTGAGCTGAGATCAAGAGTTGCATGCTTGGGATGCCTGGGTGGCTCAGTCAGTTAACGTCTACCTTTGGCGCAGATCATGATCCCAGGGCCCTGGGATCGGGCTCCTTGCTTGGCGGAGAGTCTACTTCTCCCTCTGCCCAACACTCCCCCTGCTTGTGCTCTCTCTTTCTATCTTTCTATCTCACTCTTTGACCAAAAAAACAAAAAAAGCTTGCACACTTAACTGACTGCTGGGCCACCGGGTGCCCCCATATTGATTTCCATTTTTAATCTTCTCAACAATCCTGTAAAGTAAGCACTATTATAACCCTCTTTCTACAGATAAGACACTGAGACACAAAGAAATTAATTTGCCCAAGATCACCAAATTAGTAAGGAGTGGTGCCACGGTTCAAATCTAGGCATTTCAACTCTAACATCCATATCCTTAATGGCATATCATACTGTATCCCAGTACATATATTTAACAGAAATTTCATTGATCTAGTGTTATGCTAGGATTCTTGTAATTTCCCTCAGAGCTTCTCTACTCTTGGTCATATATAGAAATGCTTCTCAATCTTTCTTTACTTATGCTCCCATTTTTTGCATATAAATAAACTCACACTCTTCTTATTTGGAACATACTAAATACTATGACTGAGCAATTACATTTTTTATAAAGATTTTATTTATTTATTTGACAGAGAGATCACAAGTAGGCAGGGAGGCAGGCAGAGAGAGAGGAGGAAGCAGGCTCCCTCCGGAGTAGACAGCCTGATGTGGGGCTCCATCCCAGGACTCTGAGATCATGACCTGAGCTGAAGGCAGAGGCCCAACCCACTGAGCCACCCAGGTGCCCCGAGCAATGGCATTTTTGAGCATGCTTTTAAAAAACCTACATGTGAATATAATGCTGATCAAAAGAAGGTACACAAAAGAGTACACACTATATGATTCTATTTATATAAGTTACAAAAACAAAAAAAAATTAATCTATGTTTTTGGAATTCCAGAGAGTGGTTACTCTCAGAGGAAGAGAAAACGAGTAGAAGGGAACATGGGGAGGCTTCTAACATGCTGGCTATGTTTTATATCTTGATTTGGGTGCCTGTTTGGACATGTTCATTTTGTGAAATTCATCAAGCTGTACACTTGCGATTGTGTACTTTATATATATATATATATATATATATATATATATATATTTTTTTTTTTTTTTTTTTTTACTAATTATCTATTGGTGCATAACAAACTGTTCCAAAAACTTAGGAGCTCAAAACCACCAAATAGCTTATCTCAGAGTTTCTATGAGTCAGGAGTCCAAGCACAGCTCAGCTGGGTAGCTCTGGCACAGGGTCTCTCAGAAGGTGGAATTAAACTGTTGAATGGGGCTGTGGTCTGATCTGAAGTCTCAACTGAGGTACAAAGAATCCACTTGTGAGTTTACAAAGTGGTTGTTAGCATGTCTCAGTCACCACATGGTCCTCTACACAGGGATGCATCATCACAGGAAAACTGGCTTCCCTCAGGGTGAGTGAAGCAAGAGGGAGCATAAGAATGTGCCTAAAATGGAAACTCAGAGGAGACATCTGTTGCCATATTCTATTTGTTATAAGCAATCACGTAATTCCAGCCCACATTCATGGAGAGGGGTCTACAAGGAGGAATCATTAAGGACAATCTCAGGCTGCCTATCCCATTTTTAAAAAGCTTTAAAAATTACACAATAACTTCCTCTGCTTTTCCACTCACAGTGATAATCACTGTCATATAGATTTAAAAATGCTTTAACAATTCACTAATTTTTTGGTAATCACAACACCCCTCAAGAGTAGGTTGATGGCATGAATTTTTCATTCTATTTTAAGCTTGATATTATCGCTTTTATATTTGCATAACACTTTTCAGATTTCACCATTCTTTCCCATCTGTATTTTGAGTTTTGTTATGCAGAATAAGTGGGAATTATAGTTTAGCATTAGTTTATCTGAAAGTACTCTGAAAATTATAAAAATATTTTATAATATTAATAGCTAGCATTTATTGAGTGCTTACTATATGACAGTCATGGGCGGGCACCTGGGTGGCTCAGTAAGTCAAGAAAGAGTTCAAGTCTCGGTTTTGGCTCAGATTGTGTTCTCATGGGTTGTGGGATCAAGCCCTATGTCAGGCTCCAAGCTCAGCAGGGAGTCTGCTTAAAGATTCTCTCCTTCTGTCCCTCCCCCAACTTGCACAAGCTCTTTCTCTCTCTCTTAAACAATCTTTGGGGTGCCTGGGTGGCTCAGTGGATTAAAGCCTCTGCCTTCAGCTCAGGTCATGATCCCAGGGTCCTGGGATTGAGCCTCGCATCAGGCTCTCTGCTCAGAGGGTGCCTGCTTCCTACTCTTTCTCTGCCTGCCTCTCTGCCTACTTGTGATCTCTGTCTGTCAAATAAATAAATATCTTTTTTAAAAAATCTTTTAAAAAACCCCCTATATGCCAATTACTGTATGCTACAGCAGAATATATATGTATATATATATAATGAATGTGTATACATTCACTTAATCATTTAACCTGATAAGGTAGGGTTTTGCCTCATTTTATAGAGTAAAACCTAATAATTTGCTAAGATTTCAGAGCTAATAATTCATACAACCAAAATTTCAACTCAAAGACTCTGACATCAGACCTCCTGTGCTCTACAAAGAAGGTAAACTATAATCCTCATTATCACTCTGATAATACATCTTCCTGGAATATGTTATGGGGAAATTTTTATAAAAGCTGTGTCATCCAGATCTTGGTGTTTGCGTGGAGGAAGGAATTGTCTTCTAGATTATGGGAGGTAGAATGTGAAAAACAGTAATTCCCCATACAGTGCTTGTAACCAACCTTATAGACTATCACAGTCTTTCTCCAAGAGGCCCATGCTACCAACCGGTGATCATTCAGGTCAAGTGCTTGGAATATATTCTTACTAACATGTTCGTAATAGAAAGTTCACCATACTCATCATATTGTTCACTTAACACCAACCCTTTTTAAAGGGCTTAAAAATAACTAGGGTATTAGATAAGCTCTTAAGGACTGCAGGAGCTTTAATATGCTTCTTACATCAAGGGCGTGAGCAGAATTATAATCAGGCCTGTGCATGCTTCGCCGGAAGCATCTCGGGGTTTCTCTTCTTGAGACAGATAATGGCAATTAAAAATGTGGACCTTGATTTGTATGCTACTTAATGATGGTATGCAGATAAATCAGCCAAAGCAGACTTCAGCTTCTCACATTAAGGTGGCAAGAATAGATCCAGAATTGCAATTTGGCTTCCTACACTCAGGATATATCCCTGGAGAACGTGTCAGGTCTCTGCAAGGGAGAATTCGTAATGCCAAGTAATTTCCCCTAACTTTGCTCTCTTCCTGTTACTCACCCACACCCAGATGACTCAAATGGCTGCTTCATGCTCATTTATTCATTCATTCACTCATGTGTTTATTCAAATGGCCTAATGATGAGTTTTGGCTTTGGCCTGCCCGAGGACTGTCTTCCAGATGATCTCTGCATCAGCCACACAAACTGGTTCCGGTTGAGCTCCCTCCCTTTCTTCCTGCCCCCACACCAGGTGTACTAGGGCTTGCCGGGGAGGACTAAGGCAGAGCAAGACAGCACCCAAGTGCTTTCTAATTTAAGACGGGTGGCTCCCAAACCCAGTTAATTATTAGCATCACTTAAAGAGCTTTAAAAAAATTATCTGAAGAATGTTAGATAAACAAGGTAAACAAACAGAACAAGAGGGCAATCAGGGCAAACAAAGTTTCTGGCCCACACCCGGCCCTCAGTTTCCCTCCTACAGTTCATGTGTAATCTGTGTCTCGCACTTGACTCCTGGTTCCGCTGGGTATAGAATGTTAGGTTGGACAGACTTAGTTTCCAGAGTTACTGGTGATAAATCGGATGCCATTTTTTAATTCCAGTCTTTTGTAAAGTGACCTCTTCTTTTCTCTCTGGAAGTTTTTAGGGTCTTATCTTCATTCCCAGAGTTGTAATAGTTTGCTAACAAAAACCATGGGCTTTTGTTTGTAAGTCTCTTTTTCTATTCACTTAATTGTTGGCTAGTCAGTCTGAACTCCTATTTCATTTCAGTGTCAGGAAATGTTGTTATACTACTTAAAAATAATTTCTTCCATTTCCTCTTCTTCTTGTTTGTATATATATGTGTGTCAGATGTTGGCCTCCTGGACTGATCTCTAATTTTCTTTCTTTCTCTCTCTCTCTCTCTCTTTTTTTAGATTTCTTATTTATCCATTTGACAGAAATCACAGGTAGGCAGAGAGAAAAGAGGGAAGCAGGCTCCCTGCTTAGCAGAAAGCCCGATGTGCCGGCTGGATCCCAGGACTCTGGGATCATGACCCGAGCTGACGGCAGAGGCTTTAACCCACTGAGCCACCTAGGTGCCCCTGATCTCTAATTTTCTTATCTTTTTATCATGTTTTTCTTTCTTTTCTTTCTTTTTTTTTCCTCATGTTTTTCGATTGAGTGATTCCAAGCATTTTTTTCAAAGGCTCTCTTGCGGGGGAGCATTATAAGGTAGTTGTTAAAATGAGAGAGATTCAACGGATTTGGGAGACACTCCTTTCTAGTTGTATAATCTTTGATAATTTCCTTACCTTGCCTGTGCCTCGGTTGTCTCATGTATAAACTGGGGGGAAATCATCATACCCACAGGCTTTAAATTCAGATTAAGGGATTGTTAGTTTTCATATATGCTTGGTCCAGTCGATACTGCTATTATTGCTAGTAACATGTTCCTTTTGCAAAACATTTTACCATTTCTTCCCTGATGTCTCTGTGGAGATTAATCATAATTGCATAGTCTGTTTCTATTCGTCTTCCTCTTACTTTTCACAAGTGGCTCATGTTGGAGAGAGAGATATCTAATAGCCATTTGTAAGGGCTGTGAGGGAGCACATTTTTTTTTTTTGCACCGCAGATTTCACTATAGGCTTTTTTTTTCCCCTCTTCACTGTGGACTTCCCAAATGTCAGTGTCTGTAGGCTTTTTCTCTGAAGCTGTTCTATTTCTCCAGAGAAGAATTCTTAAATCACCCATCTGTCAGTGGGAGGTGGGCAGGGGCTGCCAAGGATCACTGAGCTGCGAGTCCAATCTGAGATGCAAATCCAACAGTTTCAGAGAGAGACACTAATTTGGGGAGTCCCTGGGTTTACAGTTGGCCCTTTGCTCCTTGTTGTGTCTGGGGTCTCTGAATGGGCTTCTCTCAAACTCCCTTCTCCTATGGGATAGGGGAGAGGCCAGGGCTTTCTATGGAAGGTATAGAAAGAGAAATGTAGTTTTTTTTTTTTTTAAAGAATTTTATGTATTTATAAGAGAGAGAGAGAGAACAGGGGGAGGAGCAGAGGGAGAGGGACAAGCAGACTGAGCTGAGCGCAGAGCCCACTATGAGGCTCAATCTCACGACCCTGAGATCATGACCTGAGCCGAAACCAAGAGTTGGATGCTTGATGACTGAGCCACCCAGGCACCCCAAAACTTAGTTCTTTTTAAAATAAAGTCTGTTTATTTATTTATTTGTTAAAGTAATCTCTACACACAACATGGGGCTCAAACCCACAACCCTGAGATCATATGTTCTTCAGACTGAGCCAGCCTGGCAGCCTGAAACTTAGATTTTTTTAAGAGTTATTTATTTGAGAGAGAGAATGGGGGAGGGGGGTGAGGGAGGAGGAGAGGAGCAGAGGGAGGGAATCTCCAGCAGACTCCCTGCTGAGCAAGGAGCCGGAGGCAAGGCTTGATCCAAGAACTCTGAGATCACGACCTAAGCCGAAGTCAAGAGCTGGACCCTCAACCCACTAAGCCACCCAGGTGTCCAGAAACTTAGATCTTTTTAAAAGATATTTTCACCTGACTCCCCACTCCCCCAACCCCCCCGGCTTTAAGAACATGCCTTAGCTCCACATTCTGCTGTTTCTCTATAGCTTCTAGTTCTTAGGACTTCCCGTGAACTGGCTCACCTTCCGTAAGCAACAGGGTCTCACCTTTACTAGATTTATAATACTCTGTCCTTAACCTGGTATAGATCACCCTTTGGGGGAAAAAAAAATTCATTTTTTTGAGACGAGATACAAGAACAAGGTCACTCTTGAGGCTTCACCTTGAAAAAAGCAGACAATACACAGCAGCTAGTTAAATATACCCCCCAACCCCGACTTTCTGCTAGGCTCGCCAGCACACAATGAGCATGCGCACACAGCCACAGCTCCCGACTGTTCTGGGGTTGAGAACTGCTCATAGTTCAAGTCACAGATGCCCCACGTTATGCAAGGAGACAGTGGAATTGCATGGGCACCATGAGAAAAAGAGAATAAACAATGAAACAAATACAGAAAGTCCTACATTAGGCGTTAGGCATAGAGGTTGCTTTTTTTTTTTTTTTTTTTTTTAAGATTTTATTTATTTTTTTGACAGAGCAGCAGATGGAGGAGAGGGAGAAGCAGACTCCCCGCTGAGCAGGGAGCCCTACCTGGGGCTCTATCTCAGGTCTCTGGAATCTGAGCTGAAGGCAGAGAGGCTTAACCGACTGGGCTACCCAGACATCCCAGGTGTAGAGATCACATTAAAATAATTGTTGGGCACCTGGGTGGCTCAGTGGGTTAAAGCCTCTGCCTTTGGCTCAGGTCATGATCCCAGGGTCCTGGGGTGGAGCCTCGAATCCTGCTCTCTGCTCAGCAAAGAGCCTGCTTCCCACCCCGCCCCCCAGCTCTTTCTGCTTCCCTCCCTCCTGCTTGTGATCTCTGTCAAATAAATTAAAAACATTTTTAAATGTTAAAAAAAAGTCTTAAGGAAAAAAAGAAGAAAAACACAACAAATTTAGGCAGTTGGCTTTCAGAACGTGGCCCAAAGCTAACATCCATGAATTGTCATCAAAAGGTTTTCTTTCCTCAAAAAAAAAAAAAAAAAGACTTTCTTTGCATATTTTCAACTGGAAAGGTCCCAGAGAATTTGGTAAGTCCGTAGTCTCTCCCTCCATCTGCTTCCTTTCATCCAAATATTGGCCAACATTTGTTTCACGTTTATTTCCTCCCCCGTCCTCCTGTCCTTGTGGACGGCCATCCATTTTATTCCTTTACTCTCATCTTAATGGGGTTTGGGGAGCAAACAGAGAAAAACACCAGTGTTCAATCTACCACATTACCTAAAACCGCAGGAAGTGATTTGGGTGGGAGCAGGTAATTTCTTTGATGCTGTAGACATTTTCTCTACACCATTTTTTGGAGAATAAAGACTTGATGATATCTGTAGTTTTTTTTTTTCCTCCCTTTCCTCTGTTCAACAGATAATCATCTTTGCAGGGTGCTGTCCCTCTGCGGTGACCCCGCTGTCTAGCTCTGTGCCCACTGGGACGGGGTTTCTGGAACAGAACTGCTTCTCCTTGTACTTGGGATGTGCATTAGGACACGGTGGTCACCGTCCTGCCAGAAGGCATTTCTGCTGTAAAAGCCTTTGGGCAGCATAATAGAAAAGAGACGCAGAAGCTGCTGTTTCCCAGCAGATTCTGACTGTTCTCCACAGGACCTTACCTGAGAGCAGGGTACAGAAAAATGGGAAAGCAAGTCTCATCTGGAATGAGAAACTGTCCGCCATTTTGCTAATGTTGACAAAGGAAACCCACAAAGAAAACGTGTGTGGGGATTTTGTTGATGTCTTGCCTGCCTACCTGCCCTCTTCTCGCTCCTTCCCTCACTCCCCTCCCTCCTCTGTTCACCAGGCTTGTCGTATTTAAGCTATTTTGGTCAGATTGGGGAACAACGAATAAAGGTTCTCAGAACACACTAAAGAAGTACAGAAATCCTGGGGACAATGCCATCCTGCCTGTCTGGCCTAAATGGAGTCCCGTTCTGCCCAGCAGAGTTCCTCCCTCTACCCTCATCGCTTTTGCTGTGTTTGCAACTTGGAAACCCCACCAGAGACCGAGGCCTTCTTAGGAAAAATATTTGTTGAAATCTTTTGTTTTCTCTGTGGTCTTTAAAAGCCACTGTGGTTTTTAGTTCTGGAATCAGCTTTTCTGGGCATGTCGCATTGGCCTCCTGCTGTGACCTTTCTGGGGGCACAAACTCTACAGAACTCCAGCAGAGATCTGAAGATCCTTGTGAGTGAGAAGTTGGTGGTGAGCCCGTGAGGAGCTGCGTGAGACACATGGGACAAGCAGGCAGACTTCCACGACAGCTCACTCCTGGTTCAGCCATGTGAGCGTGTCCCACGTCCCAGCCGTGCACAGGAGCGCTGGGGAAGACCTGAGGGTAGTATTAACACGGGAGCCCTGGTTTCTGCCCTCGGGAGCACCCAGTACTGTGCTAAGGTCTATGAAAGAATCAAAGGCTATTATAAGACGGCACAAAATTGGCCACCTCAAAAGCCACGGGAGCTCTGAGGAGATGGCAACCCATGCGTGATGACAACCAGGGCAGGAAATCAGACTGCCAGTCTGAGGGGTCACAGCATTTCCGTAGGTGGGATGGGTGACAGGGTGAGCAGAACTTGGCCAAGCCAGAGAGGCAGGCATGAGGGCTAGATGTCCGAGCAGGAGTGAATTCACCGCTCAGGGGTGGACTGCAAGGGAAAGAAGAGAGGAGCAGAGAGGAAGGCGTGAGTCATCTGAGGTGAGAATGATGACAGGGAAGCTTCTAGAAAAATACTATGTGAACTGGCCCCTAGAGAAGAGCTCCAGTTTTGTTGTTGTTGTTATTGTTATTTTTAGTTTAACAACTGTCCCTGCTCTTTTTTTTCTTTTTTACAATGACTTTATTTGTTTATTTGACAGAGACCACAAGTAGGCAGAGAGGCAGGCAGAGAGAGAGGGGGAAGCAGGCTCCCTGCTGAGCAGCTGAGCCCGATGCGGGGCTCGATCCCAGGACTCTGGGATCATGACCTGAGCTGAAGGCAGAGGCTTTAACCCACTGAGCCACCCAGGCGCCCCCTGTCTTTGTTCTTATGTACCATCTTCCCAGCTCGCTGGTTAGCCATTCTGTGAAATTCATTCAGAGGCAGGTAGACACTTATTTTTGTCACCCCGGCTCCTAACCTTTCTTAAACCTCCATGCTTTTGCTGGGCTGCAGTGTCCCAGGTGAGAGAACAGAGACAGGAAGGGACATGGCTCTGTTTCATTCAGCACATGGGCCTGTGCAGCAGCAGGGGCCTAACGGGCCAATATGCTCGGGTTGTGTCTCTCAAATAATCTAACAGCCATCTGTCCATATCACTTTTTATGTATTTATTATTTTTTTTAAGATTATTTGTTTATTTATGTGAGAGGTGGCAAGGAGGAGGAGAGAGAAGCAGACTCCCTGCTGGGCACAGAGCCTGAGGCAGGACTTGATCCCAGGACCCTGGGATCATGACCTGAGCCAAAGGCAGACGCTTAACCCACTGAGCCACCCAGGCATCCCTCATCCATAGTTTTAAGCTAAAGCAAGACTTCAAAGAAATGCCCTTGTGGCAGGTTGTTCTGGGCTGTGTTTCCAAGTCCCCAGAGACACAGGGGCATGCTCCCCTGCCCTTAGGTACGCTTGGAGGGAAAGTTGGAGGGCAAAGCACTGCCCCAAATTAACTGCCTCCAGTGGCCTCACCTTGGCTTACAGGATCAAGTGGAAACTCCTTTGGAAGCACTCAGGGTTCTGCAGGATGTGGTCCTGGGCCACTTTGCCCTGCTTCCTACACCCTCTGCTACAGCAAGAGTGGGCATGCCCTCACCAGACAATTCCTGAGCACATACTGAGCGCATCAGGCTCTGGGCTGGGGGGTGTGGGAGGAGCTATACAGGACGGAACACATTCCTGTCCTCAAGAATTGCGGGAATTGCCTTGTTCATGTTCTTTCCCGTCTCACCTTTTCTGCCTGGACAATCCCTCTCTCTCTTTCTAGGAGCCAGCCCAAGTATGTCACTTTTGCTGTGCAGCGTGGATTCCTTCTCTCCGTGTCCCATAGGACTCAGTAGACACTTTCATTATAGTTTTCCTGTTGTCTCGTGCCTACGGACATGTTCATCTTCTTCCCCCCCTGGACATTAAGTTCCCCATGCGGGGGCATGTTTCGCTCCATCTTTGTAGTTATACAAGGCTTGTCACCCAACAGACCTTCAGTGAACATGAGCTGAACTAATTAGTTTTTCAGAAAGACATACAAATTCTCTGGAAAGCTCGTGGGAAAGCATTAATGAGTTTATTCATTAGCTATGCATTCATTATTTACCAGCTTTCTATTACTGAGCCAGGTTTATGAAGATCATAGTGAGGAAAACAGAATGAGTCTCTCCTCTAATGAAGCTTACGATTGTGTGAAGCAGACTCACAAGAATACAAGAAAAATACTTAATTGTAAATATTTTTATATTTAATGGGATAAATTAATATGATTAAATAATCACCTCAAATCTATAAATGTGATGTTATAAAGGAAAAGTATGGGAAGCTATAAACATATAATTCCATCATTAAATATATTTGATTTCTTAAAATCCTAGGCAGTTATATAGTTTGATTACAGTAAAATTCTTCCCTTTTAAACTTTTCCTTAACTTACTAAGTTCAAGCCCTTTCTGAACTGTATTGATAGATTCTCCATCTTTTGAGAGAATGTCTTCTTCTCCATAGACTCCTTGGGCAGGGAATTGGGGTTTGAGGAGACTGTCTCTTCCACATTTAAAAACCAGAGATAGGAGCCCCCCGCTGGCTCTGGCAGTGGACTGTGAGACTCCTCACCTTGGGGTTGGTTGTATGTTCAAGCCCCACGTTGGTGTAGAGATTACTTAAAACTAAAATCTTAGGGGCACCTGGGTGGCTCACTGGGTTAAAGCCTCTGCCTTCAGCTCGGGTCATGGTCTCAGGGTCCTGGGATTGAACCCCACATCGGGCTCTCTGCCCAGTGGGGAGCCTGCTTCCCCCCTGCCTGCCTCTCTGCCCACTTGTATCTCCATCTGTCAAATACATAAATAAATTAAGTGAAAAATAACTAAAAACGTAATCATCAATGACCTTTTCAAAAACTGAGTCATATAAAGTATAGATGTGGGAAGAACCCTGTGGAACTACTATGCCAATTGCTAACTTTATTGAGCCCTGGCAAAGGGCTCTGTGAACATTATCTTTTTTTGTTTTTAAGGTTTTATTTATTCAACAAAGACAGCGAGAGAAGGAGCACGAACAGGGGGAGTGCGAGAGAGAGAAGCAGGCCTCCAGCCGAGCAGAGAGCCTGATGTGGGGTTTGATCCCAGAACTGTGGGATCATGACCTGAGACAAAGGCAGACCTTAACCACTGAGCCACCCAGGCGCCCACATTATCTCTTTCTAATCCTTACAACCACCCTATAAAATAGGTACAATTTTTATTCCAATTTTACAGATGATTAAATTGAGGCTTGGAGAAACCAAGCCTCAGGAAAACACATGCTGAAGGAAATACGAGTAAATGGCACAGGCAGTGCTAAAGACGGAAGGACTTGTGGTCCTCACTGTCCGCACGACTTCTCATCAAGCCCGGTTACCTGACTCCGGCAACTGAGTGTCAAGTCACACGGAAGCAAGTTAATGGCGAAACTGGGACAGGAACTCAGGCCTTCTGACGCCAGGGGCACTGTTTTTTCCCAGAACCTATGTGTCACTTTTACATCTAATCCTCCCACCCCTTCCTTTTTACCAAAACACACATTTTTCCCCCCATGGTAGCTCCAGGCCCAAAATACTAGAGAAAGAAATATAATTTAGAAAGCCAAGGATTGAATTTCATCTTCCCCTCTGTTTCGCATTGGAAACCACGAAGCCACAGAGAGGAGAGGACACTGCCCACACTCAGAAAAGAGCGAGCCGAGGCGGGACAGGGTGGGACACTCCCTTCCTAGGAATGCAGACGGTGAGAAAGCACAAGGATTCAACAGGGAAGCATGGGAAGTTAGAGGTGGGGGCAGAGAACACCACCTTCCAGAAACGTGAAACTCTGGGGCCTGAACAGGGGACCCCGAAGCGGGTAAGTGGCCCCCAGGAGGCCCTTTTGGGACAAAGATCATCAGTTCCCAACCACCAGCATCCCTCGGAACAGCCCCAGGGGAAAGTGGCCCCAGGGCCGCCAGCTCCAGGGAGCTTGGTCCTGTCTTCTGAAAGAAAAGCTTCCTTGCAGTAGTAGAAGAGAGCATTAAGAAGAAAAATGGTGCGGCTGGATGGTGTCTGCCAGATCAGGAGGGAGAAGAACCTGGCCAGCACACTTCCTTCTACACCGGGTGGAGGGCTCTAGTGATGCTCTCAGCCAGACAGAAGCGAGCCCACCTTCCCTGGCAGGCACCCACTGTGACCCGTGACCGGCATCATTCCCGTGTCCTCCGCAAGAGCAGAGAATCAGAGAGCAAGCATTCTGAGTGAGGGGGTTTGAGCTATGGAAAATCTGGGGGGAAAGAAAAGTAGTTCACGGGTCAGAAAACAGTCCACAAATCTAAAACTTGGTTGCAAGTTGCTTCTAGGGTCGCCCAGGGGGCTCCGTTGGTTAAGTGGCTGCTTTTGGCTCAGGTCATGATATCAGGGTCCTGGGATCGAGCCCCACGGAGTCATAGTCATAGCTGGGCTCAGTGGGGAGTCTGCTTGTCCCTCTTCCTCTGTCCTCCCCTGTCATGCGCTCTCTCTCTCTCTCTCCCTCTCTCAAATAAATAATAAAATATTTTTTAAAAAAAGGTTGCTTCTAAAACACCATCACGGTATCCAGGTGCATAGGATACTCCTATCCAGGTGAAAAAAACGTGCTAAGACCTCCAAAATCTTTGTTTTTCTCCCTCAAAGGGGTATCAAAAATAATATACGTCCTTCCAAAATAGGATCTAAATGATTGTTTTTCCTCCACGAAAACAGTTCAACCATTCAGTTCTAGTTCTTTGTTCTCCTCCCTCTGATATAAAAGGTATAGAAATTTCACTTGCCCTGTCAGTTGCATTAAGAAATAATTTCCGGTGGGGTGCCTGGGTGGCTCTGGTTAAGGCGCTGCATTTGGATCTGGTCATGATCCCAGGGTCCACTGGGCTCCCTACTTCTTCCCCTTCTGTTCTCTCTCTCTCTCAAATAAATGAATAAAATTTAAAAAAAAAGAAAAAGGAAAGAATTATTTTCTGGTAGCCACAGAGGTTAGACAACAAATATGGAAAAGAACATTTTGAGTCTTGGAGGGAATTTTTAACTCCTATTAGCTTAACTTTATGTGCTTAAGATTAGGAGTCAAAACAAAACAAAACAAACAGACAATAACAACAACATAAGCCTCAAACGTACTCCCTCAAACTCTTAAAATAGTAGATTTAAAAACAGTGTGGAGAATGGTCACCAGAATGGCTTGGGTCAGAATGGAGTTCTTGTGCTGCCATTTTATATGGCCTCAGTAAGATCCTTAACTTGACCAAACCTGGTTTAATTATCCGTAAATTGCCTAATAACGGTCCCGATTTCAAAGGGCTATTGTAAGGATCACAGGAAGGCTTTTTTAAAGCGTGCTGCTACAATGAGGAGTACCACAGGGGAAGGCAGGCACATAATCCCAGCAAGAAGGAGGACGTGTATACCAGAAACCTCTTCAGGAAGGAGCAAGGAGCAGAGCTAACCGTAAACATGGGGCCAGGGCCTCTGCTGGCCCAAATAGTGCCTTACTGAGTAAACTCAGAAAAACAGGATTTATATCTTCCTCTGGGCTGATTCAGACCTAGACGGGACACAGGCTGGGAAGCCAGCAGCGGCCCTTCTATAGGGACTGAGAAAACGAATGATTACTTCGGGTAACTGTCAAAGACAATTACTGTATGATCCCACTTACATGTGGAACAGGGGAAGCTGTTTGGAGGGTAGGTGTGGAGAAATCAATTTCCTAAATAGATATTACCACAGCGTTCCTATTTCTCTGTGCTAGGACATTATAATCGCACAGGAAGGCATTCCAGAGTTGTTGGGGTGACCTGGGGAAATGTTCAGGGAAAGATGAAACATTTCCAGGGACTTGAGTGGAGAAGCGACAGGACCTAAGGACTGGATATGAGCTGGAAAAGTGGGGTAGGGACAGACCAGGACAAGCGTGCGTGACACTTAAGGAGATCAGAATGTAACCTTGCTGCATGGCAACAGGAAGCCCGAGGAGTCTGTGAGCGAGGGTGTTTTGTGTTCCCAGCCGCACTAGCAGACAGCGCTGTCCGCAGTGTTCGACCACTGACCTGCGAGGAGCAGCTTGGATGGCGGGAGCCAGCTGCGATAAACCTGAGAGCACCAATAAATACAGGAACCATTTTGATGCTGTGAAATTCTCCCTTTTCCTTACTCACCCCAAGAATAACAAATTAGGGGGCCCCTGGCTGGCTCGGCTGGTGGAGCCCAGGACTCTTGATTTCAGAGTCCTGAGTTCAAGCCCCACATGGGGCATGGAGACTACTTAAAAAAAAAAAAAAAAAAAATGGGTCGAGGAGTGTCTGCCTTTGGCTCGGGTCATGATCCCAGGGTCCTGGGATTGAGCCCCACATCAGGCTCCCTGCTCCGAGAGTCTGCTTCTCCTCCTCCCTCTGCTGCTCTTCCAGCTATACTCAATCTCTCTCTCTGTAAGAGCCTTAAAAAAAAATAAGTCAAATAGCAAAATACTCAAGAATGTTGTCAGGCAACGTTGTGATGTTCATGCTGATGGTCTGAAAAAGCAGTTCTGTGAAAATGGCAACCCCGATTTGCACGGTCCACAAGCGATAGGTATGAATGGTCAAGCCAAGGAGAGACAGTCACACCGCAAGCTGACAGAATGGTGGGGAAAAATCCCGAATGTGGTGTCTGTCAGAGATATTTTCCACGAGTATTGGGTTGCCTGAAGTAAGAAGATTGCCCACAGACTTGCATATCCTGTGCAACATTTCGTGGCCAGAACCAAGACTGTTCCTTAGAAGCAATACTTGAGAAATGTGGGGCCCAGAGTGTAACTTTAATAATGACTTCCCCTAAGTGGAATCTTACTTACGGGGCGGGGTGGGGTGGGGAGTAACTCCCCTGGGCTTTACGAGTGGTGAGCTGCCCACACCAACCAACAGCATTTGTCCACCTTCCAAACTGGGGAAGTAGACCTCCCCTGTCCAGTTCCCAGAGTCCCCTAGAAGTTTCCATGCAACCCTTCTTTACCAGAAAATAAAATTCACCTTCCAGGTTGGGAATGTTGACTTTTCCCTTCAAACCCCATTGGGAAAGTCAGCAACTATGGTATCACGTTCAGAGACAACTAGTTCAGAGGCAGGGAGGGCCAGAAGGAGTGAGAAGAGAAAGGGCTGGTGCTGCCTGCGGGGCCCCAGGGGAGAGATGGCCATCGCCCGAAGAATGAACAGCCTCACTAGAGGCTGCACTGGGGACGTGTGCTTACTGTTTGCTTTGGCCAGAGCTGGCCCGGAGGTCTCAGTGTTACTTCTCCCCAGGGACCCGGAGCGGCCCCAGGCAGCCCCTGCTCCCGGAGCACGCTGCCTGCGGGCCCGCAGCCGTCGCCTGGGGCTGCCCCATGATTTCTGGAATTTCATAGAAAGGGGAAGGCCGCCACCACCCCCACAGGGTCCAGCTCCTGGCTAACAAAGAAGTCACAGGGCCGCCCAGGCTGCGGAGCTTCTGCCGGGCGGAAGGGCCTGGCTTAGTGATTGAAACCACATGGGCTGACGGGCTGCAGAGAGAGAGGACAGAGACAGAGAGAGACCGGCAAGACCCCCTAGACCCCCCGGGGCCCAGGCTGTGCAGCCTCTTCCAGCTCCCTTCTCCCTCTGGCTTCCAAATTCAGATCCTCCAAGGACCCTGGACTGGCTGTGTCGCTGCAGAAAGAGCACTACCACAGCTGTTTTACTTCTTTTGTTCCCCCAACCCCCCTACTTAATTTAGCGTAAGAGCACTCCTCACTCCCCACCCCAAAATAGCAGAAAATGACCAGAAATCCCAAGGGCTAGGACCTCTCTCTACCTGTGGGAGGGTCCCCAACTCCCTCAGGTAAAACAAGCAGGAAGGGCTGGATTTGGGGGGGAGGTCAGGGGGCAATTTATCAAATCAGTGTAAAATACACATTAACCCTAGTGTAAGAGACAGATAAAACTTTTTGAAATTTAAAACTTTAAAGAATCACAGGACAAATACATAAATACACTCTCCTTATTAAAAAAATAAATAGCGGGCCTCTGCCTTCGGCTCAGGTCATGGTCTCAGGGTCCTGGGATCGAGCCCTGCATCGGGCTCCATGCTCAGTGGGGAGCCTGCTTCCCCCCTCTCTCTGCCTACCTCTCTGCCTACTTGTGATCTCTGTCAAATAAATAGATAAAATCATTAAAAAAACATGGGAAGAATTTAAGGGCTCCCTTGACCCATTCTCAATCTTCTACCCTTCCCCCACATAATTCCTAGTACAGATTACTTGAATATTCTAAAATTTTCTGTGTCATATGTACGTGTATGTGTTCATATAGATCCAGAAAACTTTTGTTTTACCTTGAACAGAGTTGGATTCTACGGCATGTATGGTTTTCAATTTAGGTATGTATGGTTTTCAATTTATTTTCGCTAGGTTTTGGAAGTTTTCCATGCTGGAATACAAAGAGCTACCTTCAGTTCCCAAATAGGATTTACAATTTTAAAAGGTGAAGAAAAAAAAGCAAGATAGAGGGATTAGCTAATAGTCGCTTATCAGCAGTTTTGACCTATGGGCCAAACCTAGCAACACTTTTCCTGTCCCTGCCGGGGGCCCCCCTACCCTGCCCCTTCCTTACGGCTGAGAATTATATATTAAGAATGGTTTTTACACTTTAAGTGGTGGAAACACAATAAAAGAATAATGTGATTTGTCCCATGAGAATTACATGAAATTTAAATTCAGTGTCCATAAATCAATTTTATTGGAACACAGAGCTACACTCACTCGGGTTCGTATCGCCCACGGCTGATTGCACACAACAGCAGCAGAACTGACTATCTGCGGCAGAAATCGCATGGCCTACCAAACCTAAACCATTTACTGTCTGATCCTCTGCAGAAATACAAGGGCAAACCTCTAGCCGCACAGCAGTTTTCAGCTCATCCACCTTGGATGAGAGATGTTCAAAGCTGGATTCCTAGACATCAGAAATAAAACACAAGAAAGAGAACTGGGCTGTGCGCTATGGGGTCTGGGTTCCAGAGCTGGTGCAGGACCTCAGTTCCCTCTTTTTATGGCCCAGCGTCCATATCTGGAATCCTGAGGGGTTACCCTGGGTCTCAAAGCACCGTTTCCATGGTAACATTTTTTAAGATTTTAACTTGGTAAGTTTCCTACATTTGTTGTGGCTTGTCAGCCGTAAGTCAGAAGATGGGTCATCATGAGTTGGGAGAGAGAACCCTCAGGATTAGGGTATGGGGGGTGGCTTGGTGTCTCTAGGATTCCACCATCCTCTGCTTTGCTACACTGCCATCCCACCTCACCCAACCTTTGCTAAAAGGCTTCCTCTCTGACCACTTGAGGTCAGAGTTTTTCAACTTTGGTTTGGTTTCAAGTTTTTTCAACTTTTCAGAACAGTTGATATTAGGGCCAGATAATTCTCTGTTGTAGGAGCTGTCCTGGACCTTATAGGATGTACAGCAGGATCCCTGGCCTCTGAGCACTATATGCTAGTGGTACCCACTCCATAACCCCTCTCCCCCCTCAGGTTGCAACAATCAGCAGTGTCTTCAGAGACACTGCCAGATGGTTCCCCCATCTGAGAACCACCATCCTCCAGGGGCTCCTTCTAAGCCTGGCTCAAGGTAACCAGATTCTGGCTCACAATGGCCTCCTCCATCTGTGCACTGCTGAGGAATTTACCCTGTATTGTCATTCATCACTTAGGCATACAAAATTAATTACTGAGTTAATTTAAATAATTTTTCATGAGGTGGCTCATATTGTCTCATATTCATCATTTGCAGTGTATAGATCTCACCCCTCCCCCAAAGCATAGTAAATGTTGTTTTTAAGATGGGGACTGTGTTGTATCACTTCTTTGATTTTGCATGAGTGCACACAAAGAGTTCAATGGTAGTACTTATTCACACAAATTTCCTCCTCTTTGTTGTGGCCCAGAAGATGGGCTACTGGGCTACTATCTTTGGTAGAGCCAGAAAGAGAGAATTAAGTTGATCTAGTCAAAGTTCTTCAGGTTGGACCTTGGACCTGGGTGCCAGGGGTGGGATAAGGAAGATCTGATTGTCTAGGTACTCCCCTTAGGGGTACTCCTATCATCTTAAAAGTTGAAATGTGACCCTAAAATTAAAGAACAACTCTTCTTTTTTTCTTTTTTTTTTTTTTTTTTTTTTTAGAGAAAGAGAGAGACAGAGCACAAGTAGTGGGGCAACAGGCAGAGAGAGAGAGAGCACCTTGCTCCACTGAGCAAGGAGCCTGATGCAGGTCTCAATCCCAGGACCCTGAGATCATGACCCAAACCAAAGGCAGACACTTAACAAACAGAGCCACCCAGGCGTCCCAAAGAACAACTCTTTAGGGAAGTTTCCATAGGACCCAGCAGAGGGGACAGAGGAACCTATAGTAAGTGGCTCTGACCTCTGATCCCCACAGTCAAAGCACTAAGTGGGAGAAGGGGTACATGGGGTTTATGGGTTTTCTGTTGTAAAATCACCTAAAAAGTTGTGGTTGAGATTTCTGGCTGGATAGGATTTCTTAAAATAGGCAGTCTGCTGCTGGCCAAGAGCCCACAATTTATTTTCTCCAAGCCAAAGTCCCACATCTCATCTCTAGAGTCTCTTGTGTAGGTCCAGGAAGGAACACAACAAGAACCCAGTGGAGGCTTCTGACAACCTATTTCCTGGGCCAAGCCTCTTCTGTGTGGTGGCACCCCAAAATTCTAGGTCATCTTATTTCTCGTCCTACCCCCCAGTTTTTTAGCAAGCTGCCTAAGGGAAGGATCCATGTCTCATTGTCCTTATGTGGTAGAAGGAACACTGGCCAATGGAATCAGAACCCATGGACCTTAGTTCCCTGAGTGACTATCACTGATCAGTTTCCCTGAACCTCACTGCCCACCTCTGTTTCTGTGTGTGTGTGTGGGTGGGTGGGTGGGTGTGTACTTTAAAGATTTTATTTATTCATTTGAGAACAAGAGAGTGAGAGAGAGAGAACAGCAAAGGGAGAGGGAGAAGCAGGGAGAGGGAGAATTTGTATTAAGCAGGGAGCCTGATGTGGAGCTCAGGACCCTAGGATCATAACCTGAGCTGAAGGCAGATGCTTAACTAACTGAACCACCCAGGTGCTTCCCCCCAACTTCTGTTAAACAGGGATAAGTTCACTGTGGTGGATAGACTCTAAGGGGAGGCCCCATGATCCCCACCCCCTGGTATTCATGCTTTTGTGTTATCACTGGCCCTTGAATGTGAGTGGGACCTGTGGCTTGCTTCTAAGCAGTAGAACATAGCGAAGGAGATGGGCTGCCACTCTCATGATGACATCAAATTACATAAAAGTCCTACCTAGTAGACTGGAGTTAGAAGCACTCCTACTAGAGGCACCTGGGTGGCATAGCTGGTGGGGCATCTGACTCCTGGTTTTGGCTTGGATCATGATCTCAGGGTCGTCGGCTCGAACCCCATGTTGGGTTCCGTGGTCAGCACTCAACTCAGAGTCTGCTCGAGTTTCTCTCTCTCTTTCTCTCTATGCCCTTACCCACCACGCTCCACCCCATGTATGTTCTCTGTCTCTCAAATAAATCTATTTTTAAAAGATTTTATTTATTTATTTTGACAGAGGGTGAAAGGACACAAGCAGGGAAAGGGGCAGAGGCAGAGGGAGATGCAGACTCCCCGATGAGCAGGGAAACCAATGTGGAACTTGATCCCAGGACCCTGGGATCATGACCTGAGCCGAAGGCAGATGCTTAACCGACTGAGCCACCCAGATGTCCCCAAATACATAAACCTTTAAAAAAGAAGAAGAAGAAGAAGAAGAAGAAGAACAACAACAACAACAACAACAACCAGCACTCCCGCTGGCCTTGAAGAAGCATGTTGCCATGTTGTCTGCCATGATGTCTGCTACATGACAGGGAACTATGGGTAGCTATTAGATAGCTAGCAAAACACAGAAACTCTTTGCACTACCATCGCAAAAAACTGAATGCTGCCCACAACCATGTGAAAGGCTCAACCTTCCTCAGTTGAGCCTCCAGATGAGAACCCAGCCCCAGCTGACACCTTGTTTGTAGTCTTAAGAGACTCTAAGCAGAGGATCTAGATAAACCAAGTCTGGACTCTTGGCCCACAGAAATTATGGTAATAAATGTGTGTTCTTTTAAGCTGCTAAATTTGTGGTCATGTGTTAACATAGCAAGAGATAATTAATACACCTGCCCCTTTGGTTTGTGTGTGAAGGGCTTTGTAACCCACAGTGCACCACATAATCCCAAGGCGATATCAGTCCAGCACCCAGCCCACAGTCAGGCAGATCGTACTCACAATAACTGTTGGTGGATGGTGATATTCTTGGTAAAATGAGGTTAAAATGGCCATAAAGGTGAGCATTGTGACAGAAAAGACTGTGACATGACATAGCAAAAAGGCAAAAGATCGTGGGTTTTTTAAAAAGTGCAGGGGAGCCCTTCACCTTGAATATTTACGGGCAGATTGCTCATGAAAATAGGTTACCAGCTAATGAATCCCTTCCTAGCCCATCTCTCTGACTGTGTGGGGTCTGTTCCCATTCCACTGCTTGTGTGCAGGGGCCTGACCATGCCTATTGCCCCTTAGATTACAAGGCTCTAGAACTGGGCTCTGTACTAAGCCACCAGTGTCACTTGAAAACTTGAAATGTGACCAATGGAAACCGAGATGCACCCTGATTTTGAAGATAGTGCCATAAAATACACCCTGATTTTGAAGATAGTGCCATAAAAATGTAAAATGTCTTGTAAACCATTTTTTCGAGTTGAAAATATTTTGTGTATTTAGGGTTAAGTAAAATATATTATAAGAATTAATCTCACCTTTCTCTCTTTGCTTTTTTTTGATGGCTAGAAAATTTTAAATTACAAGTGGGCTTGCATTCTATTAAATTATATTTCTATAATTTCTATTGAACAGTTTTGCTGTAGAATAACATTAGACTTCCTGAGCTTGCAGCCCATACTACTCAATAGCTGTGTGATTTTGAGCATGGTGCTTAACTTCTCTGTGCCTCACTTCCCTCATCTGTAAATGCAGATAAGAAGATTATGTATTTTCTTTAAAAAATGTTCAAGAGTATAATACTGTATTGTTAACTCTAGATATAATGTTGTACAATGGTTCTCCAGAATTTATTCATCTTGCTTATCTGAAATTATGCATTTTGTTTTGTTTTGTTTTTAAGTAATCTCTGTTCCCAACATGGGGCTGGAGCTCACAACCCTGAGATCAAGAATCAGATGCTCTACCGATGAAACCAGCCAACAGCCCCTTATCTATCTATCTATCTACCTATCTATTTAGATGGGGGAGACAGAAAAAGACAGAGAGACAGAGAGAAAATCCTAAGCAGTTTCCATGCCCAGTGCAGAGCCCAACTCGGGGCTTAATCTCACAATCCTAAAATCATCAGCTGAGCCAAAATCGAGAGTTGGATGCTTAACCAACTGAGTCACCCAGGTGCTCCCCTGGATGATTCAGTTTAAAAAATTTAATTTTGAAATTATGCCTGTTGACCCACAGCTCCCATTTCCCCCTCTCCTAGCCCCTGGTAACCACCATTCTGCTCAGATTCTATGAATGTGACTGTTTTAGATGGCTCACGTAAGTAGAATCACGCAGTGTTTGTCCGTCTGTGGCTGGCTTACTTCACTTAGTATAATGTCCTTGAGGTTCATCCATCTGTCCCATATAGCAGAACGTCCTTTCTTTTTAAGGCTGAATAATATTCCATTTTTTAAAAAGGATCATTCCTAAAAGTGTGTTTGTAAGGATTAAATGAGATCCTCCATGCAAAATGTTTAGGGGCCCGAGTGTACACTCAATAAATGCTGGTTCTTATTATTTCCTTAATCCTCTTGTATGACGTGCCTGCTGTTGGGGGAGGACAGAGCTGAATCAGGCACAACCCTGCTCTCAGGAGACCATCTGGTGGGGAGTTAGACGTGTAGACAAGAAGAACTAGGCCCACCCCCTTGGCTCTGTGATGTGTCCGCATTCTTAAAACTGCCCTTAGCTTGTGTGACACCCCTTCTCTAGCATTTCCTCCTTTCCACCCCAAACATTGGTTCTACTTTCTCACAGGTATGTTCTGTGAATACTGGTGCCACCCCAGCTTCCCTTTTATTGCCCTCCAGACCCCTAATCTTTTAATCAACCTCAAGGCTTTCAAGCACCTAAGAGCTGATAATCTCCTAATCTAGCTCTACTACCTAGACCTCTACCCCTAAATCCAGCAGATCCAGCAAAAGTAGGTCTCCTTGGATGTATCACAGGTACCTCAAATTCAGGGGGACCCCAACTCAAAATCATGCCTCCTAGGTTCCTTATCTGATGGAAAAGAGACATCCCCTACCTCCTCAGCCAAAACCAGAGTCACACCGGGTCCCTGTCTACTCTTTGGGTTTATATTCAGCCCACCCCTGTCCTGTGGGTTCTGCCTCCCAAATGCCTGTGACTCCGACCCCTCTCCATCCTGCTGCTCTGCAAGGTACATGGTACTCATGATACGTTCCCACAATATGGGTCTGACATATGAATCTTCACTGTGTCATCTGTAAAATGGACTCCAACCTTTTAGTTTTATACGTTGATTTGCTCACTTCCTACTTTCTAAAATGCCATTTTGGGGGGCATTTTTGGACTGGTTCAGTCTGTGAAGCATCTGCCTTCAGCTCAGGTCACAAACACAGGATCCTGGGATCAAGCCCTGCATGGGGCTCCCTGCTCAGCTCGGGGAGTCTGCTGCTCCCTCTCCTTTTGCACCCCCCCATCCTCTCTCATTCTCTCTCAAATTAATAAATAAAATCTTTAAAACTCTTAAATGAAATTAAGTTAAATTAAATGCCATTTTTTCAGGTTCAATTTCAAATGCTGCATGGTAGAAAGACCCTTGGAGATCTGACTTCTCTTGGTCCACTAATCTCATTCCTTGTAAGTGTTCCACTCCCATGCTACATTGAACTGCTTCTTACTCTGCACACGAGCTGTTTGCTATACCTCCGTCTTTGCACGCATGGCTTCCTGTACGTAGAGCACCCTTCCCTATCCCTAACCTTTTGTCTTATCTATGGCCCCTGGTCTACCTGCCACCGGTCCCTTGAGACTTAGGGGTCTCCTCCTTCAGCAGCCTCTTTCCCATTCCCCTAGCACTGCCTGCACACCTCCACCCTAGTGCTCTGTGTTACGACATCTCACCTACTGGATTGTCAGTGCCTGAGGGTTAAGGCCATATCCTTCCTCACTGTAGCTTCAGCACCTTGTGCAGTGCTGGTACACAGAAGGTGTTCAGGAAATGTTTGTTAAAAAAACGAATGGAAGGGAAGATGGCAGAGTAGGAAGACCCTGGGCTCACCTCTTGCCACGTGGCCACCTGGAGAACACCCACATTGGCATAAATAACCTAGAAAGCCTCCCGAAATTGACAGAAGACTCTCGGCAGCCCCAAGTAGGCAAGAGGCCACAGAGAGGCAGATCCAACTCCTCCAATCGCTCTTGGCAAAATCCCATCAAAACAGTGCCACAAGCCCAGTGTACAAGCAGCCCAGTCAAGGGCCAGCACCACTTCAGAGTCAGTCCTGCTCTGGGGAAGGGGAAGAGAACCACACACCAGTCTGACTATGAGCCTAGCAGTGGGCTGAGGGCAGGCAGCTGGCTAACTGCAGGCCCTGCCTACCAATAAATCTTCACAGGGACAACACAGGAACAGTGCCCTGCAGTTTGGTGCTACTTCCTCTCTGGTAAATGCCTGGTCTTACTCAACTCAAGCCAAAAGCAGATCTGGACCTGCCCACTAACAGCACAGGCATCAGACTCTGCCCACAGTGGGCAGAGAGCCATCACAGGCTGGACTGAAGGCAAACACAGCTCCACCACAATGGCAGGATGCCCCTGTAGCAACAGAGAAGATACCCCTGAAGCACCATTTTCTGGTGAAAAGGAGGCACGGCACCACAGGAACTCTTCTTCATAAAGCCATTATTTTCAAGTGCAGGAGGCATAGCTGACTTTCCTAACACAGGGAAATAGACAGAATAATGGACAAAATGAGGAGACAGAGGAATACGTCTCAAATCAAAGAGTAGAACAAAATCAGAGCAAGAGACCTAAACAAAATGGAGATAATATGTCTGATAGTGAATTTAAAGCAATGCTTATAAATATCCTCGCTAGAATTAAGAAGAGTACAGGACATCCATGAGACCCTCCACCAAGAGACAGGAGACATAAAAAAGAGCCAATTAGAGACACTGGACTCACTAAGTGGAAATAAGAATAGACCACCTGGATTAATAGCAAACAAGAGGAAGTAGAAAAACGGATTAGCCACCTGGAGGACAGAGTAATGAGGAGTAATCAAGCTGAGCAGATGAGGGAGGAAATAGACCCAGAGAACTCAGTGACACTGTCAAGCATAATAGTCACCTGATAGGGATCCCAGAAGGGGAAGAGCGAGAAAAGGGGGCAGAAGAACTGTCTGAAGAAATCATAGCTAAAAACTTCTGGAATCTGGGGAAGGAAAGAAAAATCCAGATCCAGGATGCACAGAGAGCCCCCAAGAAAACCAACCCAAAGAGTTCTGCACCAAGACATTAAGTAAATAAGATGGTCAAAAATAGCAATGGAGAATTTTAAAAGCAGCAAGAGAAAGGAAAGCAGCGACATACAAGGGAAACCCCATACGGCTACCGGTGGGTTTTTCAGCAGAAACTTTGCAGGCCAGAAGGGAGCGGCATGATAAATTCCAACTGCTAAAAGGAAAAAAATCTATAGCCAAGAATAATCTATCCAGCAAGGCTTTTATTTAAAATAGAAGGAGAGATAGAGTTTCCCAGAAAAACAAAAGTTAAAAGAAAGCCAGCCACCTCCCTGTCACACACGATGCCATTGGCCTGTGGGTCCCAAATTCATGGTCCAGCCACCCCTCTGCCCAAGTCATCATGCACGATTTGCCACCTGCTCAGTGCCAAGCCATCACACCTTCACCACAGATTGCCAAGGGCTCAAACTGGCACTCTTTCCTGCAAATTTCAGCTGCTGTGTTCAAGTTTGTGCACAAAAGTGGGCATAATTATAAGAGCATAAATGAAGCAACCCAAACAGTGACAGTAATTTGGTAGAATATATATAATGGATAAAAGGAGTGTGCTAGGCTGAGAACATCTCCAACAAGCCAATATCAAAAAACAATTCATACAGCATGATTCTGGTTGATAAAAGAAAGAAACCCAGGAAAAATAAAAAGAAAGAGAGACAGAGTATCAGTGGTCTGAATTTCTGGCAGCCTGAAGCTTTGCATGCAAGGATGTGCCTGTCAGTAGCAAGAGAAAGGGGAGAAAAATTTAGCCCCATCGCAGGATCACCCTAAATTTACATGTTCATAAAATACATTGGTTCCTGTTCTAATTCCTACTAGTCACATAACAGACACACTGGCTTGTGAGTGGGAAGGATTTTGATGCCTCGGACTTGTTTCCTTGGACAGTGGGGATCCTTACCCCCAGAATTAAGACCTTCTAAGAGACAACACAGATCACGCATTGAAGAAAGTCTGAATGCCAACCCCCGCCCCCCAACCTTCTGCCCTCATCCTCAGTGGGAAGAGAGCCAACCAGATGCATGGCCCCGGTTCCGGTTAATACTAAAGTTTTTTTTAATTAGCAGAAGACTTCTCCTTCACTGATCTGCTATCACTGTCCTGTTCCATAAGGCTGAGATCTAGGGTGTCTGCTTGACGTCTTGGCTTCTCCCTGAAACATCAGTCACATTAAGGGCTACTTCTGCCCTATCATGGCTGTACCCCCAAAGAGCATTTGTTCACTGCTTTTCCAGGCAAGGGTTATGCTTGATATCCTGTCTAATCAAAGCATTCACTCAAGCAAGGGGAAATGGGTTAAGAGACGGTGAGGGATGGGTCAGATACCAGGGCATGTTCTAGATATGACCAGAAGAGATGGCTGGAAAGGATATGCCACAGCGCGTGGCTCTGAAGAGCCCACTGAGCTGTGGGGAGAAGGTGTTTTTGAACTTCTGGAAATCTTAGTGCTTCCACAGCACGCATGAGAATGGGTATGGGAGAAATTCAACACTAATGAGGAAGACATTGCTCTTCCATGGACAGAATAAATTCCTGGAAGGCGGGGGCTGTCTGGTACCCACCTTGGTGTTTTTCACAAAACATGCTTATTGAAACAAACTGAATTCGGAGCCACCGAGTACAGTTATATCCCAGGATAACAAAAAGACAGCAGATCAAGTGATCCCTAGCCCATGTAGGCTTCTTGATCAACATGGTGAGAAGAGAACAAGTTGCTCTTATGTATTTGGGTCCTTCCATCTTATCTCAACATCTTTCTTCTATGGCCAGACTTGTCCGTTCAAGAGCGAGCCCTTTCATGTGCCAGGCAGAGATGCAGTGTGGAGATGGCAGTGGGACGTAGGATGGGAGAGTATCCAGGAGCTTGGGGAAAGGACCTCTGGAGCATGAACAGGTAAGGCCACAGAGAAGAAACCACTCATTTCTGCCTAGAAACTTATTCTATGGAATAAGTTACTTTATGTCATCAATGTCATTTCCCCAGCAATTTTGTATGATAAAGCCCATAAGCTTTATAAAGTGTGCTATATAATTCTTCTTAATAGAGTTTATTAATTCTGCATAATGAAGTCCACAGCTGCCTGCAGGGACCTGATAGTCAAAGCCACTTATGTGAACTTTCTTTGGCCTTCTAGAGCTCTCATTTAGGTTGGATTTACCTGACTGCCTATGAGGCTGTCCTGGGGACACCTGTGACGTCTCCAACCCTTATCCTCAAAGTTCTTCACCTCTGCTTTTTTTTTTTTTTTAAGATTTTATTTATTTATTTATTTATTTGACAGAGAGAGAGAGAGAGAGATCACAAGTAGGCAGAGAGGCAGGCAGAGAGAGAAGGAAGCGGGCTCCCTGCTGAACAGAGAGCCTGATGCGGGACTCGATCCCAGGACCCTGAGATCATGACCTGAGCCGAAGGCAGCGGCTTAACCCACTGAGCCACCCAGGCGCCCTCACCTCTACTTTTTATGCTCTTTTCTTCCCAGGCGCTGGTGTCCTAACTTGTTCACTCTCTCTCTCTCATTCATTCAAAAGATGCTTATTGACCACTGAAGAATTTTACTAGGTTTTGGCAAAACAGAGATGAAGAAAAGACTGTCACTTTCCTGGGGGACCTCATAGTCTGGGGCAGGGGGAGACAGATACACACATGCACAGTTCCAGTGCAATCTACTGAGCGCTTGTCAAAGGCATAAGGAAACATGGCTGTACTTACGTCCTCCCTATTCCTACTTCCAAAGCCAGGAAAGAATCTGATAAATTACTTCATGCTGAGATAGGGGAGTCTGATGGGAACCAAGTGCGGTACCCTTCTGAGAAGCATTTTTGCTTATTTCCTGGCATCTTCATTTTTTGCATGTTTATTGATCAAAACCAATATGGTAAGTGTGCTTAAACTATTCCAGTTTTTTTTTTTTTTTTTAAGATTTTTTTCATTTGAGAGAGAGAGAGCACGCGTGCGCACAAGCTGGGGGCGGTGGGGGGCGGGGCGGGAGGCAAAGGGAGAAGCTGATTGCCCAGCAGAGCAGGAAGCCCAATGCGGGGCTCGATCCCAGGACCTTGAGATCATGACCTGAGCCAAAGGCAGACGCTTAACCAACGGAGCCACCCAGGCGCCCCTAAAATGTTCCAGTTCTAGTACCACTCCTCTAATTCAGGCTTTCACCCCTGCACTTCTTTTCTTCTTCCTAATAACTCCCGGCCCCCTGCTCCTCACTGGCTTGTCGGATTAATTCACCTGGAGTGAATTCTGATCACGGCCCTTACACCTGCTGGCCAAGCAGCTGAACTCCCTCCACCTGGATCCCGAAATTTATAGAATGGTTATGGCGATGTCCTGCTGATTTCGTTATGTATTTGTAGCAAAGAAATGGGATAATGTTCATGAAAAAATCTTAAAGATCGTAAGCAGCGACATGCATGTGATTTTCGTTACCATTTTAGTAGCTGGCTTCAAGGCGCTGGCCGGGAGAGAAAATCGATCTGCAGCCCATTCCCACTCCCCACTTGCTGCCGGCTGTTTCCGGCTCTCCTCTTGGCCTCCAAAATGAGTGCTGCAGTCTTACCAGATTGGTCTAGTCCACATCCCCTGAGTCTGTCTCCTTAGTACCCCATCTGCTCCATCTTCCAGGCTATCCCTTCTGCCCGGATGTGCTCTCCTCCCCTGCTGTTCACCCATGCTCTACCCTCTTCCAAATCTTACCTTCTTTTCCTCTTTAGCTAGTTCTATTTCTCCTCCTCAGGACAGACTTCTTCTAACCACACTGGCTCATGGTAATTTCTCCCTCTCCTGAGCTCCTTCCCATGGTACCGCAGACCAGGCAGGTGGGGCCTCAGCCTTAAGGAAAGGTTACAGAGCTTCTCGACGGCTGTGAATTGTTTTCTCCTCTCAACACCCCTGAATTATGTCCACCACCACCACCACCACCCCCCGCCCGCCCTGCCCAAACACAGATGCTGAAATCCTAACCCTGAGTACCTCTGAAGGTAAAGGTCTTTGGAGATAGTCTTTAAAGAGGAATTGAGTTACAACGAGACCATTAAGATGGGTCCTAATCCAATCTGCTTGATGTCTTTACAGAGGAGATTAAGGCACAAACAGGTGTAGAAGGAAGACTGTGGGAAGACACCTGGAGAAGACAACCATCCACGCCCCGGCTGACACCTTCCTTGATCTTGGAATTCTAACTTCCAGAACCGTGAGAAAGTTTGTTTCTGTTGTTTCAAGAAGTCACTCAATCTGTGGTACTTTCTTATGGAAGGCCCTCAGCAGACTACAATCACCCAGAAAGGCAGCCACTTTTGATCTTCTCCAAAGCTCCACTTGGGAAAATACTTGCCCAGTCCCTTGTCATTTTTTTCTCATTTGCCTCTGTATTTCCCCCATGTCTTTTCACGTGGTGTACCCTACAGCACAAGCCAGCCGTAAATTACTAAAACTCGGGGCCATGACGCCTATCACACGTCCGCAGTAGGGCCCCAAAAGGGGCTGAGCACAGGGGTTGTGTAAGAGATGCCCGGAGGCAAAGCATGTTGGAAAAGTGTTTCAGCCAGTGGGCTCCTTCAGACTGCCCTCAAAGGAAGCTCGCTGAGGACATTTGTTCTTTTTTTGAAATGTTTTTCTCTAGGAAATAAAATCTCTTGCCACGAAACACATCTGGCCAAGAGAGTACAGAGCCATGACATTAAATGTAATTGACATTAGAGCATCTCCCTGGACTTCTGTTGATGGCGCTCCCGGGCTTCAGGGTGTGGGGTGCACTAAGCACTGACATTCAAGCTTGCCCATCGTCTGGAACACTGAGCTCTCCTCCTCTCTGCAGGCACAGAGCAGCCTCCGGGGCTTGAGCAAATAAGAGTTTCAGCTACTTTCTCTTTGTGGAGGAAGGAGCAACTCAAAACTTTTATCTGATCTTTCTCTCTGAAGTTTCTTTTTTCTCCTGCCAGCTTCTCCTTTGAGTCCTTTTGCTTAGATCACAGAAATCCCCAGAGATTCACCTCCCCCACTTAAGACTTTTAGCCCAACTATGGAAAACACGAAACCCGTTTTCATGCGCTTTAATAAAGCAGAGGCAGGCTGGAACACTGAAAAGAAAATTGACTATGGACTAACAGGGAAAGGAGCAACAAAGGCAGACGCGACTTAACATCTAACAACATTTACAAAGCCTTTGTTTTTTAAACAATTGGTCCACTTAACTTGCTCACAGACACTCTTCTTTCCATCTCTAGGCTGAGTAAATTTGTAATTCTTTGGCTTTTCTTCCTTCAAAAAGTGGGTTGATGGCGTTCCCAGGGATGAATATCACACTTCTCAGCTCTCCTCTGTGGCCAGACAGAGCATGGGCTCAACCACGCCCTCTGACGCCCCCCTGCCCTACACAGGTAGTGTCAAAGATGATCTCCTTGCCCCCTATCCTGACCTCTACTCGTCAACGAGAAGCTAGTTCCTCTTTGTAATTGGGGTACAGGCCAGCAAACTTGAAGACACAGAGCTAGGTCCCTATCCTAAAACCCTGACGAAATAGGTCGAGAACTTAGGAGGCATATCGGCTAGTGGGACAGTCCTCCGAGGAAGCCACTGTTCTGCGTTCCTCACCAGCCTCTATTTGAAAGCCCAAGCATCTTACGCATTTGTGCTATCCATGCAGCTGGGGCCTTGCCAAGGTGGATATTTTATCCCGGAGTTTAAGTTATTTATTTATTTATTTTAGATTTTATTCATTTACTTGAGAGAGAGCATAAGCAGGGGGAGGGGCAGAGGGAGAGAGAGAAGCAGACTCCCCACTGAGCAGGGCACCCCATGCAAGGCTCCATCCTTGGACCCTAGAATCGTGACCCGAGCCAAAGGCAGATGCTTAACCAACTGAGCCACTCAGTGCCCCTTAAGAGCTGAGGGATACATGTAGTCCTGGGAGAACGGAGGAATCGTGGAGGTAAAATAGCTGGGACCAGCTGATCAGCTGGGTCTGCATTCCAAAACAAAAGGCAGAAGAACTTGGAGAGGTGCTGGTCACAGTTGCGGAATGTTTTAGGTGGGTTTAGGACATCGGGTCTAACCTTAATTAATCCCAGTTCAGGAGAACTTCAGAATGTCAGAGCTAGAATATCTTAGAAATCACCAGGACAACTCTTTTTTTTTTTTTTTTTCCACTTAAAGATGAAATGAAGACGCAGAGGCTCAGTGTCTTGGCCAAGGGTTAGCAAGGTGCAGGTAAAGGACGCAGCGGGAACAGGAGGAGCTCTGGCCTTCCGAGTTCAAGTACAGTTTGTTCTAATTGCCTCCAGAGTACCGTCCAGAGGAGAGTGGGGAACCACTGCCTTCTCCTAAGGCACCAGACTTAGGGAGGGACTCAGCACAGACCATGCCCCTTTCTGCAATCATTACCTGAATTTTTTTCCTGCTCCTTCTTTTGTGGTCCCCTCTGCACAAAACACTCAGGTTTGGTCACACAGATCACTTACCACCACCCCCAGCCCCGGAGAAATACTCTGTGCTGCTTTGCTTAAACTCTGACGGCCAGCCAGCCTTCGTCAGGGTAGGAAGATGGGGTAAGCGGAAGCACCCTGGATGGTATGGTTGGGGGGACTGGGGTTCTAAAACCATCTGCCTCCGACCTACCTTGGGATCTTAGGCAAGTCACGTGCTGCTGCTCAGCCTCAAAGTGCCCTTCCAATTATAGCCTGCCATCCCATCTATCACAGTGAGCAATCCCTTCTAATGAGTTAGCTAGCTAACTCTCAGCTCACCCAGATAACATACTGCTGTAATCTTGATAAAATGCCTCTGTCCTGGAGAGAGCTATTTAAGAGCAAGAAAACAGTAGAGAATTGAGGCACTGTGGAAGGCTTGAGCGCCAGTCCCCATTGCTAGAAATCAGACTGGGGGACTCTAGGGACAGTGCCGCCACGGTCTGCTGGCTTTGGGTGGGCCCATGAACCCACCGTCTCCCTCATTAAAAAATACTGCTCGTTATTTCTCCATGTGTTGTGCTGTTTGGGTATATTATGTTAGTTTTGCAATAAATCACAAAGCCAGGAGACTACCCAAATATTTATGGTCCCTAAGATCAAGGTTTATTCAACTGTTAACCTTCCATTGCGTGTTGTGAAAATACAGAAGATCTGGAACCAGACAGACCTGGACTTAAAGTCAGCCTTATTGCTTCTGGCTGATGGGCTTGGGCAAGTTACTTCACCCCTCTGAGCCCTGGGTTGTTTTCATTTACCAAGTATGGTGCTGACTAGTACCTGGGTCACAGGTCGTTATGAGGATTAAATAAGATGGTCCCATAAAGGGCTTCTCAGTATGGCCCAGAGAAAATGTTCAGTGAGTATTAGCCATGACTGTTGGGATCCTGTATCTAATTCTAGATTTATTTATTTATTGGGGGGAGGGGCAGAGGAAGAGGGGAGAATCCCAAGCAGACTCCCCGCTGAACATGGAGCCCACTGTGGGGCTTGATCTGGAGACCCTGAGATCATGACCTGAGCTGAAATCAAGGGTCAGATGCTTAATAACCAACTGAGCCACCCAGGGGCCCCTCCTGCATCTAATTCTTCCTCTCCCTTTACGTGCCAGGCATTGTGCTGGGCCGTGGGGGTTTCAAATATAAAAGACAGCTTTCTCAAGAAGTTCGTGAAGTAGTTCCCATCGGGTTTGGTTCGAAGACCTTTAGAAAATGTGGGAAAGACCAAAGGTCTGTCAAAGCATTAAAGACACAAATGGACTTCACTATGGGTGTGTGTGTGTTATTTTTGAAAATGATTAAGACAGTGTCTGGAAAGCTCAGCAAAAACCCAGTGTCTCCTGGGAGCTATTTAATAGCTGCTTAGAGTGAGAAGATAAATATCGGGCTATGAACCTTCCAGAACAAGCTCCTGCATGATTACCTGCAGGCCACTGTGAGGACGCAGCTGCCGGCCCCACCCTGGGCGAGCCTGGGCAGGAGGGGAAGAGGGAGGGAGAAACAGACCCGGAGGCTGAGAGGCTCCTAGTGTCTGTCTGGGCTCCCCCTGCTGCGGGCTACAGTGAGGCCCTCCCAGCAGGTGTGGGAATCATCGGAGCGTGTCCAACACGGGAAGGAGAGAGCATGAGGACACACAGCTTGCTGGATGGAGCCAACAAAGGTTGAAAATCTGTGTGCTGCGCTGGTTATAATTTATATTAGCCTTACTGCTTCAATATTAACGACTTCATGCTTAACAAAATAGGAAATGGTCAACGGACTATTGGAAGGCAGTGAGGTTAAGTACTGTTATGTTGGAGGCGCTTTGCTGGGGTGGGTGGGGGCCGGGGCGTGGGTAGGCAGCAGCCTGGGCCGGGCTGAGGTGTGGGAACACCCACAGGATGACGGGGATGCCCTGAGTCTACAAGAATGAGTAAGTGTTTTCCAGAATTCTCCAGAAGGACTTTCAGTTGATTAATAATTGTTGCTTTAAAAAATTCTTTTTGGGGGACCTGGCTGGCCCAGTCTTTTAAGCATCCAACTCTTGGTTTCGGCTCAGGTCATGATCTCAGGGTTGTGGGATCGAGCCCCAAATCAGGGTCCATGCTCAGCAGGGAGTCCACTGGAGATTCTCACTCACCCTCCTTCTGCACCCCTCACCCCCACTCAGGTGCACACTCGCACCAAAAAAAAAAAAAAAGAGGAATTCATCCATTTTCGTATTATATCTACCATGTTTGTTATTAAGACCTCCTGCCTAATGATGATGGAAATCATCTTTTTCTTTTTCTTTTTTTTTAAGATTTCATTTATTTATTTGACAGACAGAGATCACAAGCAGGCAGAGAGGCAGGCAAAGAGAGGGAGGAGGAAGCAGGCTCCCCGCTGAGCAGAGAGCCCAATGAGGGGCTCGATCCCAGGACCCTGGGATCATGACCTGAGCCGAAGGCAGAGGCTTTAACCCACTGAGCCACCCAGACGCCCCTGATCTTATTTTTCTAATAAGCTATTAAACATTCTGCAAAGCACTAAACAAACCCCGGTAAAAAGGATTTATTGCAATAATCCAGGTATACCCTCATAAACGTAATTTTTTTTTTTTTTCCTGAGAAGGTTAATAAATACATTTGGGGAAGAATGGTCCTTGGGAGCATGGATAGCTGTATGGCTTCTCTGCATGTTTCATTTTTTTAAAAAATAAGTTTTTTTTTTTTAAAGATTTTATTTTTTTATTTGAGAGAGGAAGAGAGTCACAGTGAGAGAGGGGACACAAGCAGGGGGAGAAGGAGAGGGAGAAGCAGGCTTCTTGCTGAGCAGGGAGCCTAACGTGGGGCTGGATCCCAGGACCCCAGGATCATGACCTGAGCTGAAGGCAGATGCTTAACTGAAACACCCAGGGCCCCCCTTCCCTGCGTGTTTTAAAAACGTCCTAAATGCTGGCTCATGTGCGCATTGACTGTTGAAGAAATCTGGAGACCACAACAGATACTCAACACAAGAACCTAGGGACCAGGGGCTGATTTATGCTGAAATTTTGGGATGTTCTGGGTGAGAGACAGGTCTTCAATTTACTGATTTCCTGAGATGTACAGAATGAATGGCTTGGGCCTCCTCCCCCATGAACCTCTCAGGCACGAATGTTTCAATGAACTTGACAGAACCTGCCTTGCCACTTTTTGATAGAAACCGGTAATTTTAGGTCTCCTTAGCATTCCTCTCACAGCGACACTGAAAAGAGGTAAGAAAAGCTGTTACTCAGCCAAAGGGATGAACTGTGTGCCAACTCAATGCCCAGCCCTGGGTTCTGCCAGATGGAATTTGGCAGAGAAGTCATCTAAGACTTGGTCTCTAACTGCAAGTTACTTATAATCCATTTGGGGAGGTAGAGCTAAGATAGATGAAGCAAGTAATTTAATCTATTAAGTATTTATCAAGCCTCTACCATGCCTGAGCACTCTGTGATTTGTCTTCCTTACATACAGAACCGCTGGACCTTACTTCTAAGGCAATGGTCCTCCAAGAGCCTTTTTCAAACAACATCATCTGGGAACCTGTTACAAATGCAAAATCTTAGTCCCATCCCCACAGTCTCTGGGGTGGGCCAGTGCTCTCTGTTTTAACAAGCTCTCTGGTGCTTATGACTTGCACCCATGCTCAAGTTTGAGAACCACCTGATTCAATAGGCCCGGGGTGGGACAGGTGTGTTTGGGCTCCTAAAATGTTCCAAAGCTTCCCAGGGAGAAATACGTGAAGCCAGGCCTGGGGGCTATTGTGCAGCTGCAGCATGAGGGATGCAGGGGGGCAGAGACCCAGGACAGAAAGGGGTTCACAGTCTAGTGGATGACAAGAGCAGTGAATGCTGCTTGAAGCGGAAAACTTGCTTGTCAGTGGTGGGAAGTCTGGAGCCCACCCTGCATCCTGAAGTTGAGCAGGACCCCAAGAGCTGCAGGAGGACCTTTCAGGGGACAGAGGAGCAAAAGGGCCAGAGGCAGGAAAGAGTGAGAAGGGCAGGCAGTAACCTGCTCTTAACTCAGCACTGAAGAAAGCATCCATTTGTTCCTTTAATAAATGTTTCCTGAGTGTCTAATCTTGTGGCTGATTATTTATGATTTATAACTCACTGATTTCCAAAAAGGATTTGAGGTCATTTATGATGTTAAAACACATCTAACATGGGAACATGAATAATGCAAATAGAATAGAGTCCCATTAAAAGAACTAGGAAAGAGAGGCACCCGGCTGAATGAATGGAGAGCTAGCTAGGAGCAAGGCCCTGCAGGAGAAGCTATGGGCTTGTGCAGAGATGAGGGAAGCGGCGCACATGGGAATATACGCACAGATAACCATATTTGGGCAAAGAGCTATGCAGGTGTGAGATGGTCTCCAGCTGTGGAAGAGGGTGCCCAGGGCTTGAAGGAAGGAGAAGGCTTGGGTGCTGGGATGAGGGCCACAGCTGGGAGCGGGAAGGAGCTTCAGTGGAAGGAAGAATATCCACAAAGTCCCCAAGGCAGGTAGTAATGGCGATTACAGGTAGGATAAATCAGTGGGAATCGTGAGATTTTTCATACCAAAAAAGCAAGGCTAAATCTTAGAGAGAGCGAGGGCATGAGCAGGGAGGAACAGGAGAAGCAGGCTCCCTTGCCGAGCAGGGAGCCCAACAAGGGGCTGGATCCCAGGACCCTACAGTCAGGACCCGAGCTGAAAGAAGATGCTTAACCGACGGAGACACCCAGGTGCCCCATCTTAGACGGTCTTAACTTCACTCCGAGAAATTTGTGTGCAGTTTGTTGGTCAGTGGAAGTCACTGAGGGAGTTACCGCAGGAGAGAAACGTGAAGGAAACGGAATTAAGCAGAAGCATGTAGGATGAGGTGGAAGCAGGGAGTAGAGGCAGGAAGACCACTCGGGAGCTCGGGGCTCATCTGCAGAGGAGTAGGGGTGGCCCAAGCTGGGGGCGGTGGGCAGGGGGGAGCAAAAGGAAGGGAGGTAGTTGAAAGAGAGGCTTTGGAGTTATGACGGACAGCTTGCTACTCAAAGTATGGTCCTGGGACCAGCAGCAGTGGCACCTGGGAGCTTATCAGAAATCAGGACCTGAGCACCCCCCCCCCAATACTCCCCTCAAGAGTCAGAATCTGCATTTTAACAAGAACTGGGGAGATCTGTATACAGTAAGTTAGAGAAGCATTGGTTCCTTGGACCTGGAAGCTTGCTGAAGGTGGGGAGCACCGAAAGGAGATTCTAGGATAGCGTCAGATGTTTTGAGGATTAGATCATAAGGGGTTGGGGATAGAGTTAGAATAAGTTTATGTTGAGGTAGAAAAGACCAGACTGATGGCCCATTTGTGGGCTCAGGGGCCCGGAGCAAGAGGGATACGTTGGGAGCCAGAGTATTCGAGCTCATTTTCATATCTTTACTCCAAATCTGAATCATCTGGGTTAGCCACTTAAATCATATTATGTATAATTTTCTCTGAAAAATGGAAAAATGAGAGTATCGCCCAGATTTTAAAAGTTGTATAGGAAAAATAAAATCAAATTGATCCACCACGTTTGCCTACAATAATCATAGGGATGATACTAACAACATAGATTACCATTTACCGAGGGCTTGCTCTGTTCCAGGTAAAGTACTAAATAATTTACTTACCTGAAAATCGGTAATCATGCCTACCAAACACCTGTCTTTACTTTTTGCTAATTTTTATCTCGTTTATACCATATAGTCTAGCTATCTTCCCCAATAGACCCTTCAGAGTTTTCCCAGTACTTAATATTGGGCCTTACAATAAACTCGTGTGGTGGTGTTGTTTTGGTTTTAATGAATGAAAAACCAATAGCGTGAGAGTAACGATCCATATGGGGTTTTAGATATTGTGTTGTTTGGGTTCATATTACATTGTATTTGTTTATGCATCTGGCTCCTCTAGGAAGAGACAAGTTTCATCATTCTCCTGTTCCCAGAAGTGAACCCACCATCAGGCATATATTTAAGTGCTCAATAAATTTGGACGAACAAAATGAGCCTGTAGTTTGCACTAAAAGGTTTTTAAAATGGAGTCATAAACTCCTGAAGTTAGTAAAAGGGGATTAAAACCAAATAATTGTGTAATATAATCAAGTATTGTTTCATTTGGCCAAGGAAGAAAGGGTGTAGTAGTAACTGAAGAGGGGTGAGCTCCACAAAGTTCTAGGAAAACGAAACAGAAACATGAGGTTTTGACAGCGTCATTCCACTCTGTGAGGGGAACAGACTTTTTTCTGATGAAAACAGACACCTCTTCCAGCTGGAGATGGCTTCTCCTGTTATACCAGCCTGCTAGAAGAATCTTTAAGTCTACTCTGATGCCCTCTGGTCTGGAATCTGGCCTCCTGAGGACACACAACGGGCCCTGCCCCCATGGGAGGGGCCTAAACAAGAAACTGATCTTGATACAAGTCGCTAAAAACAGTCTCACAAAGTAGAAAGAAGTTTGAATCCCAGCCACCACTAAGCCTGAAACCTCAGGCAATTTACTTGGCTTCCATGGGCTTCAGATTCTTCAAAAAACAAGAATGAAACTAACCTCCCAAGCTTATGAACATTAAAAACCAAGATAGTGTGTAGAAAGCTCCTAATCCAGTGTCTAGAACCTAATACAATACCATCCATGCTTCTGTCCATCCGTGCCTCTGTCCATCCTGTACCTCCCCGTGCCTACCAGATATCCCTCTCACGGTTAACAGGGACATATTATTATTCTGTATTCCTGTGGGTGTATGCAGGCCCACGTGACCACCTCAAAGTACCATTTTCCTGTGGTCTCAGGGAGCCTTCCTTCAGCTCCTTATTTGCAGATCCTGCCTTCCTAGCAATTCCTCCAGCTGACTTGGGGGGGGGCAGTGTTCTTTTTACCCAACCCCAAGTCAGCAGGATGAGTCCAGACCCTCCTTTATGTATTTATTTATTTTTAAGATTTTATTTATTTATTTGACAGAGAGACAGATCAGAAGTAGGCAGAGAGAGAGGGGGAAGCAGGCTCCCACAGAGCAGGGAGCCCGATGCGGGGCTCGATCCCAGGACCCTGATATCATGACCTGCGCCGAAGGCAGAGGCTTAACCCACTTAGCTACCCAGGCACCCCGAGACCCTCCTTTAGTCTTTCCTCCTCCTAGGCACTAAGAGAGCTTAAGGTCTACCTAGGACCCGTGGAATCTAGTGACCTCTCCCTACGCAAAGACCAAGGAAATCACAATGATGCCAAGGGTAGAACTTGGCTGAGGTCAACAGACCAGACTGGACTGTGGATGCTGTCAAGCCATGTTTCCCTTTTTCAAGCTCTGTTAAAGGTCTGCTGCTTCCAATTTGCAGAAAATGGTCTTAAATTAGATCTTAAGGGGAAATAAAAGAAAAATTCAGGGGCGCAGGGATGGAAATCCCTATCACAAAGCCATACGGGCTTGTCTTTAAACTCCTCTAAAAACTCTTGATTTGAGGTCCTGATCTTTCCATTTATTCCACCTTCCAACCTCCCTTTGGTCCTGTCTTGTTCTTACCATGCAAGCCTGAAGGGGGAGCCATTGAGCCCAAGCTCTGGGACATCTGTAGTGTTTGAAGGTATGGACGTTTCTAGTAGTTACTGCCAGCCTCCCTGAGGCCAGGTGCCTCTCCTCCAACTTCATCACTTTTGTCAACCCCAGGGCTACACCCTCTTCAGAGGAATTGACTATAAATGGTCATCAGGGGAAGCAGCCAGAATGCCAAGAGCTATAAGCCTGACAGAGCTTGTGTATCAGCCTGACAGCTTCAATAGCCCGGAGTCTCCATGGAATCCCAAACAGCCCTTGTTTCTTCCTCCCCAACCAAGGGCTGCCTGTCTGCCTCCTTGGCCTTGTGTAAACAAGAGAGAGCATGCTGCATTTGGAAGAGAAGGCTGGTGACCTTCCTCAGTGCTGGAGCACAGGTCAGCACGTCACTGCTCAGCCTGGACGTGGACTCCTTCCCCACCGTTAGGTCTTCCTGACTTCTAGAAACCGGGGCCACGGGAGTTTTATCATCTCAGAAGTCTGCAGCCAAAGGTGAGACATGTCCACGAACAGTATCAAATCCCTGGGTCTGCACGTAGTAATAACCACAGACGACGTGCCCTAGCATCTCCCATGGCCCTGGGCACACAGTCAGTACTCAATAAGTGATAGCTATTGTTATCAATAATCTTCTAGATCTTCAAGAGCCTCCTATGAAGAAATATCTGCTTTTCTTTCTTTCTCTTTTGCCATTGGCAGCTGCAGAAACAGGCTCTCAGAGGAGTTCAAAGACTTATTCAAGGTTTCATGGCCATGGAGCCCGAAAGATGGGAGTGTGGAGCTGGGCTGGTTTGGTCACAGAGATCATTCTGCATCAGTCTTACCCAGGATGACAGTCCTAGCTCTGATTAAGCACCTCCCTCCCCTTCTGGGCTTGTAGTATTAGTTGGCATCAGTGATCTCTAAGGATTCTCCTCATATAACCTGCTGTGACTTGGAAGTGCCAACTCAGGGAGAAGGGGAGCTCTTCCCTGGCTGGGAAATCTACCTCCATCCCCATGGCAGATCGGGGAGGAGGATGATGTTCCTCAAGAAGCAAATGAAGAGCCTGGGCTTTCTTATCAGGTCCCAGGTATGACAGACCATCTGGGGTGAAGGACGCTTCACAGCAGAATGCCTGATCTTCAGCCGACTGAGGACATCAGCCTGCCAATATGGGCAAAGGACGTGGGGCTGGAGAAACTTCTCCCAAACAACCTGAGGTGAACATGTTCTCAGCACTTGGAAATCTACTACCATCAATTCCTCTTTCCATGTCAGCCACCGCCCTCCTCATGTCCTCTAAGTGACACATGGGCTCCCCCCCCTCCCACAATGAATCTGCATGGGAGGGTCATATATCTGCCCAAGGCAGTGCTGGGGCATCGCACCCCAAAGCTGAGACTGGGGTGTTCCAGCTTCAGCCAGAAACACCAAAGGACAGCCACCCACACCAGGCTCTCCCCATACATCGGGATTCAACTGGTTTCGTTTTGTGGCTTTTCTCTAAAAGTCCTTTCCGTCTAGTCTTGGAAACAACTGTGGTAGTGGGCTAGTTCATAGGATAGGGCTGCTGTTGGGAGTGTGAGGATCCCTGGGGCCGTTTTCCTCCCTGACATTTCAACTGTGCTACAATACCTCTGGGAGAGGGCCAGGGCAGCCACGCAACTGTCCCTGCCCAGCTGTCAGTACCCTTCCTAACGCCACCCTTTCCCGATCAAAATTCACCTCCTCCCAGAAGCCCTCTGAGATTTGATCCAGCAGCACTGCCTTCCGGTCCCACCCCCTCTGTGGAATTTACAGGGTTCATAGGCTGCTACTTACGTTCTCATTTATATTTCTCTGAGGTTGGTGCTGTCTCAGGGTTCTACTTTTAGTTTTTTCTTCTCTATTTTGTGTATCCCATTAGATTAGGAGGACTTTAGGACCAAAAAGCCGAGTCTCCTCATCTCCCTCAGTTCTGAGTTTTGCAGCGTCCAGTCTGGGCTTTGCAAGGGCTACACTGCATTCATGTAGCGGGTTCCCTCTGCCCCCGAGTCTCCAGGATCGGGGCACATGAGAGGGCAGTGGGGAAATCCCTGCTCTTCAGAGACCTTAGCGCTCCGTAAGGAGGGGAGGGGCAGAACAGAGCTGGTCCCCCAAAGGACCAAGTATCTATTTTTGCACCCTGAAAACGAGCTGTCGGGCCCCTGCTGGGGAATCATCTCATGGCACTGGGCTCCCCGGAGACAGCTGGGCTCAGAAGGTCCAGGAGGAGGCGCAAAGAGGGAGAGATGACGCTTTGCCTGTGAGGGCCTCCGGGACTCCCAGGGGAACCCACAGGCCTCATATATATTTATGCTAATGAGTACTGTGTAGCCAAGAGCCCCGCTGGGTTTGGGGAGCAATTGGCCCTGCTCTGAACACAGTCTGCTTTGTCTGCAGGGCCTTAGGTTCAAATTGCAGATCTGCGTTTGGAAGTACAGCTGACATGGAAACCTGCCCAGGCCTATAGCAGAATCACAGTGGGCTCTGGGAGAAAGCGGAGCTCCTGACCCTCTTTTCTTGGACAATGCCCTGAAACCCAGGGGTGGCTGCAGTCAGCTTGTCTACCTTCCAGGCTCCAAGAAGGGCCGTGCCCAAGTCCTCTCAGGCAGGGGAGGTTGTTGCCCTATTCTGAAGGCCTCACCTCTCCCCTTTCCCCCACCCTCACCCATTCCAGTAATAACAACCTGTGCGAGTTCCCCCCTTTGGCTAACTAAAATCTGTTTCACTGCAAGGAAGCCTGCTTTTTCTTGCTGCTTCTAGGAAGGTCAGTCCACAGCCATCTTACAGACTACCTCCCTGGCCTGAGAACTCCCCGAGGCCTCCTCTGTCCCGGCTCAGCCACCAGTTTCTTTATCCGTTCATCCCTGGGCACCTACTCTGTGCCAGGCAGCAAGCATCCCAGGAGGCTCTCCATTCTCACAATCCTATGGTCTTACGTGGGGAGAGAGGCAGGGGGAGGGAGCAAGAGACAGAAAGATACATTTATTACAACAAGTGATATTTGCCGGAAGGGAGCTATGGACAAAGTCTTTGGGAGCAGAGCCAAAAGCAACACGCTCACCTCTGAGCCTGGCCACCAAGGCCAAGGAAGCCATTCCCAGGGTGAGAAAGGAAGGCCAAGGGCGTTCTAAGCAGAGGGAAGGCTGAGCATGTGGACCAGAAGATCTGAAGGGGCCTGCCCCCTGGGGAGCAGCAAACCACAGGAAGGACTTGGAACCCTATCATCCAGTCTAGAGACAGCAGGCTGCTGAAGCCCGGGTTAAGCCGGGGTATTAACCCTGGTCAGCTTCGAGTCCCAGAGGGGAGCCCTGGAGACAGTTCAGGCTGGGCTGGGAAGGGGGTGGGATGAGAGAAGGGAGGGCGGCCGGGAGTCTGCTCTGCTGCTCATTCAGCCCAAAGAGAAAACCATTTAAGGAGGGGTGGCACTTCTTTAAGCCATGTTTAAAGTAACATTTAAAAAATAAAACTGATACCTATTGGGGCACCTGTGTGACTCAGTCGATTAAGCATCTGCCTTTAGCTCAGGTTGTGATCCCAGGGTCCTGGGATCAAGCGCGTCCTGCATTGGGCTCCCTGCTAAGTGGGGAGCCTGCTTCTCCCGCTGCCTCTACCCCTGCTCGTGATCTCGCTCTCTCTCTCTCTCTCTTGCTCGCTTGCTCTAAAAAATAAGAAAATCTTTTAAAAAACAATGTGGCCAATTGTTTCAAAGAAAATAATAAATACATAAATCTTATGCCTACTTATTATACCAAACCTGGGAAATAAGGACAAAAAATAATGAAGAAAAGAACTACCACCAGTAAAATTTCCTTCCAGTGCGTTTTCTGGGCATTTACATGCACCCAAAGTCGTCATCCTACCGTATGTACATTTCTGTAGCACTTTCCTCAGCGTTATTTAAGTTGTGAAAACTCTGTTATGTTTTGCTAACAGCGTTATATTCAACTGTACAGATTCATGAAGCATAATTCACTTAGCCATTATCCTAGTTGGGGACATTTAGTGTGTGTCTGTGTTTCTACTGCAGTAAACATTTTAAATAATTTCTTTCTAAAATTTTTTTTAGAAGATGTTATTTATTTATTTGACAGAGAGAAAGAGAGAGAGAGAGAGAGAGAGCACAAGCAGGGAAAGCAGCAGAGGGAGAAGGAGAAGCAGGCTCCCCACTAAACAGGGAGCCCGAACTAAAATCACGACCTGAACCAAAGGCAGATGCTTGACCAACTGAGCCACTCAGGCACCCCTGTAGTAAACATTTTCATACATAAACGTTGTACATTCTGATTATCTCTTTAGCACAGGTTCCCAGTGATGGCATTATTGGACCAAGGCTGTGAGTGTTTTTAATTCCTGAAGCAGACTTCTTAACTGTTCTTTTATTAGAGAGAGATGGGGAGAGAGTGCATGTGCAGAGGGAGAAAGAGAATCTCAAGCAGGCTCCAGGCCCAGGGCAGAGCCTGATAGGATGATCTCACTCACGATCCTGAGACCATGACCTGAGCTGAAATCCAGAGTCTGATCCTTAACCAATGGAGCCACCCAGGCGCCCCTCTAAACTATTCTTTAAAATGGTTTGTGCTGGGCGCCTGGGTGGCTCAGTGGGTTAAAGCCTCTGCCTTCGGCTCTGGTCGTGATCCCAGGGTCCTGGGATCGAGCCCTACATCGGGCTCTCTGCTGGGCAGGGAGCCCGCTTCCTCCTCTCTCTCTGCTTGCCTCTCTGCCTACCTGTGATCTCTGTCTGTTAAATAAATAAAATCTTTAAAAAAAAAAATGGTTTGTGCTGATCGAGCCTCCGCTAATCGCGGATGAGCCTTCCCGAGGGACAAACCAAAAGGGCCACAGTCTTCCTCTTCATCATTTTGATGTCACCTTTCCAGGGGGCAGAACATGTGACCCCTTGAATCCCTGGGCACAGACCTGAAGCCCCTCTCTCCTCTTTCTCATTTCCTCCAAGCCAACACTCCCTTTTCCCGGATTCCCCAGAGTTGATCAGTAAAAGCAGATACGGTTTGCCGGAACCTCTTAGAAAGAACTCACTTCTGGGCTAGGATGGCAGGTGCAGGATTGTTCCAAAGCGAGCCACGTGTCACCCATGCTCGAAAGATCGGCGCTGGCGTGAGTCAGAGCACAAGCAACTGTCCCTGGAAAGGACGGCTTTTTCTATGGCTGCAGCCATGGCATAGCCTGGATTTCTGGGAGACTCCCTGGTTCTGTCCTGTTATTGCTGAAGTGTTCTTATGCTAGTCAGACCACAGACTTGCTTACGTTCGTAAAGCAGTCTTACATGAATATATCCAGGGACACATGCAGATGTGAGCTGGCACATCTCTGTGCACACCAGATGGAAGTCTGGGCCTACTACCCACAAGGGAATGACTGCACAGGGCCTGGCTCGCTACAAACATTTTAATGTATATGAGCTCATCTCCAGAGCTGGTGTGGTTAGGGAAAAGAGCACAGGCTTTGCAACAAGATATACACAGGGTTGTGACTTTGGCCAAGTTTCTCTGTCTCTGAGAGCCCTGCCTTCCTCCTCCGTGAGATGGGAGTTGTGTCCTCATTGGGCCCCGATAAGTGACACAGTCGATAGAAAAATGGAGTTCTCCAAAGGCCTCCCAACTCCGCACTGATTTTTAAAATTCCAGCTCTAGAGTCTAAAGCTCTAGGAGTCTTAAGCTGTCTACCAGATGGAGAGACCAGGCCTTACCTCCAGAGGAAGCTCTTCTTATACCTACTTTCAATGCTTCCTCATACGGCCCTCCAAATCCAGCTCTTTGGGAATAGGAAGGAGTTTGAACATTTTTTCCACGTGTAATAGGGAGTTCCAACTATGGTCTCCTTTCCTATTGAGGGAAACAAGATGGTCCAGAGAAACGGGCAGCACAAGCAAAGTTCATCCGGACTTAAATCCCATTCTATCCGGAATCTGGCATTTCTCCCACCTGGATACTAAGGGGCTATGAAATGTACTATTTCTCCTCTAGGCCTGACACTAGATCTCCTGGAGCTGATCTATCAAGCTTTGGAAAAATAAATACCAGAGTCTCCCATCTGCTTCCTTCTTGTGGACATGTGTTCGGTCTCTGGCTGTGGATGACCTCGCTGGTCTATTCATTTTCTGAAGAAGGCCGTTCTGTCTAGGGGCGGAATCCTAACATGGTTTATATTCTTCTTCTGTTTCAGGCTTTCCTTTAATCTAGAAATTAGGAAAGCACTTAGGGTTGGTTTCTTTTCTTTTTCTTCTTCTTTTTTTAATCGTTGTTCAGGGTTATTTAATTCATACCCTGTTACTCAATCCAGCATTCCTTCCCCTGGCCTAAGCCATCTGGTTTGTGTTCGTTGTGAAACATTATAGTGGGATATTAAGATTTTGAAAGTTCAGGCAGGAAAAGGGGGGGGGTGAGGGGAGAGGCTCTATCTTGCAAAAGTGGTAGCATTTCCTCCATCTTTCATGACCCACAAATGTAGCTGGAAGCACTTTAGCTTTGGCTGAACCGTGATTTACTTGGGCCGTTGCATTTGTTGATAAAGGCTGAAAGCTTGTGAGCCTCCGTGGCAAAAGGAACCAGAACTCAATGGGTCCCACATAGCAAAGAAACTTCAGAGCAAGGTGTTTCTCATCTGGATCCTTCTTCAAGAGTAGCTCTGAAGGACCCCTGTTCCAGCCTCTGCATCAGGCACAAACTTTCAAGTTCACAGTTTTGACTCCTATGACTGTTGAGTTGTCTCAAGAAGTTTTCTCAGCTGTTTTCCTTTTTAAAAAAAAATTAATTTATTTAAGTAATCTCTGTACCCAATGTGGGGCTTGAACCGCGACTCTGAGATCAAGAGTCGTACACAGCTCTGACTGAGCCAGCTGGAAGCCCCTCTTCTGGTGATTTTTTTTTTTTTTTTTAAATCTAGGGTATAAACAAGTACCATGGGCCCCTGATGAAATGTTCAGGGCTTCATAGGGAAGAAAAAATATAAATGATGCAATATGTATGGTGTAAGACGAAAATAACAGCAAAATACTTAGAATGGCACCCAGCATATAGTTAGCACTCGGGGCACGTTAGTTGTAGACAGAGTCGTTCTTGTATGGCTGTCATTTTGTCTTTCTGTTTTTCTTGTTGTTGTTGTTGAAATGCCATTTCTTTTTAGGAACAATTTTTAAAAGGATGTTTCGTATTTTTGTTTCATATCTGTAGTCAGCCCTATTTGAAAAGGGGACCCCGATGTCATGCTCAAATTTATTTTGGTCCCTGAAATCTAAAAGTCCAAGAAACACTGATTTAGGCATGTCTATACTTTCAAATCACGTTTTTTCCTACCTACCAATGAATTCCTTTTCAAGTGGCATGAAGGACACTTAACCCCTTTCCACATCTGTCTACAAGGGATGGATATCTCTGGACAAGGAGTTAGACTGGTGACCCATGAGCTCCACAGCTCTGTAGAATTGAGATTGAGCAAATGGGACCCCAGCTGCTGAGACCTATATCCCATTGCTCCAAACTACTGCCTTCCCTCCTACTACCTGTTCCTCTGACTCATTTGCACCTGCTGGAACCACTGGAGGCAGGACCTATGTCTCCCTTGAGAGATTACCTCCCCAGTGACAGCAAATACTTTCTCTCTATAAGCCAAGCCCATCAAGCCAAGCATTACCTTTGCTTAGAATTAACAGAGCATGTAAAGAAGACAGTGCACGTACCTCCGTGGCCCTATTTATATTGCACAAGTGAGAATCACCAAAATTTCGTGTACTATTTCACGTGTGACATCTAGTATAACATACACACAGCTGTGCCCAGAGTTAAGGACAGGTGAATCATTTGTTTGAGAAGTAGGGCTGTGTACCATAGGTGAGACACAGCAGGGGACACAAAGATGGCACAAACCAGGATTGTGCCTTCAGAGATCTTACAGTGAAAGAAGACGTGTGTGAACAACTATATTTCAAAGGGTAGAAGGTGTTGGGGCGCCTGGGTGGCTCAGTGGGTTAAGCCGCTGCCTTCGGCTCAGGTCATGATCTCAGGGTCCTGGGATTGAGTCCCGCATCAGGCTCTCTGCTCGGCAGGGAGCCTGCTTCCCTCTCTCTCTCTCTCTCTCTCTCTCTCTCTCTCCTGCCTCTCCCCCTCTTCTTGTGATTTCTCTCTGTCAAATAAATAAATAAAATCTTTAAAAAAAAAAAAACAAAGGGTAGAAGGTGCTTACTGACAAAATGGAAAGTTCATGGCAGTCTAGAGCAGACAGAGATTACTTCAACTGGGGGGAATAAGGACAATCTTGGGGTACAGATAGTATTCAAGCCATTTCAGCCATTCTCTGTCTTGGCCTCCAGAACCCCTCCCTGGAAATCCTCACAACTTTGGGGGATTTGCTCCTTTGATGCAGTGTGAATTGGGGATGATGGTTCAGGAGGCAAGGACAAGGGCAGGGAAGATGGGAGGTGGACCATGACCCTGCGGCTCCTGTCTTCTAGGTCTCATCTTGGAGGTTCTGGTGGGTCATCTCATTTCTGCTGAATTGAGAACCCTGAAATGTAAGGCCTGAGCCACCGGTTTCATTTTAATAAATTTTTCAGCCTCAAGAACTTCATGGTGAATTTTTGCTTGAACCCAAATGGAAGGTTCACGGGAATCTAGAGAAGCCAAACAGGGTTGGAAATATGGGCTCTGGATCAAAGATAAACCAGAAAACTACAAGGTGGCATGGAGGTCTAAGAGGCTGAAGGGTCTGGACCAGCTGGGTCCAGGGATTGCAGATGGGTTTTCATCTTGTCCTTGCCCCCTGAACACCCACCCCCAATACACACTGCATCGAAGGGAGTAAAACACCCCCAAAGGAGTGATTTCCAGGGAAGGGCTCTGAATGCAAAGACAGAGGCTTGCTCTAGGATGTCTGAAATGGCTTTCATCTACTGCCCCATCCCATGAAGATCAGAACCTCAAAAATTCATTCCTAGGGCTGCCATCCTTTTGGATTTATACCATATATTTAAAATATCTTGATTACGGTGATGGTTTCATGGGCATATACATACGCCAAGATGTAACAAACTATAGACTGTAAATATGAGCCATTTATTGTACGTTCAGTGTATCTCAATAATTGAGGTTGGGGTTTTTTAAGTACTTAGAGTTCGTGTCAAGTGACCTCCGCAGAGGGGTTGCCTGGGTGGCTCAGTCGGTTGAGTGTCTGACTCTTGATTTTGGCTTGGGTCATGATCTCAGGGTTGTGGGATCAAGGCCCGTGTCAGGCTCTGAACTCAGCGTGGAGTCTGCTTGAGATTCTCCCTCTCCCTCTCCCTCTGTCCCTCCCTGTTCTCTCTTTCCCTCTCAAAAAAATCAATAAAATCTTAAAAAAAAAAAAAACAAACCCTCCCTAGAACAACGCCCTCAGTAACTCCAGACCCTACTCTCTGGCCAGATAGAGCTTCCCTGAAGGGTGCTGTTTAATGCTTAGTCTGTAGGGGAGGCTAAGCGTGCCAGTACAATACAGATAGCTACGATGGGAGAACAGCCAAATTCGCGTCATTTCCTACTCGGATTCCCACTGTCCTCATTCCTTCCCTTCACCCCAGCCTTTTTCCTCCATCATTTTCACAGCCGAGGAGACCCAGGCTCCAATCCTAGCTGGCTGTCACTTAGTAATTGAGTGACATTGAACAAATCACTTCTCCGATTTCATCATCTCATACATCAATAAAATGGAGAGATCTTAGAGCTCTTATGGAGATTAATTCAGTCTACATATTGGGTTCCTGGCATGTGTCACGACTTCCATTAATGATGGTTAGCCCTGCTATTATGATAACTAGGGGGAACAGTTCAAGGAGACTGGAGGGTTTGTTTCAGGAAGACCAGAGCAGGGGCAAGCATATATGAAAAGACCGTCTTCCGCTGCACACAGGGCTTTGGGGTAGGAGGAAGATGTATGGCTGTGATGCAGGAGAAAGGAAACTGCCTCTGCGGCTTATTGGCTGTGTGTCTTGGGACAGTCACTTAAACCTCTTCCTCTGAGCTGCAGTTTCTGTATTTGGTTTTGGGTTTTTGGGTTTTTTTTTTTTTTTAATTTTACTTATTTATTTGACAGAAAGAGAGAGAGGGAGCACAAGCAAGGGGAAAGACAGGCAGAGGGAGGGAGAGAAGCAGCCTCCCCACTGAGCAAGGAGCCCGAGGCGGGACTCGATCCCAGGACTCCGGGATGGTGATCTGAGCCGAAGGCAGACGCTGAACCCACTGAGTCATCCAGGCTTTCCCACAGTTTCTGTATTTATAAAGTGGGGGTTGCTACTACGTACTTCAGGGTGTGGTTGTGCGTCGTGCGTGAGGTGACACGTATAGGAAAATGTCCAGCACCGTGCCCATCGCAGATGAACGCTTTTATAGCATCACTTTACAAAGTGAAGGGCCCCTGACTTCAAGGCCATTGTGGCCGTTGTTAATCTCTGTAGCCTCGGTTGGGGGCAGTTTCCAGGAAGGCTGCCTCCAGCTCAGAGGAGAAAGTCCTTCCCCCTGCTAAGTGCGATCTCAGAGTGGAAGCATTTCTACATACCAAGCTTCGTGGTGTTTGCTCCGGTGAAGGACAGTGGCTCATTTTCCAGAAAGGAATTTCTGTTGGGTGGAAGCTGGAGCAGACAGATATAAAAGTTTTCAACAGGTTTTCATGGAATCCTGTGCGTCAGGAGGAAAGGAGGGAGGAAGGGAGGCCACACAAAGGAGCTGATGTTCCTTCTAAAAGTGACTCTTGTGGCAAACCCTGTAGCAGCCGGAGGAAATACAGTAAACGGGCGCGAAGGGCACTCTTTCCCCGTGGGGCAGAGTGAGGGGTCGTGGGTGTGCTGCAGCTCACACCTCAAGGCTGAGTGTGTTAGGAGGCGGTTTGGAGATTCTGGGGGAGCCACTGTGGTCTCTCAAAGCAAGAGCCGTCACGGTCTGTCACGGGAAGGCCAGCAGCAACTAAGCTGGCCGCGATCACTGGGGCAGCGGCCAGCGTCATGCATGCTCTCTGCGATCTCTAACTCAGGCGGCTCTATTCCTGAAAACCAGTCTTTGAAGATGTGGACACGCTTCCAGATCCCTGCGGCTGGTGAGCTGCTGGACGAGCCTGGGGCTAGCAGCGGGGACACTGGGCTCGAGTCCTAGCTCTGCTATCAACTACCCATATGATCTAAGGAGAGCCGCCTAACCTCTGTAAGCCTCCGTTTCTCTCCCTCCATCTCTCCCTTCCTTCCTGAGCAGTATTTTCCATGGACCAGCAGCGCTGGCTGGAAACCAGGAAATAGAATCTGAGCCCACCACTCCCCCCGCCCCATCACCAGATCTACTAAAGCAAAGCTGCATTTTAACAAGATCCCCAAGTGATTCATAAGCACCTGGAAGTCCAAGAAACACTGGCTTGGAGGACTTGAATAATACTTAATTTATGGCATCAGCATTATAGTCAAACTGCCGGGGGCCAGATCCTAACTTCAAGGCTCCTTAGTCCAGCAGATTAATTAACCCCTGTAGGGTCCCATGTTCTCCTCTGTAAAGTGGGATCCTGATGGGGGCCCCTGGGTGGCTCATTGGGTTAAACCTCTGCTTTCGGCTCAGGTCATGATCCCAGGGTCCTGGGGTGGAGCTCCACACTGGTCTCTCCTCGGCAGGGAGCCTGCTTACTCCTCTCTCTCTGTCTGCCTCTCTGCCTACTTGTGATCTCTCTCTGTCAAATAAATAAATAAAATCTTAAAAAAAAAAAAATGTGATCGGATGGTACCTAGTCAGTGGAGTGGCTGCGAGGATTAAATGCACTAACGTATACGATGATCTTTGCACATAATGGGAGCTGATAAATGACTTCTGGCATCTATAAACTTTCTCCATTGCTAGGCATGCTGTACAGGAAAGGGCACACATGTCTGTTTGTCACACCGGTACTGAGCATCTAGCTCTGCTCTCAGCACGGAGGATACAGAAGTTAACAACAAAGGCAAAGCCCAGACTTTTGCAGAAATGAACAAAAGGCAAGTGCATGAATGGAGGTGAAAAGGGTATATTGGACTGTGATGAACATGAGGGAGAAAATACAACAGGGTAATGTGGGAGTGAGCAGCAGAGCTCAGTTTAGAACAGGGAAAGTGGGTGGGGCTCAGGAAAGGCCTCACTGAGGTAGTATTTGCCCTGAAACCTGGAAGGCAAGGAGCCAGCCTTGCCAAAATCAGGGGAAAGTGCATATCTGGGGGAGGGAAGAACAAATGCAAAGACCTTGAGCCTGCAGCAACTTTGGCAGCTTGGGGACGGAGGCCTGGGCAGGGTCAGATGTGTGGGGTCCATTCTAGTGCAAGGGAAAGCAGCAGGGGCCCAGCCAGAGCAGCAGCAGGGAGCCTGGGGGTTTCAGGGCTGAAGGATGCAGGTGAGAACACCAGGAATCACTTGGGGCTTCAGCCTCCCACATAGGAATGCCACAGAGACCTCCATCTGCAGAGCAGGAAGGACCCAGAAACCTCCCCCCTTGCAGGGTGAGAACCGAGGCCCAGAGGGCAGGCTGCTCAAGGTTACTTACTTCTCAGCACCACCCAAGGAAGGCCCCACAAACTGGACTGTAAACTAAGAATGTGTGTTATTTCCAGAGTCAGACAGAACAATTATTTTATGTGGGTCTCTGCCCCCCCATCACGTGTCCTTCCCCGCTCCATCCTCCTCTGCCCAGGCTCTGCCTGTTGCCCTCCAGCCCCCTCCCCAAAACTCCCTCCCCAAGGACCCCAGAAGCAAAGCCTTCAAGTCGCGGTGTATTCACCTCACATTGTACACATTCTTGTCCTCTGTCAGTCTGCCGCCCCCCATCACAGACCTTGATGAGCCGGGTCTTGGGTCACATACGGATCCATCTCCGCCCACGGAACCAAGCACACAAGGATTGCTCCATCATGGAAATCTGTATCTTCTTTAAAATCCACCCACAACCAAGCCCTTCGAAATCCCAGGGAAAACAACACACAAAGAATGAATTGTTACACAACCAACCACCCCGGCTCAGAGACATCTCTCCCTCTTAGAAGAGAAGCAATGGTTTGCTTTCCTGGCCTCACGGTGGGATTGATATTGTGAAAGAAATCAGCTTTGTCGGGAACAGCTCTAATTGAACGACCGCACGCATTCATCTCCAGGCCTTGCTGTCACTCCGTCCGGGGCTGCCCTTATTTCAGAGCCTCTACTGGGCGTGTGACTTGGAATAGAGAGAAAGTTGACAAATGTGGGTTATGCTTCTTTGAGTGTGAGGTTGCTCTGCCAGCCCAGAAAGACGAATGTCTTTTCCTCCCTTGCCCAGTGCCTGGGATTTTATCAGTTGATGGTCATGTTCAAAAGCACAAAAGATCCCAGAAGATAACACGCCACCACCATCATGCAACAGACTTAAACCGTAGCTCGGACTGAGGTTTACTTTGAGAAAAGCCAAGGTCTAGCGAAGCTGTTGGGACACAGCGGGAGGGGGCAGACTCCTCTCCCGGAACACAGACTCAATGGGCTCTTGTTGGCAAAGCTGGGCTCCACTCTGGCGAGGAAGAGCCAGGCACCCAACAGGCAAATAACAATGCAAGTTCCAAATACAGCTTTTGCAGCCTCCTTATTCCCTCAGTAACTAAGTTCCAAGAGCCTGCTGTTTGCCATACCTGTTCTAGGCTGTGACCCTGTGCTTTATTTCCCGTATCGGAGTCCCCAGCCCCAGGAGCAGAGCCTGTTGCCGTCTGTGCGGCGTGTGCGTGTGCTGTCTGCTCCTGACAGTGCCGGCCTCTCCCCAGTCCGAGGGAAGGCGAAGCCAGGGACCTTCACAGCCTTTATAAGAACATCATCATCTCATGGACAGAAGAGCTTAAGCAGGGGCGCCTGGGTGGCTCAGTGGATTAAGCCTCTGCCCTGGGCTCAGGTCATGATCTCAGGGTCCTGGGATTGAGCCCTGCATTGGGCTCTCTGCTCAGCGGGGAGTCGGCTTCCTTCTCTCTCTCTCTCTCTGCCTGCCTCTCTGCCTACTTGTGATCTCTGTCAAATAAATAAATAAAATCTTTAAAAAGAAGAAGAAGAAGAAGAAAAGTTTGAGCATGAATCCCGTCATGCCCATACATGAGGGAGTCAAGACACGCTCCAACCTTTCAACCCAGTTGTGCCACATGTGGGACCCCAGACTCCTTTCTTCCTCAGGCTATAAAGCCAAAGTTGTGTGTGTGAACGCACATCATGGGAGGTTACGGCCATGCTTTTCCCAGGGCAGATAGTTGAGGTAGGACTCTTCCATTTCCTCAATTCCTGTCAAAGGCAACTTGGGTCCTGCTCTGTAGCTCCTTAGAGGTTTTTACGTTCTGTGGGGATCCTGTATAGGTCATACGGTCTGGTTCAGTGGGCCTGGGGTGGGGCCTGAGATTCTGCCTGTCTCAGCCAGCTCCCTGGGAGGACACAGCCACTTGTCTGAGGGCTACACTCTAGGTAGCAAGACGGCTGACCAGCAGAACAGTCTTCTTGGGACCATCATGGCTTCCGCACTGAAAATCCAGTGTTCTGTGGCTGAGAAACCCCTCAGTCCTGGGCAAATCAGGATGGTCAGTCACTGTACCTCTTAGATCTCAAGGCTTCCCAGAGTAGAGAGCAGCCATAGCTGGCAACAATCTTTCATGGAACGCACACACGCTCAGGGAGTGGCGGTGGCCATGGGGCCACAGAGGACTTCACATGGGGGCAGTGAAGGGTCCGCTGAGTGCCGTGGGATGCTGCGGCCACTCACGAGGGAGCTCCTGGTCCTGCAGAGGAGTGGGATGAGCAATGAATTGGGGGCCAGGAGAACTGGCTTCTTGTTCTGGTTCTGCTACTAACTGGGGAAAATTTCCTCATCTCTGATCCTTTTTTTTTTTTTTTTTTTTAAGATTTTACTTATTCATCAGAGAGAGAGCACAGCAAGGGGAGCAGCAGGCAGAGGGAGAAGCAGGCTCCCCACTGAGCAGGGAGCCCAAGGAAAGACTCGATCCCAGGAGCCCCGAATTATGACCTGAGCTGAAGGCAGACCCTTAACCAACTGAGCCACCCAGGTGCCCTGCTCTGATCCTTTTCTATAAAAGAGAGGCTGACAATACCTGCCTCATGATGCTGTCATATATCTAACATACTCATAAGCACTAAGCCTGGAAATAAAATAAAATAAAATGAAAAATACCTTTAAATCTCACCAATGCTTTACTGACAGGTGTCTCTTCTGTGTTTCCTGCCTCAGTGACAGAGCCCTAGGTAGCGATCCGCCAAGACAGAGGAGAAAGGAAAGACAAAGACTTTTAACTCTATGTTCGAGGGAAGGAGCCTTTCATCCCCAGAGGGCCTGCAAAGGGCCAGGGAATGAGTCGGTCAGCATGGCTGGGTTGGCCTTCCCCGCTAATGAAGCTAAAAGTTCAGAGGATGCTGGAAGGAAAAGCTACATGTTCTCCAAATTATTACAGTACATGGAAAATAAATCACCAAAGTGTAAAAGGCCTGAATGACCTCAGGCCCCCCCACCAGCTGTCTCACCACCTCCCACTCACAGACCTGCTCACCACAGAGCTGGGACCACCTGACCTCTCCTTACAAGGAGAGGGTGTAGTCCCTTCAGGGAGCAGCTAAGTGTGGTCGCCCGCCAGAGGTGGGAGGTATGCTGGGCAGGCCACTCGCCCTGCAAATTGCTCACCATCTTCTGTTCCATGCCTCAGATGACCCTTTCCTTGCTGGGGTCTTTTTGATGAAAAAGAATCCTCATTAAAGAAACCCTAGGAAGAGGTCACTTTTATTTTTTATAAGCTTATATTTTACATTCATTAACTTTCTCATCCTTAAGTTTGCTCACTCATTCATCCACTTTGCAAGTATCGGCTGAGTGTCAGCCACTGGGCTTGGAATCGCAGACAGTACACTCCTGTCCCCGCTCGCAATCCCACAGCATCGACGGAGAACCCCAGACGCCCGCACAACGTGCGCAGCTACTGCAGTGGGAGTACGGGGCTGCCGTGGGAGTGCAGACAGGCGAGCCGAGCTCCCGGCCTGGGACAGTCAGGAGAGCCTTCGCGGGGCAGACGGCGGTGGAGCCTGTGGTCTTGAAGGCGAGGTGGGCGCTGATCGGGGTGGGGGAAGGGTGAAGAGGCAGCCGGGCAAAGGGAAATTTGTGGCCCACAGCATGGAGGTGCTGATGAGCCCGGGGCGCGGCCCACAACAGCTTAGATCCTTCGAGAGCAGAACCTTTTAGGAGGGCTTCTTGGCAGAGGGTGTCGGTGTGAAATGGGAGATGGGGGATGGGGGACAGAAAGGAAAAGAGGTGCACACCAAAGATAAGCTTTACAAAGTTCACACTTGTGCTGTCTTCTTCTCTGTATCTTCCTGTTTGTCTCTGTCTTGCCCTCTCTCTGTGTGTTTCTCTCTTCTGTCTTCTATCTGTTCTCTGTCTTCTTTTTGTCTCTACCTTTCTCTCTGTATCTCTGTTTCTCTTTCCTTCTGTTCTTCTCTCAGCGTCTCTCCGTCTCAGTGTGTGTGTGTCTCTGTATCTGTCTCTCCCTCAGTCTCATCTCTCTATAGGTGTCTCTGTCTCTGTCTGCATGTCTCTCTCTCCATGTCTCTCTGTCCTTAAGTGCCAGATCCGAGAGCAGGACATACTGGGCCCAAAGAGAGAGGGAAAGAGCGAGGGGAAGGTCAGGCTAAGGTGGCGGGCATGTGAGGGGCTGTCGCTGGATTCCTCGGGGCTTGGCAAGCTGCGGGTCTCCAGGAACAGGGAGTGAGAGGCAGTGGAGCAGAGAGGATGGCTGTGGAGAGGTGGCCCCGTTTCTGCCTCTCCTCCTTTGCAGGGCAGAGAGGGGAAGGGGGGAGCCGGCTGCACTTGGCCATTGGCTGGAGGAGCCCTGGGGATGGAACTCCATCAGAGGGAAGCAGATGGAGAGCAGGCCTCCGCTGGAAACCCAGACTCTACCTGCCTGGCCCAGGGATCATTCTGAGTGGGAATTCTAGGTCTGCAGAAATCTGGGACACTCGGCTTCGCCCTGTTTAATGAAGAGGGATGTCACAGTCTCTGCTGTTCAGGTCAGTGGAAAAAACAGACATTTTCCTTCTCACCTTGAGGTTTTCCTGTCCTCCCAAATTTAAAAAGGAAATATAACTCAACACGTCTTGACTGTGGGTGTTGGGAGCACTGCGGTCTAATTTTGGTCGGGACAAATGACTGCCTGAAAGGGGCTGAATGCAGGGACTTACGCCTCCTTCTCAGGCCACATCCTCAAAGAGTGGGCACACCTTGGTCCCCAGGCGACCTCCCGTCTGTGTGTTGCGACACGGATGCTACCGGTCTGTCTCTTCACCCCCGTCTTCCCCAGACCAGTGCTGAAGCAGGAGGCAGAGGGAACGTACAACAGAACACCTAACCTCTTACGTCTCACCTTTCTGACCTGTAAAATGGGGATAATTCCTGCCTCGCAGGCTGTGGTGAGGATACAAGAAATCACTTGTACGAAAATCCCTCGTACAATGCCAAGGACATAGCAGATGCTCAGTAAAACATGATCTGACGCCAAAAGGAGAAATGTGGCCCACGGTGTCGGCCCAGCCGGGGCAGCCGGAGTAGGCACAGCCAATGGGGAGTGTGCAACAGCAAGGGCAGAGCCTGGCAGAAGGGCTCACGGCGAGATGCCATCCCAGCAGCAGCCCACAGACACCCTGCCCCGTGGGGTGTGGAAGGGCACCTCTTGCCCAGGGCTAAGTGACACAAAACAGTCCTCTCCCAGAGCAGCTGCAGGCAGTCAGCTGGGGTCCCAGAGCTTGGCGGCGTTTCCCCAAAGGACATCTAGGAACTTGTCTGCGGGCTGGAGGAGCAGCCGTGGCTGAAGCTCGAAAGGCTGGCCTGGCTGACCCGGCATTCGCTGACTCCAGGCAGAATATGCCCACGTCGTCCCCACCCCCATAGGCTGACCCTCTCCCAGCAAGGACACTCACGGTCACGACCACAGCCGTTTATTCACTCTGGACGAAGCAGGGTGCTGAGATTCCTTACGTGTGTCATCTCACTTAACTGTCACGACAAACCCAAGACGTCGTTATTAGAGGCAGGGACTGGGGAGACAAGCAGGGGCCAGAAGGTGAAGGTCACGCGATCCCGAAGTGGGGGTTCCGAGGACCCCAGGGCCCGGCTCTTCGAGAAGTTGCCGCCCTGTTGGTCTACATGGAAGCCTTCTCTGCCTCCCCCTGTTCTTCCCTTGAAGAGTGATTGGAAATAATAGAACTGTCACTGGAAGTAATGAGAAGTGACAGAGGCTGGGTTATAGAGGCTCATTGCTCCAAGTCTGAACCATCCCGACAGACCCAAGCCTAAATTTAAACAATGAAGTCACAAAGCAATTTCCCCCTCTGAGATTTGATTTCCCTGCCCTGCCACCAAGAAAAGGAAGACTATGGCAGGGGCTGAGTCTCTGTTAGATACAACGGATTCCTTCTGGAACAGAAAAGTCCTTCTTGGCTTGATCTCATTTGCTTTCCATGCAAACAAACACCAGTTCCAACCCTGAATGAGCAGACTACCATTCTTAATTAAGAGATCCAAATTCATAGATATATTTCTTTCTCTTTTTCTTTTCTTAACATCCCCTGAGGGATGTGGGAGTCGAGGTAGCTGCATAGCTGGCAGGTTGTGATGAAGAATGAGACCATAATTCTCAAAAGGCAAGGACATTGGGAGGTTCAATCCCTCTAGGAAGCACCTGGCTGAAGGCCAAGGACACACACTGCTTAAATATCCTTTCTGATGATGAGGTGGGGTGATCTATCAACCCACCCGCTGTTTCTTTAGCACCAACCTCAAGACGTGAAAGTGCTGTGAGGGACAGAGAAACATCAGGCCCGGTCCCTGGAGACCTACAGAGAAGAAATACCCTATTTCCACAAGACAGCTCATAATTAAGTTCCTTCCTCCTTGGGACGCCTAGAAATCTTGGTACTTTCCTCGATGCTAGGAGCACTTTCATATATCTGTAATTCCCTGGTCAGGCCTACGTTGCCCCCAGAGGCCTGGGTTCTCAGATGGTGGAAACCGTGCCCTTCGCGGGTTTCGGAGCCTAGGATGGAGCCTGAACCAGACAAGGCGCTCCCCTTCTACAGCTCTTCTGTGAGAGTTTGTGGATGAAGTAGAAATTGTGCACACGGATAAGGGAGACTGAGGAGCAGTGCCACCATCCGTGAAGACGCATGAGCTCAGAGAAGCTCCTCTGGGAACACCAAGAACCCAGCAGCTTAGCTTAGCTTTTTTTCTGCCTTTTCTACTTCTATGTCTTTCTCTTCCTCCTTCTCCTCTCCTTTTTCCTCCCTTGTCACCTTTCTGACCTGAACTCCCCCCTTGCTGTCTCACTGCAGAAAAGCCCGCCATATTCCCCACTGACTGGGGAACCATTCCAAAGATGGCTGTCGCCCCTTCCGCTCTTCCCAGGAAGGAAATGGCTTTCTCCTGGGCTTTCCACTGAAACGAAGCAGCCTTCAATCTTATCGCCACCAGACTCTGGCTGATGCTAGTCACACAGCGATCCAGCTGCCTGTCACTAGCAAAATAAAAGGTTGTTTGATATCAGCATTCCTTCCCACTTTGGTCTATATGGTGCCAAAGGAAATAAACTTGTATTTTTCCAGAATCCAGACAGTTAGGAAGTTCAGATAACTAGATTTTAAAAATATATATATATAGTCTGCATTCTTTTTTGTTGGGGGGAGAGGTGGGAGGCAAAGAAGTGAAAACTGGTGGAAAAAGGAATTTAACTAGAAAAGCAACATATAGGACACCTTCACCACCCATGATCTCAGGACTGTGTGCTAAGAAGAACAGCTCATGAATCTGACCCCACAGAAGGGAAGGTCTCCACAATAACTTTGAGTACTATAAGAGTCTTCTGATTAACCAGAAGAGCTAGTAATCCCTCTAAGATAGATGAAGTAATTCTAAATCGCAAACAATAGTCATTAACCCAAACAAATCGGATTAACCATTTGAATGGGGTAAAGGGAAAGGGGTAGGGGATAAATGTTCTCACTGAGTTTTCCACTGTGGGATTTATCGTTTGGCCCCCTATAAACGAAGACTCTGCTTCTTGGTAACACAGAAGTCTTGATTTCAGAACTGTGTCCCTCCTGGGAAATGAAAAGCAAATGGTGAATTTTGCTTACAAACAGTTTCACACATTGGGCCCCTTATACAGAGATCTACCCAGGCGTCGATGTTTGGGCCTGTTATGTAGGTAACTGCTTAGGATAATGTCCTCTGGGTGAATATTTCAGTTGCTGTCCTTCCAGGGCATAGGTATCTGATCATCCTACCCTGACCTTCAACAATGGATGCTCCCTGGCTAACAGTGCTGCAAACAATACTTCCACTACTGCTCTCTTCACATTAGGGGGCTGACCCTTCTAAATTTATAATCATATGCAACCAGTTGCCATGAGTGGACAGTGCCTGAAAAAAAAATTGGATAGTCATGGCCACACCCATGTGTTCCTAAACACAACCACATCTCCATCAGCTGGCATTAAAAAAAAAAAAAAAATCAGAAAATATTAGTGGTATCAGGAAACATAGAGATAACCTTAGTCTAATAATCTCATTTTGCAGAGAAGGAAATTGAGGCTCAGAGGGGTACGACTTTCCCAGAATAACCTAGCAAAGTTATGAAGGCGCTAGAGCTACTAGTTTACCATTCTATCCCTTACGCACACGCACACACACACACACACACACCCCTCTTTGAAACTTTGAGCATAATCCCCTCTTCTTGAATATACCAAACATTCTACAAGGCACAGTAGATGTTTCCAAAATTTCCACTTTGGATGGCTCAATTGAAATGTTAAGACATCTGCCCTATTTTTCGGACAATTTCTCAATGTAAAAACCACTGCCAATTATTCAGTGTTTAGCTCATTTAACTGGTGCATCTGAAGAGCAGTTGTGATCTTAGAGCTCAACTACATGAGCTGAGAAGAAAGGAGAGACCTTTTCTATTTCAAGAATGTGTGAAAGGACAGATTATGGAATTCGGGTTCTAGTCGTGGCCTTTCTACGAAGCTAGCTATTTAACTTAAGCCAAGTCCCTCTGAACTTTGGTTCCTTCTTCATCATAAAAAAGGGGATAGGAAAAAAGGGGAGTACATTTAGATGAAGGATTACTTGCGTAGGAAGGGCATCAGGAGATCAATGAATTCCTAGAAGTTCTAGACAAAGTTCAATGTATCTGTGTCTTTTTCTGAGAAGTGGTTTCGTGGTTTTCATTAGATTCTCAGTGGGGTCTGCGATTCTAAATTTTAAGAACCTTTGATTTTTAGATAGTCTCTTAGCTTTGCCCTAGTTCTGACAATCTTTGACTCCATCTTTTAAAAAATGTCTGTCTAGTTCATTACCATTAGGTACATTCATGAAATACACTCCACTCATGTGTACACTGCTCAGCTAAGTATAAGACAAAAATAGGATGAGACAAGACATGAGCCTACTGGGAATGTATCATTATTATGACCATCATCATTAATGTGGGAAGATGAAGGCAAGGCATGGAATCCTACTGAGACCTGTCACTGAACTACAGACCAATGGACTGTGCAATCAAGCCTTCCTCAAACTCATTTTCTTGGAAATAAAGTTCCTTCCCCACCCTGGCAGAAATTTCAATGAAGAAGTTTATTGTGAATAACAAAATAAGTTTGTGTAACAAACACATTTTCTGGCCCCTGTCCATGTAATGTTCTGTGCATAACTTTTTTAATGGTACTGGTCCTATTTGCATTAATGGGCAAGAAAACCCAAAAGCAAGTTCAGTTGAAACTGGACTCCTCACGGGGCATCTGAGTGGCACAGTCAGTTAAGCCTCCAGTCCTTGGTTTGGGCTCAGGTTGACATCTCAGGGTCATGAGATTGAACCTTGCATCGGGCTCCATGCTCAGCACAGAGTCTGCTTTTGGTTCCCTCTCCTTCCCACTTGTGCTCTCTCTCAAATAAAAAAATTAATCTTAAAAAAAAAAAAGACACAATTGTGTCATTCCACAGAGTAATAATCCTCTCTATTTTTCACCTCTCTTGAACTTAAGTGTTCCAGATGTTTCAAAAACCCGATTATCTTAACAAATGGTCCCCAGCTTTGAGTCTCTGCAAGGTACCAAAAGGGGAACATAGTTGAATGGGACAGCACCCAGTCTGCATAGAGCTTAGGCTCTCACTAGAGCCTGAGATGAGCATTTAGATCACCATCATGCAAAAAGCATGTAACAGAAAGGCTACTGTGATTCTAAAGAAGGAAAGCCTATCTTGGTTGGGGGAAATCGTGGATGGGTCCATGAAGGAAGTGGTCTTTGAGAGGAGATCTGGAGGGGGAACAGAATTTTGATCTGCAGGAGCAGAGAGCACAAGTACATCTTTGGTGGAGGGATTATCATAAACAAAAGCATAGAAACAGAAAGAAGCATGGGGCTTGTTTAGGGCACAGGAAAGCAGCCGGATTCCCTGCAGAGCCACCTGGGGTGGGAGGAAAGGAGTTGTGATTGACACCGCGTGTAACATCTTTAACCTGAGAATGAAGTATTTGTACTCAGTGTTATAAGCAATGGAGATTTCCAAAGGTTTTTGAAAGAAGGGACTAACATCATAGAATTATAGAATTTTTTTAATTAAAGATCTCCTTACCTCTGCTTTAGGGACAAGAGAGTCAGAACAAGAACCCAGAAAGTTTGCCTGTTTCCTAAGTCCCAATTGTTTGCATTAATACCAGCTGCCTCACCAGGTCATGCTGCCTCCACCAGTGTGGAGGCTGGAGAAGAGAGCTCAGGCAGGAGACCAATATGGCAGCCATTATGGGAGTCCAAGTGAGAATTTAAGGCGGAATAATGAGGACCTGAGCATGGCGGTGGAGGGATGGTCAGAGGAGAGGCTGGAGCTGGGGGAGCCCATGAAGTATCCCTTCTCTCTCCTCCATGGAGCTCGGAACATTACTTGTACATTCACATTAGAGAGGTGTGGCAGGTCCAGAAAACATCAAGTCCACTGGTCCACCCTTGCTCGGATTACGAATTCTTAGCCCTCCCAACTCCCCTTCAATACTACGTATTCTCTAGAAAAAAAAAAAGAGGCCAGAAATCGTGCCAGCAGTGATCTTAAGCAGTCCTGGAGGTATTCCTTTAAGGGACCAGTAGACAATTTTAGGATTCAGGCAACTCTGAGGGTTTTCTTTCTAGCTTTGCTAGAGGGCAGGCATATGTGGCTCAAAAGCCCTTAGCAAATAAAGTTCATCCAGCCCACAGAGTGACTCCCTAAGGGGCTTCTTGGCCACAAAAGAATTTCAGGCATAGAGGGGTCCCCCTCAGGGCCGGATCTCTGGATCACCAGCATCACATCAGGTCTCCTGCCTTGTCCCTTGTCTGGACCCTTCAGCTCATCAACTCTGACTTTCTACCTGCACTGGGATGTCAGGAGTCTGAGTATGTCTGACAAAGAACACAAACGTGGCAAAAGCTGAACAGTAGGTGTGAATGGCAAACATCCAGTTGTGTAGAACATGAAGTCTGGAGTCTACTTTTTCTCCTTCACACGGCCTTCTGTTGGCACTAATTTTATAAGGACAGAACCAACAAAGGAATCATGAGAGGCCGCCTCTATGATAAAGAGACAATCGGCCCAACAGATTGTTTTCTCACCAAAAGAATGGTCACACATCATCGGCGCTTGGTAAAGAAGGGACCATGAATCAGTAACATCTTTTGATGCCTGTCTTGTCAGTTCCTCTTTCTCATGAACTAAGAGGAGGACTGTGATCAAGGCCAGTCACTTGATTGCAAATGACTGTGCAGGACGAATGTCACTTTTCACTTTCCACTATCAACTGTGCCCTGTTGGGGCTGGTACAGACCCGGGGTTCGAACACACTTAGCTTAGTCTTCCATCCCTTCCGCACACCCTTCCTCCCCCAAACCCCTCCTTGAGGTCAGGTTCACCCTGACATCTCACCCTTCAGGAAGAGGGCTAAACCGGATTTCACAGCAAAGAACAACTTTGGTAAGCCCTTCTTTAGTGACAGAAGGCTGTATAGACAGGGCGGTTTAGCGAGCACTCTCTCAAGGCAAACAACCTACATTCAAATCCCATCTCTGTTAATTACGAGGTAGCCTCGAGCAAGTTATCTGACCTCTTTACACCTTATTTCTTCAGCTGTAAAACAGAAAATAACAGCGTGTAGCCCATAGGATTGGCGTGAAGGGTAAATGAGTTAACAAGACAGTTCATATCAAGGGCTCAGCCTAAGTACTTAAAGAATTCCAGCTGTTTTAAATAAAGGGGATCTGATGTTTGAGCCTAGTGAACATCTGGTGATCCACAGCTTAGGGCCAGAGGCTGGTAAGGGTGACAATGGTACCATCCAATTGTGCCAGTTGTGCACAGGAGAAGGATTGCCAATACTTGGCCAGTATCTGAAGGAGCTGGAAGGTACTGGCCTCTCACCTGCCTCACCTGAGCCAACCATATAGGCTAATGCACCTTTTTTACTTCTCTACCTCGGTGATGACCGACCTGAGGCTGGCCTAGAAGGACATGCTTGTGGCAGGTTATAGGTGTAAAAACAAAAAGGAGAGAGAGAGAGGGGCACCTGGGTGGCTCAGTGGGTTAAAGCCTCTGCCTTCCGCTCAGGTCATGATCTCAGGGTCCTGGGATGGAGACCCCGCATCACATCGGACTCTCTGCTCAGTGGGGAGCCTGCTTCCCCCTCCCTCTCTCTGCCTGCCTCTCTGCCTACTTGTGATCTCTGTCTGTCAAATAAATAAATAAAATCTTTTTTTAAAAATGAGAGAGAGAGCGAGCGCGTTCTAGAAATCCACACCAGGGTGGCTTCTTCACTTTGGTGTGGGGGTTTTCTAGACATCAGGCCCAGCCACACCCCCTGGTGTTTCAGGCTGTCAGAGCGACAAGGGATTTAGGAACCGTTTAATTTGCTTGCTTTGGAGCTAAGGAAACCAAAGCCTCCGGTAGTGAGTTGTCCAAGATCACCCAGCTGGTCAGCTCAAAACCAGGACTAGTTCTCAGGAGGTCTGATGTCCTGCATCCTGTTCACCCTACAACACCCAACTGGCTCTTTGGTCTTCTGAACCCTGGCTAACTTTTCATCCTGTCCCCAGGGAGCTCCCCACACATCCCTGGTGCATATCATGGCTTCTCTTCCACTCTCCTGCCTGCCTTCTCTGCCCCTGCCCCCTCAGACGCTACCGGTCTTCCTGCCTGCTCTTGTCCACACACATCCTTGATGCTACTGTCCTGCCCGGTCCTGCAAACCTGCCTGCTTCCAGCCCAAGTGAGAATGTGCCCCAGGGCCTCTGGGCTTTCAGGAGTCCCCCCTGGGTGACACCCAGCTGGACATCCCGAGAGCTCTTCTCTTTGCCCCGAGCCTGCTTCTCTCTGTCCTTCCATTCCACCCCATTTTCCTTCTGTCTTCCTGACACTCCGCTGCTCAATCTCCCTCAGTCTTGCGCTTCTGCTTCATATCCCCCGTTTTCCTCTTTTCTCCCGAGCTCCCAACCCCTTCGGCTTCTCCCTCCTCTTGCCCTCCCTGGGTAGTGTTCCCTGCTCCCGGTCCTGCCTGCGCTCTGGCCTTTCCCCCTCCACCTTTCCGTCTCCTCCGTCTCTTCCTCCATTCCCTCGCGCCTCCCCTCCAACACATCTGTTTCTAATCTGAGCCCTCGAGGCGCCTGTTTGAAACAAAAAACTCCCCCCACCCCCAGGAACCTGGCACAAAAATTCCTGAAGAAACCTTCCCCCCCCCCCCCCCCCCCCCCCCCCCCCACGCAAGACTCCCGAAACTAAACACCAGCCGCCCGCCCGCCCCCCACCCCCCAACCCTCCACATCGGACGGTTCACGGCCAAACTCCACCAGGAAACACCCCCGGCCCCAGCCCGCTCCCGGGCCCAGATGTGTGAGGCATTTTCGATGGCCGACTGGGCGGGCCTGCGCTGCCAGATGTGCGCCTCCGGAGCGCCGAGCGGGCACCGAGCCGCGCGCTCTCCCCGGGGGCTGCGGGGACCGGCGTTCGGAGCCCGGGGCTGGCGTGCGCGGGGGCCGCCCCGCGGGTCTCCCGCGCTGCCGAGCACTCACCTAGCCAGAGGAGGACGCGGAGGAGGCTCATCCCGATGCCCGGGCGCGGGCGCTTCCCCGCTCAGGCGCTGCAGGGCTCCGGGGCGGCCGGGCGCAGCCGACGGACCTTGGACGAGCTGGGCGCGGCGCCTCGGGGTGCGCGCGGGGCGGCTGCGGCCATGTGCCGGCGCGGGAGCCCGCCCCGCGCCCCGTCCCCGCGCCCGGTCCCCGCAACCCCCCCGGCGCAGAGGGGCTTCCAGCGCTCGCCTGGACGGGAGCGGGGACCAGGGTCGCGAAGGGAAGGGCCAGGCGGAAAGACGCTACCGCTTCGCGGAACACTTTTCCCTGTTTGGAAAGAAAAAGAAGTGAAGAAAGAGAGAGGGGGGAAAAGAGAGTGAGCTGGAACCACATGGTCGCCTCCCACCCGCAGCCCCTCCCTCGCCCTCCCCCCGCGCCCCCGCCCGCGCCCGCGACCGCCCTCGCAGCTCGGGGCCCGCGGGCCGGGAGGGCAGGGGGGCCGGGCCGCACCGGCTAGAGCGGAGGAGCCGCGGCACCGCGGCCACGGGCGGAGGGCCGAGGCCTTGCCGGGCTTCTCCGTCTCGGTTCCCACTTGGTCCGTCTCCCCCCTTCTCCCCCGCATCCCCTTCCCCCCCCCCCCCCCCCCCCCGCCTTCTCTCAGGGATCTGCCCTCCTTCCTGCCCCCCTCCTCTCTCTCCCCGTTTCTCTCCCATTTACACTCTCTGGGCTCCCCTCTCTCACCTCGTCCCTCCTCTCCCTTCTTCCCTCGCTCCTTCTCTCCTCTCCTCTGCGCTCCCTGTCTGGTTTTGTCACAGGAAACCACAGGCTGACCAGAAGGACGATGAGGCGTGGAAGGGACAGCGGAGACAGCCTAGCAGCCGTGCGCTTGTTGCTCTTCTGGCTTCCCTGCCCGTTTTGGCATCCCGGCCACCGTGGGCCGGGCCTTCGCTTGGCCTTTCGCACCCGCTCTTTCTCCTTCTGCTGTCAGGAGTTACGGCAGCCCATCCTCGGATCCAGACCCGGGCAGAGCTAAGCTAGCCTTCCCCACCATCGCCCCCGCTCCCCCGCCCGGGAGTGGGGGCCCGGAACTCAGGGGAACCCGTCCGCTAGGAAGCCCTGGAGCGAGCTGCGCTGCGCGAGGTGCTGGCCAAAACATGCATCACTCCCTTTCAGAGAGAAAAGGCAGAAGGCGTGGAATTCCCTCTGCATGAAGGGCCACGCTCTGGGGCTCCAGGGACCTGGCCTCTAGGCCCTCCAGGGACTTAAGGCCAAGGCAAGGGGGGGCTCCGTGCACTCTGGGTTGGGACTCTCGGGTCAGCCCTTGAGCAGTAGTGACCGTGCGCAGGGCTCCACTGCCCAGGGCTCCTGCGGGGCACACATATCTGAGAAAAGCTGGTCGCCTGCGCTCTCTGGTTCCCAGACTCTGGATGTCCCTGGCGCTGTGGCTTTTCCTTCAGCCACACTGAGGCTGGAGGAACGGCTCGCCTTCAGCCTCACCTGCGTCTATAACCAGTTGGCAGATGGGACCAGTGCTCTGAGAAGTGGGGATGCTATAGGAGAGAGGAACCCTACAAGCCTGGTCAGCTGCCGGATCACAGATTTGCCCCAATTTTTCCGGTCCTCTTTCTAAGGGTGTTAGATCCCAGGAGCTGTATGGCCCTCTCTAGTCTTTCTGGTTTTAATGAAAACCAACCCATTTCATAGATGGGGAAAACAGAGGTATGGGACACTCACAAGGTCACTCAGAAGGGATGGCAAAAGCAGGGGCTTTTGTAGGAGCTTTGGGATCAGCTGTAAGTTGTTTTAGAATTCTAACATTTATTCATTCCATTCTCCCTTCTTTAATACATATTCATTATGTATCTACTCTTAACCAGATGGTTGATTTGTTTTGTTTTGTTTTGTTTTTAGGTGGTGAACACACAAAGTGAATGGAGCTTGGTTATTGACATGTTTTTGAAATTTGGAACTAATTTGTTGGGGCACCAACTACAGACTAGGAATTATATTAATTATTTAACATTTATCTTTGCTCTTATAATAATGCTAAGATATAGGCATTTCTAATTCCATTTTAAAGATGAGGAAACCATAATCTAAAGAAATTAGTATCTTGTCACGGGTCACAAAATAGTAACCCCCCCCCCTCCTTGAAAGGCACCCCTGTGGCTCAGTAGGTTAAGCATCTGCTTTCAGGTCAGGTCATGATCCCAGGGTCCTGGGATAGAGCCCCTAGTCTGGCTCCCTGCTCTGTGGGGAGTCTGCTTCTCCCTCTCCCTCAACCAGCTAGTGCTTTCTCTCTTGCCCCCCCTCAAATAAATAAGTAAAATTTAAAAAAACCCTCTCTTCTATTAACATTCTAATTTAATATTCTAAAATATTATTTTATACTATAAAAGATTTTAAAGCTCTGAGTATTTTCATTTTCCATTTTATACTTCTGTAATAACAGACATCGAAATATTCACAACTATAATTCGTATGTGAATGTGTTGAAAAAATGTTTATTCTTCTTCAAGGCTAAGGAAGGTGGGAGGGAAAATGTATAGAGAAGGTGACTTTTTCTTATTTCTGCTCTAAAATTTTATTAAGTACTTTGAGTAATTTCAGACTCACAGAAAAGTTACAAAAAGAGTACAAAGAGTTCTTAGCCCAGGCACCTCCTTTTTATTTCTTTCTAAAGGAGGTGTTTTGCAAAAGTTTTAAAGCCCCATCTTTAATCTCCCAAGCACTGTGGCCTTTCTCCCGAACTGCGTGACACCCTTCATTGCTGGAGGGCTGGTGTGCACAGGAGGGCAGATGTCTGTGGGTGTAAGCAGGCGTGTGTTTAAACCAAATTGCTCAAGCAGAAGGTAACAAGACTTCACTCCAAGTCATTAGTCATCAGCATAGGAAGTGAGTTGACTAGGCTGAGATTAGGTCATACACCCTTGGTTTTCCTGGGTCCAGAGTCTTAGAACCAGTAGATAGTTGGCCTGCGTTCCTTGGAAAGGGTCTTTGCATCCCTGAAGATGACTGTCCCTCTCTCTGAAGCCTCTTTTCTATTATCCTGCATCTGTGGGCCCAAAGAGGAGAGTGCCTCGGGAGGGCTCATAACTCAGCAGCTCGTTGCCTACCTACACTATGTCCCACACTGACCGGGCTGGGTGCCATGGGAATCCAAAGAGGTATGCGGCAATCCTTACCCTAAATGGACCTCTCTGTCCAGTGGGAGAGAAAACGTCAACATGCGAAATGTTTCAACAACAATACAAGAAAGTTATGTAGTTAAGTGCCTGAGTAAATTACCCTGACAGTAAGAAACACTGTGAATTCTCAGGAAGGAGGGAGCACTGTAGGCTGGGTGGTTGTGACGTTTCCTTGAGAGACGAGGCTTCAGTCCAGCCTCGGGGGCTGAATAGAATCTCATTAGGTGAGAGGACCTGGTGGGCATTTCTGGACAATGACGTAGAAGTAGGGATAGTTTGGTGTATTCAGGGGGCATTGAATGAAATGAAAAATTGGTGTTGGGGAAAAATGCCCTGGGATAGTTAGCCTGAGGCAAAAACGGTGGAGTCCTGAATGTGAGATAGAAGATTCTGGAAACTATTCTGCAGCTTCTCCAGAGTCCTAGAAAAAAATTTTAGCAGAGGAGACTTTGATGAGAACCATATTTTAGGAGATATAACTTGGCAGCTTTTGCCCAGAGATGACCCCAATGTTTGGCCAAGAATGGACGGTTTTAGCACCCCTTTCATATCCATCCGAGGATGGAGGGTTTTAGCACCCCTTTTCATATCCATCAGACTCCCTCCCCCCATCCTTTAATGATGACAGTTAACATTCTCTCAATATTTTCCTTTTTTTTTTTTTTTTAGATTTTATTTATTTATTTGAGAGAGAAAGAGAGTGCACTCGAGCAAGCAAGGAGGGGGTGAGGAGGAAAAAGCAGACTCCCTACTGAGCAGGGAGCCCGAAGCGGGGCTCCATCCCAGGACCCTGGGATCCTGACCTGTGCTGAGGACAGGTGCTTAACTGACTGAGCCACCCAGGTGCCCCTCAATGTTTTCTAAAATAATATGCACGTGCAGCTTTAAGGCAAGTGCCTTCTCCAGCTCCCCCACTCTATAGGGAGCCAAGATTGCCACCCTACACCTCTTTTTATAGGACTTTTAGAACAACCACAGGGTGCAGGAAACATTAAACAAAAAACGTGAAGCAGAGGAACTGGTTGGAACCTGTTGCACCACATGGGGAGAAGATGTGAGGGCGGTGAAACGAACATGGGAGATATCTGGGAAAAGATTGCAGAGTTCATAGCTGACGGTCATTGCGGGTCATTGCGGGTAGGAGAGGAGGTGGAAGACAAAAGACGCACCAAAGATAACTATAAGTGATGTCATATATTTCTATATATGCTAAATTAATAATATTTGTTCATTGACCTCCTAGTATATTCCAGGGCTTAGAAACATCATCAATAAGCCTCATGATACCACATTACAATGAGGAAACTGAGGTTTAGGGAGAGTAAATCAATTGCTTATTGTTCCATGGTTAGTAAGTGTCGGAGTCAGAGATTGAAAGCCCTTATGCCTCACTATCTTTTGCTTTTAAAGATTTTTATTTATTATTTATTTGAGAGAGAGAGAGCACAAGCAGGGGGAGCTGCAGAGAAGCAGACTCCCTGCTGAGCAGGGAGCTAGCTGTGAGGCTCCATCCCGGGACCCTGAGATCATGACCTGCCCCCAAGGCAGACACTGAACTCTCTGAGCCACCCAGGTACTCCCTTCACTATCTTTTGATGGCACTACTAACAAACTAGGTAAGTTAACTAAGTTAACTTGTCAGGAAGGGAAAGATACATTTGAGACCTGGTAACTTTAAGGAGTGGGAGACCATCGTTTCTCTATCTACCTATCCACTCATCCATTTGTTTTTTCTATTTTTTCTCTTAATCAATTCAGGAGGCCACCTGGGCGGCTCAGTCGGTTAAGTGGTTGCCTTTGGTTCCAATCGTGATCTCTGGGTCCTGGGATGGAGCCCCTGGGTTGGGCTCCCTGCTCATTGGGGAGTCTGCTTCTCTCTGCCTCTGCCCCTTCCCCTGCTCATGCTCACTCCTCTCTCTCTCTCTCTCAAATAAAGAAATAAAAACTTAAAAAAAAATTTTCAGTAAATCTTTGTTAGGTACCTACTATGTGCCAAGCACAGGCAAAGATGGCCTCGCCCTCCAGATGTTTATGGTGAGTTAAGGAAGTTGGAGAACAAAGAATCAGTCAGGCAGTGCAGTGGGAAGTACAGGGAATGGGTAAGTTCATGGCGCTGATAGCAGGATTCTGTCCCTAGTGTAGATGATGTCAAGGAAGACCTCCCAGGGGAAGTCCTGTAAGCAGAGGGGAGGGGGGCACCGTGAGGAAGAGGGAGATCTGTGCTGCTGCCTCATCTCACAGGACGACCGGGGACCAGGGATCACACATCTTTCTGTCCCTTCAAGCTCCAGCATCCACTTGTGCCCAGTTGTCTCGGATGAAGATACAGGCTCAGGACAGCGTTTAGAAGAAGGCAGCTGTGGCGTAATTGCTGTGTGCTGGGCTAGGAGGCAGAAAGTTTTGGTTCTTAGTGGCTTTGAGTAGGTCACCTGACTTCAGCAAGCCCCTTCCTTTCCCCTTTTCCTAACACTGTTCTGAGGGAGAAATGAGAGAACGAAGAGAGCGCCTCCCACAAGTGTGGTAAATGTTCCAACAAAATCAGTTGAGTTCGTAGGATTCCATTCCCCGGAGTAAGGAGCCAACTTCTGTCTCATTTCCTTTTTCTACTAAAACAAGGTTATCTTTCTAAGCTCTTTCCTGTCTCACAAGGATACTTCTGGACCTGGCTGTTCAGGGTGCTGTGGCTTTTTATGGTGGGACAGTGCGAGGCCCCAGCTGGCTTTCAGGGTCAGGCCTGAGGCTGTGCCTGGGGAGCCCCGAGAGCTCGTGGAGACTAAGGAATAAGGAGCTCCCACTAATGTAGAGAAAGCAGCCTTTCTCCCCCCCGGGGCCCCGAGAGTGAGGGAGAGGTGTTCCCAGGTTCCCCCGAATCCTACTTTCAATTCCTGCTGAAGTCACACCTCAGAGAGGCAGTTCAGACTTTGCAGGAAGACAGGCCAATTTTTTTTTTTTTTTTAAGATTTTATTTTTAAGTCATCTCGACACCCAACATGGGGCTCAAACTTGTAACCCTGGGATCAAGACTCGACACTCTACAGACTGAGCTAGCCGGGGGCCCAAAGACAGGCTGATTTCGAATTCTCGCTACTCTCCTTACAGTGTCCAGCTTGGGCAAGTGTCTTCTAATCTCTCTCAACCTTCCTTATTTCATCTGTAAGGTTTCTCTAGTGGTTGTTCAGAAGATCACATGAGGCTATATGAGAAAGCACTTAGCACAGGGCACATGAGGGCCCAGCGAAAGTTAGCTCCCTTCTCTGTTCTCCCTTAATGAATACAACAGTAAGTGCCCAAACTCCAGCCTAGACAGTAACGGGGTCTACTGGCGCCCCTTTCCCCTCTCAGCTTTGGGAAGGTAGCATCTCTCTCCTTGAAGGATGAAGTCTTGCATTTCTTTAGAAACACACAGCACAAGGGGGTAATAAACGTATTTGTAGCTTTCTCCCTTCCTCACCTCATTCCCCATGTCTGAGTTGAGGTCAAAATCAAAAGGCTTTTCTGTGGTTAGTAATACTCAGAAGTACCCCCCAAACAAACTGTCATAGAGAAGCCAAGTAGGAGAGGAACACGATGTAGCGCAGAATTTCAGATCCTTGGCTCTAAGGGAGTATGAGAAGCATCCCCTCTAACTTGTTTATTTTATGAAAGGACACAAGCTCACAGAGGCATAGCAAATCGTCCAGGGCTACACAGCGAGTTGGTGGTGTTCAAGTTAAGAAGGTTCCTAGTCTGATTCCTAGACCACGGTCTCGGGTGGGCTGCTACAATTCCGTGGGTTACCAGACCCATGTCTGGCTTCCTTCTGCAGCCAAAGAGAGCCCCTAGGTGATTTTTCTGAGAACCGGGCAGCCTGTTTCCTTCCGTGACATGTAAGCCCGTAGCAGAGAATGCAAACTGCCAAACCAGAAGACAGAAATAATTCATATCTTTTCCAGCTGGGGAATGGAGACCTGCTGTCCCCAGCTCGCAGGAGCGCTCATGCACTTTTCATTCATTCAGGCTTAAAAGACGTGTTCCAGCCCGAAAGCCTAAATTAGATCTCCGTGCGCCCCCCTCCACCTCACCCCATGCAGCTGCTGTCTCCACTATGGAGCTGCATGGGTCTGTAGAGTTCCTTCTGGTTGAACTTCCCCATTTTACAGACTGAGCCCCAGCCTGCGGATGTGCTATCTCAGGGTCACACTCAAGTTAGAGGCAGAGCCAAGCTTGAGGCCCGTTGCCTAGCGACCAGACCCGTTCTCTTTCCCGCCGTGTGGAAGATTACCAGACAGCCTCTTCCTAAAAGGTCAGGAATGAGAACAGAAAAACCCATGGTGTTGGCTGGCAGGAACAGGTGTGATAGGACCCAGGAAAGAGCTGGAAAATTTTTTTTCTTTTTTTTTCTAGAAATGGAAGAGGCTGTCAAAACCACAGTGTAAAAGGGAGGATGACATATGCAAAACCTGGATATGTCCCCAGGGTCCTGAGGGGAACTCGTATTTTCATGGGCTGAGATGCTGAGGGCTGTCCACAGCTGCGAGCAGCTGCTCATTGGCAAGACTGATGTCTGTGGTGGCCAGGCTGAGGGGACAGGCGACGAGGAGGAACATCTCCCACCTTCCCAACTACCACACACCCACGAGCACATGACACACGTCACCGTCTTGCAGCCTCTTGCTTTGTCTGGCATCTCTCCTGACTATACTGTTCCAGGGAGCAGGGTTGGGGAATAGGACAGCTGTGGCCGGAAACGGCCCTCCGAGAGGCAGTGGAGAGTAGTGGACAGAGCCAGAGGAGTGACATCAGGAGACCAGGATTGTAGCAGACTTGGCTTTTCTGAAAGTCACCTTGAGCAAGTTATTGAACCTGAGCCTTCATTTTTTTGTCTGAAGAAAATACAGCTGCTGGTGCTTTGTAAACTCTTGAGTTCTTGAGGAATGTGAAGTAAATATTAAGAGTATTAGTGGTAGGAAATGAAATTGACCTAATTTGAGTGGATCATTTTTCTCTGTGCCCCCTTTTCCCAGTTAGGGTAGAGAATCAGTCAGTCAAGGGATGTTTAGTGCATCCCCATGACAGACACGGCGGGGCCCACAGAGAGTGGTCAATAGAGCCCAGTCACGGGACTGAGAGTGAGGCTTCTCCCCTCTGACTTCCCCAAGCATGTGCTGAACACAAAGACAGGTTCGCTGGCTCACCCAGCCCCATTCTCAACGCTCCTCTGCTAACAAAGCTAAGATATCTAAACCCTTCCCCAGCCTTCCCTGCTCCAGGAAAGCCCATGTAACACAGTTCTGGCCACCATGTCAGCCATAAGAGAAGTTTGCTAGGGAGTTTTTGGTAAACATTTACTTTATACTATGTGCAAACCAAAAATGGGTTTTGCCTGTAAGGGGCACCCAGTTTCAAAGAGGGGAGGGAAGGCTCTTTTCTTTTCTTTTCTTCCTAATCTCTATCCAACGTGGGGTTCAAACTCATAATCTGGAATTCAGGTTGGTGTGCTCTACCAACTGAGCCAGCCAGATGCCCCTAATGTGGTCTTAAATAACCAGGAATCCAGAACAAAATGTAGCCTTCGGCCTGAGACAGCCATAAGTGAAGTGCTTCAGAATTTAGAAGGAGGAGACTATGATTTTGTCCTGTGAGGTCATCAGAGACTGCTTCTTGGAGGAGGTGACATTTAAGGAGGATAAAACTTGTACATCCAAGGTTGGGAGAATCAGACATGGTTCCCAGTCCCAAACTCACCAGCCCGGAGCTTCCCCGCTGTTCTGAACCACATTAGAGAGAATCCAGCAGTTCTTGCCAGGTGGAGAAATTATAACTCTGGACGTAATCGGATATTACATCTTGTACTCACAGAGCGCTCACTTCAAAGCCCTTTAAAGATACGATCTAACTCATCTCTCTGAAGTGGGCAGAGGTAAAGAAACCATAAAGGAAGCTCACAGACGTGAAATAAGGTCTCAAGATTCTAGAGATGTTTGGAAGACGAGCCTGCTGATCCCCTTCTTGGGACTCTCCTCCTCCATCTTTATCCGCAGAGATGCCCCCCTCGCCGGTGTGGGCACTCACACAGACCCTCCGTTATGGAGCAAGGGGCTGATCCACTATAAATGCATCCTGAACGAATTCTCATGCACAGTGAAAGTAAATGAAATCCCTACAAGGAGGCTCTGTGCTTTGAGTTGGTTCCTTATCCCAAGAGCAAGTCAGGTATCTGGAGTGCTCTCTCTGGTGACCAGTGAAAGCTTTTGTGAGATTCCTGGCTGGGCTTAGGGGCTGGTGGGTCAAGTAGAAGCTAACTCGGTTTCCCTGGGACCATTCTTTAATCCCTCTGAAAGAAACTGACCCTGATAACCCCATGTTTAAGAATCATCCATCTAGGGGTGCCTGGATGACTCAGTGGGTTACAGCCTCTGCCTTCAGCTCAGGCCATGATCCCAGGGTCCTGGGATCGAGCCCCCCATCAGGCTCTCTGCTCAGCAGGGGGCCCGCTTCCTCCTCTCTGTCTGCCTGCCTCTCTCCCTACTTGTGATCTCTGTCAAATAAATACATAAATTAAATCTTAAAAAAAAAAAAGAATCATCCATCTACACACTCAATAGGATGGCTCACATAAAACACACAAACAAACCAAAACCAGGACATAACAAGTGATGATGAGAATGTGGAGCTATCCAGACCCTTGGGCACTCTCGGTGGGGATATACAATGGCGTAGCTGCTGAGGAAAACAGTATGATGATTCCTCAAGAAAATTAAACATAGAATTACCATATAGCCCAGGGATTTCACGTCTGGATATAATCTCAGAAGAATTGAAGGCAGGGACCCAAAAAGGTATTTGCCCGCCCATGTTCATCGCAGCATCATTCACCATAGCCAAAACGTGGAAAAGACCCCAAGTGACCCAAATGTTCACCGGCAGACGAATCAGATGAACCCACAAACAGAACGTGGCATATACACACAGTAGAATAGTATTCGGCCTTTAAAAAGGAGATTCTGTCACATGCTACAATATGAAGGAACCTGAAGGACATTATGCTAAGTGACATAAGCCTGGCACGGAAAGACAAATACTGTAGGATTCCACTTATACGGAGGGCAGAGTGTGGTCTTATTCATTTATTTATTTAATATAATTAATTAATTAATTAATCAGAGAGAGGGAGCACAAGAGTGAGGAGCACACACAGGGAGAGAGGTAGGCAGAGGGAGAGACTCTCCCTGCTGAGCAAGGAGCCCAATGCGGGACTGGATCCCAGGACCCTGGTCATGACCTGAGCTGAAGGCAGAGGCTTTTCTGACTGAGCCACCCAGGCCTCCTGTGTGGTTCAATTTAGAAAGACAGAAAATAGAGTGGGAATTTTCAGGGGGTTAGGGGCAGGACGGAATGAGGAGTTGGTGTTTAACGGGTTCAGAGTGTTAGCTTTGCAACATGGAAACATTTCTGGTGACACCCAGGTGTCACGATTTAAATATACTTAATGCCACTGAACTGTACACTTAAATGTGGCTAAGATGATAAATTTAATGTTACATGTATTTTACCACAATAAGAAAAATTATTCCTACAACATCCCCTACAACATCACTTCCTTAAAAAAAAAAAAATCCTCCCAAACTGTTCAGATCAGGTGTAACCTCATCTATCTTTTGGAGATCATTATAGAATTCAAATTGTTCAATCTTGAATCAGAAAGCCCAGATTCAAATCTCAGTTCTCCCACTTGTTAGCTGTGTGTTCTTTTTCTTACTGAGACTGACTTTCTTTGTCTTTGGTCAAATATAATATCCAATTATTACTTCGCCAGACAGATGTGAAGATCTAAAGACATAATTTTCTTTTAAATGGTCAAAAGTCTCTTTTAGAAAATTAACATATAATGCATTATTTGTTTCAGGGTACAGGTCTCCAATGACATATGTACATGTAGTTAGCAAACCACAGAATGCTAAACAAATATGAGTTTTCCAGAGAACAATGAGGTTCTCCTGGGCCTACTGTAATATTTTCCAGCTTTTCTTGCCAAAAAGCTCCTTCAGTCACACCTACATTCCTTCTAATGCAGCTTCAGCCAGCTTGGAAATAGCCTTTCCATTGGGACATTTCCAAATTCCCAGTTTAGAGATCCTTCCATCTGGCGGGTGTCAAAGGGGACACCAGGAACTGTAAGCAGAACCATTTGGAACCAATAACTCTTCCGGTCTGAGGACAGAATCCTTCTCCAGGTCTCCAGCAAATTCCTGGCTGTCATAGCAACACCAAAAGCAAAGGAGGACTGTTTAGCATCGTCTTTGACTGCATCCTGGGCGAGGAATGCACTCAGGTTGGCCCAAGTAAACAGTGTTCACTGGTAAGCACTCTGTGCCTCTCTCTCTGGGCCTGGGCTGGGTGAGGCAGGGAGCTGGCCAGCCTCGAGCCCACTGACTGCCCTTCTTCCAACCTGTGTCACAACTCTCCATCTGCTGCTCCTCTCCCAGTAGCTTGGCCAGATCCAGAGTGGGGAGGGGTTTCCTAGAAGAGGCCCACTTGGGATTTGAAATGAACTCCACCATGGAAGCAGTGGTCTACACCTTGTATGAAGACGTAAAAAGATGGCTTGGGGAGGAGGTGGCTGATGGCATGTCCGTGGTACTTCAGGGCTCCTGGTTCAGTTTGCAAGCTGACCCTCCTCCAACACGTGCAACCAGGGCTGTTTTTCTCTAGGGTTAGTGGTAGAGACGGAGCGATGCTGAAGATCTAAAAAAATGTAACCAGCTTCACAGTACAAAAAGAAAATGTGAAAATAAAATTAATAGGTCTCATTAACTCTACAAGGAGGTTGTTATGCCCTTTTCTTTAACTGTTATATTTATTACAACATTTTTACCTATTCAAGAACAATTTGCAGGCTAGTTTTTCGTCATTGGCAGAATTCCTGATAGGGAGTGATGATTGCCAAGAAATCATTGTTAGGCCAAATTTTGAGAAGTAAAACTATTTTAAAAACACACACACACACAGGATTTTTGTAGTTAAAAAAGTTAAAGATTGGGTCTTTAAATTTTTATTTATTTATTTATTTATTTATTTTTGAGAGAGAAAGCGAGCAGATGGAGGAGAGGGTCAAAGGGGGAAGTAGAGAGAATCTTAGGCAGGCTCCCACGGAGCCAGACTCGGGACTCGATCTCACAACCCTGAAATCATGGCCTAAGTTGAAATCAAGAGTCAGACCCTTAACCAACGGAGCCTCCCAGGAGCACCAAGATTGGGCATATTTTAATATGCTTAATAGAATGTGGTATGAAGCCTCCGAAAGGCCTATGGAGGCTTCAAAATGTTCCTGCTTACTCCTTATAAGTTGGGTTCCCCCCACGGTCTCCTTTTCTTTCTTTTTCTTTCCTTCTGCCTCCTTCTCTCCCTCCCTTCTTTCCCTCTTTCTCTTACTTTCCCTCCCTCCCTCCACCCCTCTCCATTCTTCCTTTCCTTTCTTTCTCTCCTTTTTCTTTCTTCTTCTCTTTCTTTCTACCCAGGGGCACCATATTGTTGCTGCCTGATACAGAAGCAGCATGAAATGGTGCAGAAGATCTAGGAACTCAGACAGCTTGTGTTCTCACTGTAGGAACCTGGGCACATTGCTGCTTATCTGGTCCTCTGCTACTATCTGTTCCCTTGTAAATGAGATAGAAACAGTTGCTTTCAAGACTTCTTATGAAAATTCTTATGTTTTGTCAAATGCTGGTTGTTATTACTACTTACAGAAATACGCACTCTGCTTCACCAGTCATTACACAAACGTTGATGTGTCTTCTAGCCCCTGGAACATTCCTATTCTAAAATGTGCAGCAATCATCTCTAGGTTTCTAGTTCCTTCTGTGCCCAGGCAAGTGTAGTATCCCATCTAAAAGTCAATGTTGTTAGACCTATTTGATTATCATGTTGCTCCTCCCTGTGGCTGGTGTTACTCTGGAGGCATCAACTAGTTCTGGAGACTTCCTGCTGTGTTAAGCATCATCTCTTGGTCTTGCAGGGGGTTCGGGGCTGTCAGAGGAGGATTCAGGGAAGCTGGGGGTCTCCCAGGAATCTAATCTAATCTAATCTAATCATGTAAGTGTCGCTAGCTACTGCTGCCGATGCTTACAGCATGAACTAGTGCAGAAGACGCACAACCAGAATGGAAAAATTCCAATATTTAATTTTGAATATTAAATAATGAGTGTACCAGCTATCTGTCTTCCTTGCCCCAACACAATCCATTATTAATTTCTGCCTTTCCTCAGTCTGTCAACACTTAGTTGTTGTTTTTAAGATTTTATTTATTTATTTGATGCGGAGAGAGAGAGAGCGCATAAGCAGGGGGAGCAAAAAGGGGAGAAGCAAGCGCCCCAGGAGCAGGGAGCCCAATGCAGGGCTCGATCCCAGGACCTTGGGAACATGACCTCAACCAAAGGCAGACCCTTAACTGACTGAGCCACCCAGGCATGCTCCAAGTGTGGTTCTTAGGCAAAGCATTAGATTAGACACAATGGGGGACATTAAGAAGAGTAAAGAAATATACCCTAAAGAAACAAATAGTCTAGTAAGAGAGCTATGGCAGACAACCAAATAACGTCCGTAAGAGCAGTGCGTGAAAAAATGTCGTAAGAAAAGAATACTCGTCTTGGGGAGCATGAAGTCACATGAAACTAGTCTGATCATGGAAGACATCATGAAGAAGGTAACTTTTGGGGCGCCTGGGTGGCTCAGTGGGTTAAAGCCTCTGCCTTCGGCTCAGGTCATGATCCCAGGGTCCTGGGATCGAGTCCCGAATCGGGCTCTCTGCTCAGCGGGGAGCCTGTTTCCTCCTCTCTCTCTGCCTGCCTCTCTGCCTACTTGTGATTTCTGTCTGTCAAATAAATAAACAAACAAATCTTTAAAAAAAAAAAGAAGAAGAAGAAGAAGGTAACTTTTGAGCTGGGGCCCTGAAGGAAGGATAACATTTAATACAGGAGTAAGAAAGACATGGCAAGGGTAGAGGCTCAGGGAGGAAGAAGGGGAGCGATTTTGAAGGATCCGCAGGTGGTGACCGTTTGGGAGTTTAAGAAACTTCTGAGTGGAGATAGACCAGTAGGATGGCATTGGGCCAAATCACTGAAAAAATGTCCAGGTTTCACTCAGTAGGCACAGGAAACTGTTACAGGTTTTTGATCTGGTGAACAATATGGTCTTTAAAAGATGGATCCGATTTACTTGTAACCAACCCCCTAAAAGGGAGGTGGTGGGATAGGAAATGGTTGAAGGAGGTGGGTGGAGTGCCTTGGGACCAGCTGGGGTGGAAATCTCACCTTCACAGCATTCAGCCTTCCAGGTAAGAGGTGAAGAGGGCTGAGCCGGGACAGAAGCTGTGTGCCTAAGGAGGCGATGACAGTGGCAACTTGTGAGTTGAAAGTTGTGAGATGTGGTGACTGAATAGAGGAGCAGGACGTATGGGAAGGGATAGAGGTAAGTTGATTGTAATGTTGATTTCCAGCCAGGATGACAGGAAGAATTGCCATTCTAAGACCAGAAAGAAATGTAGAAGCCAGGAGAGAAAGCTGCTTGAGAGGACGACCCAGTGAGTGACTTTATATTGAGTTTGAGGGACCAAAAGATCCCCCTGGTGGGATGCACACTGGTGTTCTAGCTTGGATGGGGATTATTAGTTATCTACACCAGGAGAGACCTCAGCTGCCCCCTGGGGCAAGACTGCTAACGGACAGTGAAAACTAATAAGCACACGGGATGGTTAAGGGCACTGCGATCTCCCAGCATCATCAGGGCAAACAATAGGGCTACGGTGTGTGATGGGGGAAGGAGGTGGTCCATGGTAGAACAACAGGTTAAACCAAAATTTTATGTATTGTTTTTATTTGAGAGAGAGAGAAGGAACATGAGAAGGGGAAGGGACAGGGAGAAGCAGACTCCCTGCTGAGCAGGGAGCTGGATGTGGGACTCCATCCAAGGACCCTGGGATCATAACCTAAGCCAAAAGCAGATGCTTAACCAACTGAGCCACCCAGGTGCCCTTGAACCAAAGTTTAAGAGCTGAAATCTTCTTGGTCAGACTGGCAGGTGCAGCCATTTGACGCTAAGTGCTGGCCCTGTTCAATGGTCTCCTCCTCTGCTCACGCAACAGAGTCACTGGGGGCAATTTGATGTGACATATTCCTATCTTCCTCAAACCAAGGCTGATTCATTCCTCCTGGGATGGGGCCTGGCAATTTGTGTCCTTAAGTTCTACTTCCGACTCCGGTTCTCAGGGGTTAGTCCAGCGGGAAATGATGACTCTCCTCCTTGCCCAGCATGGGTCTCGGTTGCTTGCCACAGAGGGCTGGTCCTGTAGGTGAGAACCTAGTCCTCCTGGTTTCCCTCTTCCTTCCTCCTCCTTCCGAGTGGGGAGAAGGCAGCCACATCGAGAGGCTGGTCCTCAGATGGGCAAGAGTTCTGCAGAAAGGTGAAGGTGAGAGTCCTTCCAGGGAGCTCTCTGCAGAGACATGACAGTGGCACCCTGACTGTGCACCAAGCACCAAAGGCCATCCCCACCTGGCATTCCCTCCCCAACCTCCACCATTTTGACGCAAATGGGGAAAAATACTTTACGTGCTCCTCTGCTCTCCCATTTTGCAACCCAGCAGCCCCTGCTGATAAAAACAAGCTCTGAAGATGGCAAGAAGGGATCAAGGAAGAATCATCAGTTTAATTCCTCTTTAAGACGCAGAGGCAGTCATAAACTCTGCTCTTTCAAATCGTCATCGAGTCTCTGAGCAATGTATGCAGACGTGAACAAAAGGAAATACACCAGAAGCTCTTGTTAGATCAGTCGGAAGCGTTGCCATCTGAGTTTTCCAGTGTACTTCATGCATTCAGCAGCCCCGGCCTAATCATAAACAAATGGTAATTCTGCTCCAGCGGCTGAGGCTCTGGAGAGCAGAAATACGCGCACAGTTCAAGGGGCTCAGGGCAGTAGGTGGGAGCTAGTGAGCCTGGGTGGTCTACAACTGGAAGAGTTTAGAGACTGCTTGCTCTCATGGCAAGTGCTCTGTGCTGAGTCTAAGCTCCCCCCTCCCCTCCCCTGCCCCTTCTATAGCTCCATCTCCAAACCTAATTACGCGGCAGAAAAACTAAATTGGGCAAAAGAATTTAGGGAAAACTAAAAAACAACAACAAAAAAAAGAATTTGGGGAAGACTCAAGTAGTCCTAAATTTCCTTAAACCCGTTAGCGCTCTGGAGATCAGGGAGGGGCGAGGCGGGAGGCTCGTGGGTGGTGGGAGTACCTGCAAAGAAAAAGAAAAGGACTGCAGAGAAGGCTGGGTGTAACCGGGGCTGCGGAGTGAGATTTCTGCAGAAGGCATGTCCTCTTTGGGACCTCATCCAAGGAGTTCTGGTCCAGGAAGTGCCGGAAGGACCCCAGTCAAGCGTGGAAGCTTCTGGGGAGTAGCCTTGCTCATCGAGATGTCATGAACAATATTATGCAGGGGGCTAATATTATAGTGCCTTTTAGATGGATATGCTTAAGCCTCTGGATTAAGGGAACCACAGAATAAATATGGGACATCTTGAAGGAATACAATTTTACCCAAGTTTTGTTTGTTTGTTTGTTTGTTTTTGCTGGGGGGACTATTATTTTTAATATTAAAATAACCTTGGATATATGATGGAATAGCGTGTAAAATTTTCATGAATTTATGAAGATAAACACAAGAATTAAAAGAAGTGTCTCCCCCCTTCCCAATAAATAAATAAAAGAAGTGTCCCAGTTGTAGTGATCTTTTTGGAGAGTTATTTTCTTTCTTCTGCCTTCAGAGGTATTTGGGGGAAATTTTGTTGACAGTCACTGCCCTGATGATATTTTACAGGCTAGGTGAGTTACCATGATTTTTCGGGTGTCAGCTCTCATCTCCTGCCAGCCGGTGAAGCTCACTGTTTTGGGGGTCTCCAGGGATGGGCTCAGTCTTCCCTTTCTCCGAGGCTTTGTCCAAACTGTCACTTATGTCTGGACAACCTCCCACTTCCTGACAGCCACATCTCGTTCTCTTCCTCTCCTTATAATGCAATTCAAGGTCATTTTATCCAGGAGGTCTTTCTCTGAGTTAAGAGAATTGACTCTCAAAAGAGAATCCGTTACGGAATGAATAAATCATGGGAATGAAAAGTACAGCATAAAGACGATAGTCAATGGTATTGTGATAGTGTTGTGTGGGGACAGATGGGAGCTACACTTGCGAGCATGTCATAACGTACAGACTTGTTGAGTCACAATGTCATACACTCGAAACTAGGGTAACATCGTGAGCCGACTATACTTCAATCAATCAATCACTCAAAATTAAAAAAAGAAAACAAAATGAGAAAGAAAATCCAAAGGAATTGTCAGACTGAATTGACAGAACTCCACTCTGATTTTAAATATTTGCATAGTCTCATATAGGACTTTACAGTGTATCCAACTGTCAGATGCATGTCTTATTAAGAAATCATTACAACCCTAAGAAGTATATAGGGCAAGGCCCTTTGTATTAATAATTTTTAACACTGCTTTCATATCACAATAATATTTTTAGTATGTTGGGTTAAATAAAAAATACTAATTTCACTTTTTTACCTTGTTTAATGTGACTACTAGAGAATTTTTTAATTGAGATATAATGGACATACATATTAGTTTTAAGGGTACGACATAATGATTCAATATATGTATATACTGGGAACTGATCACCGCAAGAAGTCTAGTTAATATTCACTGTCACACATAGTTACAAATTCTTTCCCTTGTGATGAGAATTTGGAAGATCTACTCTCTTGGCACCTTTCAAATATACAACACAGGGTTGCTAGCTACAGTCACCATGTTGTACATGACATCCCCAGAAGTCTGTACTTCTTGATTATTTCACGCATTTCACCATCCCCCCAAGCCCCTCTGGCAACCATTACTTTTAATCCTCAGTTACCAGGGAGGCAAGGGAGCTTTACAGACATTAAGTAACTTGCCCAAGATCACGTAACTATGAAGGGGTTCTTTCCACTCTGTAATGAAAAAAAAAAAAAATGACCTGAAATAAAGTAAGAGGGTGACTACACGTCCTCTCATGTCATCGTGGGGCATTATTTGAAAGTTCTCCTGGGTTTATCTACTTCTCCTGGCAAGGCTAGCTTGGTGGGTTATAGATCTTTGCAATCACCCAGAACTCTGCACTTAGGAGAGCCCCCTAACTTGGCTTATTGCTTGACTGTTGCTGTCTTGAAGTTCTGCATAATTTTTGAACAACAATCCTCATTTGCACTGGGCCCAGCAAATTCGTTCTCTCTAAGAGAATAAACCCCTATTTCTGTGTCTAGGAGAAGAAACTGATGTTTGATTTTGTTATTTACAACTAAGGCAGGGCTCAGACTCCTTGACGTTACATGTTAACTTGTAGATATGGGTCCAACATGTATCTATTTATAGAGGTACAAACGATTTCTGTCCTTCAGAAAAGACGCTTTTCTTTCCCAGTGGAACACGAATTAGATTTGTCTCTAATTTTAAAAAACTTAATTTGTTGTGCCTGTCCCTGTGGGTTATATCCACCCCACTTCCTCAGCTGTTCTTGGAATCAGTGCTTCCATCTCCCTGATGCCCTTGTGGGTTAATCATTTAAATAAAATCATTGACAGGTGTTCATTCTATTTTGTAAGAGAATCATGGTTTTTAGTATTTTCAGAAATTACACTTCGACAGCTCTATATTCCAAGCGCTTCACATCATATCACACAACCGAAGTCACTCTTTGTTCCTCAGTCTGCTGACCAAGATCACGCTCTGAGTTCTTGTGCATTGATGTTTATGCATTTATTATGAAATTAGCATCTGTTAATTTCTGTCTCATTGCTCCTTCTATACTGTCCAGTCTTTAAACTTGTATTTGGCATTTAAAAAAAATAAATGATATATTGGGGTGCCTGGGTGGCTCAGTGGGTTAAGCCTCTGCCTTCGGCTCATGTCATGATCTCAGAGTCCTGGGATCGAGTCCAGCATTGGGCTCTCTGCTCGGCAGGGAGACTGCTTCCCCCTCTCTTTCCCTGCCTCTCTGCCTACTTGTGATCTCTCTGTCAAATAAATAAATAAAATCTTTAAAAAAATTAGATGATATATTCACTTGTTTCAAATTCATAAAGTTCTGTATAGGAAAAATGTGTATAGGAAAGATCTTACCTCCTACCACTATCTCAGACACCTATTTTTCCTCTCCAACTTCTACAACATCCAGTGATATTTTCTATGTATATTGCCAAGCACGTTTATATATTCTTTTTGTCCGTTTCTCAGTAAGTGGCAGAATGTGCTACACAATGCCCTGCACTTGCTTTTTGTTTTCATCCAATGATATATCTTGAAGATTATTCAATTTTAGTGCATAAAGAGCTCCCTCATTGTTATTTATGGCTATATATTATTCCACTGGATAAATTTATGATCATTTATTTTACCATTCTCTTATTAATAGATATCTAGGTTGTTTCCAATTGTTTGAAAGAGTAGGCAATGTTTGGGGCATCTGGGTGGCTTAGTCAGTGAAGCATCTGCCTTTGGCTCAGGTCATGATCCTGGGGTCCCAGGGTCCAGCCACACATCAGGCTACCTGCTCAGTGGGAAGCCTGCTTCTCCCTCTCCCTTTCCCCCAGCTTGTGTTCCCTCTCTCACTGTCTCTCTCTCTGTCAAATAAATAAAATCTTAAAAAAAAAAAGAACAGGCAACAATGCATTTAATTACTATGTCCATATACCATTTTATACATCTATAAATTCCCAGAAGTGAAATTGGTTGTTCAAAGGACATACAAATTTATGATTTTTAAAGTTTTTGAGGACTTACTCTGCATGAAAGTTGTATCAGTTTCTACTCCTGCCATCAATATATAAGAGCCCTGAGCAATACTACAGCAGTGCGTTGTGACATTTTTGAACTTTGCAAAGGGGCATATTATCTTAGAGTAATTTTCACTTGTATTTTTTTTATTAATAATGAGATGAAACATTTTGTTCATGTCTTTCTTTTGGGGGGGACTGCCCAATTTTTCTATTGATTTGTTAATCTAACACATACGTTGCAAATATTGTTTCCCCAGGTTGTCTTTTCTTCAAACTCTGT
>NC_081557.1:86871287-86891845 GCF_022355385.1 Mustela nigripes | reverse complement strand
CGGAAACAGGCTCCCTGCTGAGCAGAGAGCCCGATGCGGGACTCGATCCCAGGACCCTGAGATCATGACCTGAGCCGAAGGCAGCAGCTTAACCCACTGAGCCACCCAGGCGCCCGTGTCCTAGATTTCTTTCTCTAAGTTTATGGTTCCATGTTTCACATATAAATCTTTGATTCATTGGGAACTTCTTTTTTTTTTTTCCCAAGGTTTTACTTATTTATTTATCAGAGAGAGAGAGAGAGCACACAACCAGAGGGAACAGCAGTGAGAAGGAGAAGCAGGTTCCCTGCTGAGCAGGGAGTCCAGCGTGGGACTCACGATCCCAGGATATTGGGATTATGACCTGAGGCAGATGTTTAACTGAGTGAGCCACCCACGAGTCCTGGGAATTTATTCTGATGTTAGGTATAAAGTATGAATCCAGCTTTATTTCTTCTACAAATGGTTACCTTATTGTTCCTTAGCCATCTATCAAATAATCTATAGATAATCTGCTAATTAGAGATCCCAACTTTATACACAAATTTGCCTCATGTATTTGCATTTATTATTTCCTCGTGTAGTTTATGATCTGTCTATTCATTGTATGAGCACTGCATGATTTATGTTAATGTAGTTTCAAAATGTATTTAATATCTGCCAAGACAGGTGCTCTCCTCATTTTTAAAAAACATTTCCAGGATATTCTTGCGTGTTTCTTTACCCACATCAACTCTGGAGTCAAGTTTGTTTTAAAATATCTTGTTATTTCATTGACGGTGCATTAAATTTACAGATATGGGGAGTGGAAAACTGGTTTCTTAATCGCGATCTCCTGTCTGGCTATCAGAGAATATGGTAAACCTCATCAGGGAAATACAAAACAAAACCACAATGAGATACCACCTCACACCTGTCAGAATGGTTAAAATTAACAACTCAGGAAACAACAGATATTGGTGAAGATGTAGAGAAAGGAGAACCCTTTTACACTGCTGGTAGGAATGCAAGCTGGTGCGGCCACTCTGGAAAACAGTATGGAGGTGCCTCAAAAAGGTAAAAATAGAGTTACCTATGATCCGGCAACGGCACTACTGGGTATTTACCCCAAGGATACAAACATAGTGATTTGAAGGGGCACGTGCACCCCAATCTTTATAGCAGCAACATCCACAATAGCCAAACTATGGAAAGAGCCCAGGTGTCCATTGATGGATGAATGAATAAACAAGATGTGGTATCGATATATAATGGCATAATTACTCAGCCATCAAAAGTATGAAATCTTGGGACGCCTGGGTGGCTCAGTTGGTTGGACGACTGCCTTCGGCTCAGGTCATGATCCCGGAGTCCTGGGATCAAGTCCCGCATCGGACTCCCAGCTCTATGGGGAGTCTGCTTCTCTCTCTGACCTTCTCCTCATTCATGCTCTCTCTCACTGTCTCTCTCTCAAGTAAATAAATAAAATCTTAAAAAAAAAAAAAAAAAAGAAAGTATGAAATCTTGCCCTTTGCAACGACGTGGATGGAACTAGAGGGTATTATGCTAAGCGAAATAAGTCAGCCAGAAAAAGTCAAATAAGATTTCGCTCATGAGTGGAATTTAAGAAACAAAACAGAAGATCATAGGGGAAGGGAAGGAAAAATAAAACAAGATGAAAACAGAGAGGGAGGCAAACCATAAGAGACATGGAACTCCGGGTAACAAACTGAGGGTTGCTGGAGAGGAGGTAGGTGGGGGATGGGGTAACTAGGGGATGGGCATAAAGAGGGCACGTGGTGGAATGAGCACTGGGTGTTGGAGGTCACTGATGAATCACTAAACTGTAACCCTGAAACAAGCTAACTAACTAAAGCTAAGCAAGAAAAAGAAAGGAAGAAAGACAGAAAGAAAGAAAGAGAAAGATGGTAAGTAAGCCTCTATACTTAGATTTTCCATTCAGTTTAGTTATGGTATTTTAATGTTTTATTCATCTTGCATAATTCTTAAATTTACTTACAGGTATTGCTGTGTTTTTAAAAAATTGCTCTAAAACAGGTTTTTTTTTTTCCATTATATCTTGTTTGTTACTCATGTGTATGAAAGTTACTGACATCTACATATAACATGGGCTCCAGCCGGATTACTGAATTTCCTTAACCCGATGCCCCACAGAGTTGAGGTAAGGGTTGGGTGCCTGAGTGACCCTCCAAGTGCCTTCTCAGGAGCTGGGGCTTCTTAGGTTAGAGTGATAGTTGGTATCAAAGGAGAAACAGAGAGGGTTGATTTCATTGATCTTTCCGAGATGAAGTAGATGGTTAATAATTTCTTGCCATATCGGTTCATTCTCAGGCAATTTCTTTTTTTTTTTTTTAAGATTTTATTTTTTCCCTTGATGGGCAGAGATCACAAGTAGGCAGAGAGGCAGGCAGAGAAAAAGGAAGGGAAGCAGACTCCCCGCTGAGCAAAGAGCCTGGAGGTGGGGCTCTATACCAGGACCCCAAGATCATGACCTGAGCGAAGGCAGAGGCTTTAACCCACTGAGCCACCCAGGTGCCCCGCAATTTCTTTTTTTAATGATGCTTAAAATATTGAATATCCCCCTTGGACCCCCGACACCACCCCCCATACTATTAACACATACACACACACCCCACATACGTTCTGTCACCTTCCGGCATTCAGCCACTTCCCAGGTAAAATGCTGCTGTGCTTAGTAACATATTTTACTAGACACCATGGGTTCCCCTTGAATCATTCTGCTTTGCGTATTTTAACTACAATTTATTTTATATTTTTAAGATTTTATTTATTTGACAGAGATCACAAGTAGGCAGAGAGGCAAGCAGAGAGAGAGAGAGGAGGAAGCAGGCTCCCCGCTGAGCAGAGAGCCCGATGCAGGACTCGATCCCACGACCCTGAAATCATGACCTGAGCCGAAGGCAGAGGCCTAACCCACTGAGCCACCCAGGTGCCCCTTTTAACTACAATTTAAAGTGATTTCTCAGGGGCAACTTCCTGCTCAGCAGGGAGTCTGCTTCTCCCTCTCCCTCTGCCCGTGTTCCCCTTGCTTGTGCTCACTCCCTCTGTCAAATAAATAAATAAAATCTCAAGAAAAAGAAAATAAAGTGATTTCTCTATACTGAGCACGTCTTGGCAGAAACCTCAGGAGTTATCGTCATCCACTTAGGCTTTGTTTCAATTCTGGTCTTTATGTCTTGGTTTGCTTTATTCTAGCTTTATTGAGAAATTATTGACATATAACAAAATGCTACGTTTAAGGTATACAATGTGATGATTACATGTATATATTGCAAAATGACTGCCACAGTATGGTTAGTTAACACCTCTGTCTCCTCAGAAATTGTGTGTGTGTGTTGACATCTCCCCATTCCCCAGCCCATCCCTCACCCCCACCCCCTGCCCCAGCAACCCGCCCACCTCCTCCAGTTCTTCTGGTTTGACTTCTTTGAAAACCATCTTCCAGTGCCAGACTGAGGGCTTCCAAAGGGCCTGTGGAGACCTGCCTGGGTAAGAAAGCTCCAAAGGGATGATGTTCCCTTTGTCTTAAAACAGAATTCTGAGAAAATAATAATTCTCTGGGGAGTGACCAGGCAAGGCAGTTAACCCGTACCCAGTCAGGGATTCAGCCTCCACTGAACTGCAAGTGGGGTGTAAAGAAGTGGGGAGACAAAGGCCACTGCACATTATTGATGTGATTATTGTGATTATTCACGCAGGGGTTATTTCAAGGGGACAGAAAGAGTTAATGCAGCTCTCTCTGAGATCAGTTTTGTGGTTTTTGTTTTTGTTTTTTTCCTAACAATATTAGTGATGACTCCAAAGTTTCCAGAAAGTTTGCTATGCCAGTTTTATGATCTCAATGTGACATCCTCGGAATTGGGCTCAAATTCTAAAGGAGTAAAAGAAATTCTTTTTGACCTAAATATCCATAGAATGCCCTCTCGCTGGCAATATTTAGCACCTCCCCATGAAAACATATGAGCTCACTGGGATTGCTAGAAAAGGCCACAGCAGTTCTTCACACTCCTGCCAGCAAGATAACACTTCAATTTGGGTCTCTGACTTTTTCTCGCCTTGGAGGTGGAGGCGGGGGTACACGTGGGGCTGAGGAGCGTCCTTGCTGCCTGTCTCTCTGGTGGGTACCAGCCAGAGAAAACATCAGGGTTGTTTAACTCCCTGCTTTTTTGTTTTGTTTTTTGTTTTGTTTTGTTTTTGATGCAAAATGGTGGTTTATTAGAGCATGGGTACAGGACCCTAGGCAGAAAGAGCTGGTGCCCCTCCCTGTTTGTTTTTTTTTTTTTTTTCCCAAGACCTCTTGAGAATCTTGGGGTTCACATAGCAGCATCAGGGAGCAAAACTGGACACAGGGTTTCAAGGTAACTTTGCCTGTCACTTTGCCTCATATCTGTTAAAAGTCTAGCAAAGCGGGGGGTGGGGTTATGGACATTGGGGAGGGTATGTGCTTTGGTGAGTGCTGTGAAGTGTGTAAACCTGGCGATTCACAGACCTGTACCCCTGGGGATAAAAATATATGTTTATAAAAAAAAAAGTCTAGCAAAGCAAAGCAAAAACATTCCAAGATTGAAAGCTCAAGGAAAACTCCCATAAGTCAGTGAGCAGATCTTCTCCAGCTTGAATCTTGTTAGGTCCTGGATACGGAGTTTGGGGTTCTTCTTGACGGTTTCTTGCACCCCAGTGCTGTGGGGGAGGGGGCAGGAGCCCGCGGAGGGGGTGCTACCTGTCCATCAGCTGCCCGCTGCAGAGAAACCACGCCCCCCGCTGGCCTGGCCCCGCCCCCATCCCCCGAGCTGTGACCACCTTCAACTCCGCTAGCCCACAGAGGATTTCTGGCCCCCTTGTGTTTTCTGGGTTTATTTGCCTCCGTGCTCTGAGACCTCCAAGTCACGCCTTTCTGTTTACCCTCTTCCTGAGCAAAACGTTAGAATCTAAGGAAGGAAGAAAGCCAGCTGGAGCCGGGTCGGCTCAGCAGTGCCATTGGCCTTGGTCAAGGGCTCCCCGCTCTTGCTGCCTCTCAGACGCACCCTGGGCGTGGGGCGCTGCGCCTTCCTGGCTGCACCTGGGCATCAGCCCGTTGACCCATTTCCTCCTTGGCCGCCTGCTGGCCCATCCTCTGTCCTCGTTGCCCGCTCTGTCCTCCAGCCCATTCCTGTGTGACTGGACCTGCGGACCTTGGCCCTTAAACCTGGATTCACAACGCTTTTCTGGGCGCCCGGAGGATTCGTGAGGAGAACCCAGGAGGTGTTGGGTGCCGGCGCACAAGGACCGCAAGGCCCAGAGGCTCTGACCTCGGCTGGGTCAGTCCTTTATTGGAAGGAGCGAACTCAATTTGGGGCTTCCGTCTCTGAAGGAAACTTACGAACACTTTTTAAAGAAAGCCTAAAAGAGGGGAGAAGAATACGACGGAGAGCTTATGGCGCGGCCTCTAGGTCGGAGCGCTAACAAGGGCACATACTTCAGCCAGAAGCAGCCGCCTGAAGGAGAGCTGACGGTTTCCCTCACCGGCCTTCTCCGCTGGCAGGTGCTTTCAGCTCAGTTCCTGATCCTCATTTGTAGGTATAGGCAGGTGCTCTTGAAATGCACTTGGTCCTCTCTCTGTTCTGGAAAGAACCTGGTCCTAGGAAAAGGGAGCCTTGGGTTCTAACCCAAGCCATCAGGTTTTTTTTTTTTTTAATTAGTTTTTTAAAAAAGTAATCTCTATGCCAAAGGTGGGGCTTGAAATCATGATCCCAAGATCAAATGTTGCATGTTCTACAGGCTGAGCCAGCCAGGCACTCCCCCATCGATTTATTTTTGACCTTGAACAAATGCCTCAACTGTCCTATGGGATTCATTTCTTTTCTTTAATTTTTTTATTTATTTGACACAGAGAGAGAGAGATCACAAGTAGGCAGAGCAGCAGGCAGAGAGAGAGGAGAAAGCAGGCTCCCTGCTGAGCAGAGAGCCCGATGTGGGCCTTGATCCCAGAACCCTGAGACCATGACCTGAGCTGAAGGCAGAGGCTTAACCCACTGAGCCCACCCAGGCGCCCGGGATTCATTTCTTTAGGAAATTGCCCTCCCTATCTCTTCAGATACTGTGAAAAATCCCTGTGTCTCTGTATGTCTTTCTGCGGGTATACATATATGTAAATACACACATACAATAAATTTACACACACCTTTTAAACTTCTACAGTATACACTTAGTTACCATTTATTGAATACCTGTACAGACTGGAAAATGTGTTAAGTCTTTTATATATATTACCTGGTCCATCTTCCTAATATTCTGGCAAGGCAAGTGGTAGCCACCATCCCCCTCTCCACCACCATCCTGCAGAGGAGGGACTGGAGGTCTAGGGAGGCAAAACCCTCTACTTGAGCTCACAGACCATGTGACTTATGCATACAGCAAGCACTGTGCCCTGCACTGTAGGTCCTGGGTAGTGACCATGTCAGTGGCAATTGAAACTGGGATCTGTCTTATAACGAGGTGGGTGGTGGAGAAGAATTGGGGTGGGAGAGAGGACCTGGGGGCAGTGTCCTCCCAATGTGCTATGGGAGCTCCTACTAATGTGTTGACTATGTGCCAACTTCATTTATAAATATGATTATGATGTAGGTGATATTTCCAAGTATCTGCTAAGAGGGAACTACATTAAGACAGCAGACAGCAGCCAGCACCATGGGTCAAAGGTCCCATGAGACCTGGAAAGTAGAGGAACTCTTCCAAGGGCGTGGTGTCCTCCTTAGGACTTATTTTTCATCCAGCGTCCACAAATGTTTCCATCTCCGCTCCTCGTCCTGCCTCTTCTTCCACTCCGTGCCCCAGCAAATAAACTTTGCTGTGTTCCAAGTACATGCCCCAGGCTTTCCCACTTTTCTGCTCTTGCTCAAATTCTTTGCTCCATCTGGAATGCCCTTCTGTCTCCTTCTTTGCCAAATGTCTAAGTATTACTGATTCTCAAAGCCTGTGCAAAGTCCTTTTTCTCCATGAAGTCATCTCTAGCTGTTCAGCAGGACATGGTCAGAGCACATTCTCTTATTTCTTTTTGGTGGAACATTCCTTCTTTCTCCTTGTAGACCTATGTTTTCTGAAGGCTAAGCTCCTCTCTGTTTCATCTTTGCATTCTCAGTCTGTAACATGTGACTTTGAATATAGTCGCCATTTATTTATTTACTGAATGAATGAATGATTGAGTGCACAAATCCTGACAGAATGTCTGATTGTGTGTGGCGTTAAGTTGAAGGATGTTCCAGGGGTGTCTGGGTGGCTCTTGGTGAAATGTCAAGTTTTGATTTTGGTTCTGGTCATGATCTCGGGGTCCTGGGGTGACACTCCATTTTGGGTTCTGTGTGGAAGGGGAATTCTGCTCGAATTCTTTCTCCCTTTCCCTCTCTGCCTCCCCCTGCTCACTCGCTCTGTCTCTCTCTCTCTCTCTTTCAAATAAATAAATAAATAAATCTTTTAAAAAAAACGAAAGAAAGGAAGGAAGGAGAAGGAAAGAAAGATGTTCCAGGAGAAATATGTCTGTTCATTTACTAAGCACCTACTAGGTTCCAGGTCCTCTGCCAAGATTTACTATTAAATCCCTTCTGTTTTTGAATGGACAGTCTCTAACAAACAAATAGGAACAGGAAAGAAAAGAGCTCACAGTCTCCAAGAGAAACACCTTAAACCAAAGTGGAAAATACATACATTTTATGTGTTGGCTGAAGGGGGAAGGAGTACCTATGTAGACACTGCAATTAGGAAAAAGAGTGCCAAGGCCTGGTGAAGAGGAGGAAAGACGGAATGACTGAAAGAAAGATGGGTTTGGGTTATCAGTTGAGAATACAAGTGGGCACCGGTCAGAACGCACACTTCATGGTATGACCCCTCATGGTCATGAAGGATGTGCCTCATGGACCATGCATTCAGCCCAGAACATCTACTGAGAAAGAAGCTTGAGCTGGGGGTCAGGGTTACAAACATTAAAATGGCATATTCTAGGGCGCTTGGGTGGCTCAGTGGGTTAAAGCTTCTGCCTTCGGCTCAGGTCATGATCTCAGGGTCCTGGGATCAAGCCCCGCATCGGGCTCTCTGCTTATTGGGGAGCCTGCTTCCCCTTCTCTCTCTGCCTGCTGCTCTGCCTACTTGTGATCTCTCTCTCTCTCTCTCTCTCTGTCAAATAAATAAAATTTTTAAAAAATAAAATGGCATATTCTCTGTACTTGAGGAGCTCACAGTCCAGTGGAGAGATGAGTGGTAGGTGCTATGATGAGGAGTCTACTGAAGCTACTTGGGATGCTCAAGGAGGAGACGAGAGGAACTTTTAAGGTCTCTTGGTTGTTAGAGATGTTTCCCAGAAGACATAACCCTCCCCCAACAAAGTCCGAGGAAGCAGCATGACATGAGGATTTGAAATACAAACTTTAAACTGACAAAATGGGACTGAGGATCCAGGATCCGATTTCTAACTCTGATGTGAGACTGAGCCTCAGTTTCCTCCTCTGTACAATGGGGTAATTGTATTACCTATACCACAGAGTTATTGTGAAAATTCAATAAGAAAATCCACAGGCCCAGACTGATTCTTCATGGAAGATACAAGTGAAAGTGCCTCCTGGTTCACTCACAGTTGATTTTTATTTGTTTCTTAACCTTGTAGCCTCAGAGGCCGGCATCCAATTAAAGGGCTGGCTGGCTAAGCAGATAACTTTTCTCTAAAGAATATCAAAGTTTGAGCTAAGTGATTTTGCAGGCAGCTGATCCCAGATTCCCAAACTGGCATTTACACAAAATGATAGCTTATAGATATATAAAGCAGCTCATACCTTGAAATAAACGGGCTCATTTTCTAGCATGTTATTGGATGAGGGGGGAGGAGGGCAGGAGGGTCTTTATCCAGCTATGGGGACTCTGAATTTGGCAAGCTGGTTCTGTGTGGGGAGGATAAGGGGCTCCTGAGAGCGTGCCTACCCTGTGGCATTGTTACTGGAAAGTGAATGGTTTTTTTGTGTGTTTTTTTTTGCTTTATTTTTTCCTTTTTAGAGCTCACCAACATCCGATTGCAATGAAGTTGTCTGACAGTTTATTGCCGCTCTGACTCTGGGTTAGTGAACAGTGGGCTATTAAAACTCAGAAGAGCTTGCATACATCTCTAATTTCTTCCCTCAGCAAACATGGCTTCGATAGAGTTTATGAGAGCCACCATGTAAAATTACGTCCATATAAAATAGGATCGAAAGCAGCTAGAGATTAGAGATTATTAAAGTTGCTTCTCAAGCCAGGGAGCATTGTCTTTTCATTTAGTGGTGTTCTCCTGTTGCAAATTGAACATTTCGTATTTCATTGTTATGAGGAAAGAAGGAAAACAGAACAGGAAGATAGAAAGAGAGAAATGACCAGAAAAGAAGGCGTAAGGAGGGGTGGGAGAGAGGGCAGGAAGGGCAGACAGATTGGGAGTGAGTGCTGCGTACAGAGGGAGGGAAAAACAGAAGCGTGGGGCGGGGAGGGGGACCTTTGTAGAAAGTGGGTTTTGACCTCATAGTAGTTGGGATTTCTGAACAATGTTAAGCAGGACCAAGACGTAAGATGTCTGTTCGTATTTCATTTTGGGAAACCATTCTGGGAGAGCATTTAGGCATTGTTTGTAATGAACCCAGTCCATGCCATTGCATACACAGATGGCCCTCAACTTCGGATGGGGTTATGCCCCAATAAATCCACTGTAAGTTGAAAATACTGAAAATGCATTTAGTACATTTAACCTACCCTACATCTGGCCCACCCTAGACGTGCTCGAAACATCTACATTAGCCTGCGGCCGGGCAAAATAATCTCACACAAAGCCCCGTTTATAATAAAGTGTTGCACATCTCTTGGAACTGATTGAACTCTGTACTGGAAGTGAGAAACAACGTGGTTGTATGGGTACTGAGTGTTGTCAGGGTATCAAGAGTTAACCCCCCTGATCTCGGGTCACTAAGGGCAGCACCCCTCCAGCTGCCCAGAACCACATGTTGCCAGCCTGGGAGAAGAGCAAAATTCAAAATGCCAAGTGCGGTTTCTACCAAATGAGGATCGCTTTGGCACTGTTGTAGAGTCGAGAAGTCCCAAGTGGGACTGTGGTGAGTCTGGAACCATCTGTACAGCCTGAACCAAACTTTCTCTCAATTTCTTGCAGTGACTAAATCTCAGCTCCCTGGGTAGATTTTGGTGTCCTCAGGCAAGGTCCAGGACCCTAGTTTTCAGTTGTCTTCCTTCTTAAGACCACTCACACACACTCAGAAACCCACACACTCATGTGGGGTGATGGGTGGACACTACCTCAGCTGAAGGTACCTGTGGGGGCACCAGTGGCCCAAGGGGAGGTGGTCTGGGACTTTGCTCTCTGTAACCTCAGGCCACTTCACCCCCCCACCCCGCCCCTGGGAACTCTGTCCTACAGCACCCAACGTCCCTGGCACAGGGGGTGGGGGTGGGCAGGTGCATTAGACAGATACCTTGCCATGGCTTCTCCTTCTACCATTTCCTGCCAAACTACTGCCCTTATCTTCTTCCATACGGGAAAAGCATTTTCTCTTGGAAGTCCTCCCAGAGGGAAGATCAGGGTATTAATATAGATTATATTATAATAAATCTATCTTAGTAGATTTATTAATATAGAGCATTAATAAATATTCTATAAACTGTAAGTAGTTTACTTTTGATCATACCTGTCTGTTCTTTTTTTTAAAAGATTTTGTTTATTTATTTGACACAGAGAGAGAGAGCGAGCACAAGCAGGGGGAGCGGCAAGCAGAGGGAGAAGCAGGCTCCCCGCTGAGCAGGGAGCCTGACACGGGGCTTGATCCCAGCACCCTGAGATCATGACCCAAACTGAAAGCAGACGCTTAACTGACTGAGCCACACAGGTGTGCTGCTACCTACACATTTTTGCTGAATTTGTTTATATATATGTGTACATGTTCCAGTGAAATTTTGAGGGTGGACACTGAAATTTGAATTTCATACAACTTTCATGTCATGAGCTAGTCTCCATTCGATTCTGCATTTCACTTTTTTCAATGGTTTAAAGATATGAAAATCATCTTTAACTATCAGCCATAACAAAAATAGGTGGTAGGCAGAATTTGTCCCACAACCTGAGTTTGCTGAACCTTGAGTTAAATAATCTATTGCATTTATATTTCCTTCAAATACGCCATAAACATTTAGTTTATCTTCTACTGGAAGATCCAGCATTGGTTATTGCTTTCTTTCCCTTGTTGAGTTAATATTGTTTGAATAGCTCCAAACCCTATGCTACTTGAAAGGTACGAGTTTAAAAGATTGAGACGAATCAACATCATGGCATATCAAGGAATTATCTCAATTTTCTGAATGACAGATGGGTGCTGTTTTGTGCCTATTGGATTTGTATTTGGCACTCTTTATCCATCTGGGAAGAGAGTTCTCCTCTTGTCCGGAGCTCATGCCTCCCCCTCTGCTCCCCGCTGCGGCCCCTTCCGCCATATTGTGCCATCTCTTCTCTCCACCTCTCCTCCATGTTCTACTGCTCCTCCTTCCCTGAATCCTTCCCTCAGCCTAGGTGATGCTTCTGTGTCTCTGAAGGACAAGAAGCCCACCCATCCTGGACCCAACCTTACCACACCTTCCCCTTCTCCTCACGCCCAAGCTTTGGAAGAGGAAGTCACAATTCACAGTTGGTTCCTCCTCAGTGTTAGGCTTCTCTGCTTTCATAACTGGGGATCCTACTCATCCTTGTTTTTACTTATTTATTCTGAAGTTAAAAACTGGCTTATGGATTTTTCTTCTTCTCGGAAAAGCAGAATTTTCTCATTTAAAAGTTCAGACCCAAGAAAAAGTTCATACAATATATAAGGAAAATTAAAGAAGAAAATAACAATAGCCAATAACCACAGAACTAAGGAACAATTGCCATAGGCATTGTGGGTACTTCACCAACTGCCATTTTCCTACATCTTCTGTCCTGGACAAAGCTTAGGGTCTACCTCACCCTGTATGCAATGCAATGACATAACCAGAATGAGCGAAGTAGGGATTCTCAAACTTTTGGACCCCATCATACTCAAAGATTATTGAAAACCCCAGAGAGCTTTAGTTTTTGTAGGTTCTATTAACCAATATTTACTGTATTTGATGTTAAAACAAGTCTTCAAAATAGTAATTTCTTTAAAAATAACAAAAATCAATCTGTCACAGGTTAACATATAACATTTTCTATGGCAAAATAATAAATATACTTCCCCAAACTTAAATTATTTGGTGAGAAAATGGCATTGTTCTACTTTTTTTTTTAAAGTTTATTTTATTTTAAGTAGACTCCACACCCAACGTGGGACTTGAACTCATGGCCCTGAGATTAAGAGTCCCGTGCTCTACCAACTGGGCCAGCCAGGTGCCCCCTTTGTTTTACATTTTTGCAAATCTTTTTATTGTTTGGATTAATAGATAACTGGATTTTTATATCTGTTTATGCATTCAGTCATTGTGACATGTTATTTTGGTTAAATAATATATGAAGACAATGTGGTCTCACAGGTAGGTGTTAGAAAAAGGAAAACGGGAAAGTGTTTTAATTCCCTTTTTAGATAATTGTTGATATTCTGATTTGATGCTACACCAAAACTCAAAAAAGTGATAGTTTCATATGTAAACTTTTTGTAGTCTCTGTACACTGGTGAGAGAGTGAGAATTAAAATGGCACAGAAGAATCTTGGCATTATCACAGACATAGTTGGACGTCATAGACCTGACAGGGGCTGGGGTCCCACAGGGTCCCTGGAGCTCACTTTGAGAACCGCTGGTCTGAATTGGGGAGACTATTCTCTTTACCGGTGACTTAGGACAGATGTGTGACCCAATTCAGACAAAAGAGAAATGAAGGGAATTCTTCAATCTATTCGGAAAAGTTTCCTCGAGATAAAAGGGGTCGCATAGGAAGACAGAGCTGGGTTGTCTCTGTGGGTCAGGGTCATGATTTTGTGTTTGTCTTGGCTTTGCTGCAGGAGCTGCCAGAGGGTGAGCGAGCAGACACCACTGAGCCACGACTGACCACATCTGAGTTACTTTGACCCAGGACTTAGAGTTCTGTGAAATTACTTTTACTTAGGAAGAAAGAAGGAAGGAAAGAAGGGAGGGAGGAGGAACCTACCTTTTGGATAGCCTTCCAGACTTTTTTCTAAATATTTGTACATAGAACTTGATATTAATTTCTGTATTCCTAGCACTTAGCTCGGTGTAACGCGTGTTACATTTCCGTGGTTAATGAATGGTCCTTGAAGGAATGAATAAATGAACAACTGACAATTTCCTCCCATTCTGTTCTTTGGGAGGATGAAGAAAAGCAGGTCGCTCTAAGAATGGCAAGTTTCCTGGGTGCTGTGAGACATGTCTAAACAGATACACCTACAATGTGGGCTATTTTCTCTGTTTCTAGGTATGGAACGCCCCACCTTCCTAGCATTTTGTGTCCTGCAGGAAATCAGGTGTTAGCCTCACATAACCTGAAAAATTGGCAGTTTATGTTTCTATGGTTATCTATAGTTTACAAAGTGCTTTTCATGATGATCTCGTTTAGTCCTCAAAAGTCGAGCTGTGATGTAGTGCCTTTATTCCCTTTTTATGGATGCAGAAAGGGGGACACGTGAGGCTGGTGAGTGGTTCCAAGTCACGCAGCTAGACAGCAACAGAACCAGGACTAGAATCGTGGGTTTAGAGTTCTTGGGGGATGAGCCCCAGGAAGCTCTGTCAAGGGCTTTGTCATCGTGGGAATTTGTCCGACCACCCTGGGGTGCAGAGGGCAGAGGGGCAGGAAAACTGGCTTTTGTCCTTTATCCCAAGCCCACCCCCTGGGGAGCAGACTGACCCATGATCTGTCTCTGTTGAATGGCACTAAAACGACAAGCCCTTGTTCTGAATGACTTTACCTGGAGGTGATCTCTTCCGCTAGACTGACTGTGACATTAGAATGGACGAAACCCAGGACATTTCCCACCCGGAGCTCGATGGGAACTGGCAAGTGTCAGATTTGAAATTTCTCACTGCAACTCACAGGCTTCTGCTGATCTGGACTAGAACACTCCAGCCTGGAAACAGTCCAGAATTAAATGTTGACAACTAGCTCAGGGGATATGCATAAAATAACTATACCTCCAGTATGGGCAAGGGGCAAATCACCCAGCCACACTCCAAGACCTGCCTTCTGATCCTGGCCCTGCCGCGATTTTGTTTTGTGCCTCTAGACAGATGGCATATTCTCTCCAGAACTGAGGTTACATATATTTTTTTAAAGATTTTATTTATTTATTTGAGAGAGAATGAGTGAGAGAGAGCATGAAAGAGGAAAAGGTCAGAGGGAGAAGCAGACTCCCCAAGGAGCTGGGAGCCCAATGCGGAACTTGATCCTGGAAGTTCAGGATCATGACCTGAGTCGAAGGCAGTCTCTCAACCAACTGAGCCACGCAGGCGCCCCAGGTTACATATTTTTTTAAGTTCATTTATTTATTTAAGTTATGTATGTATGTAATCTCTGCATCCAATATGGGGCTCGAACTTGCAACTCTGAGATCAAGAGTCAGGTGCTAAGGCACCTGTGGGGCTCAGTTGGTTAAGTGTCTGACTTCAGCTCAGTTCATGATTTCAGGGTCCTGAGATTGAGACCCATATTGAGTCCTGCATCGGGCTTTGCACTTAGCGGGGAGTCTGCTTCTCCCTCTCCTTCTGCCCCTCCCCCAACTCATGCTCTCTCTCTCTCCCTCAAATAAATGAATAAAATCTTTAAAAAAGGAAAAAAAAAGGGGGGGGGGGTTGTGTGCTTCACCAACTGAGCCAGCCAGGTGCCCCTGAGCTTATGTATTTTTTTAAAAACTTAGTAAAAATTAGATGATCTCGAGGAAAGTAAATTTTGAAAAGCTCAAGGTGTGTCTACATAACTTAAGTCCATTTCTTTAAAGAAAAAAAGCTTATTCACATAACAAAAAAGGAATTGAGGGACACACATATATCAAAAAGTTTATAATCTCATAGATGAAATATAAAGACGTTGCTGAAAACAAGTGATTGATATCTGCTGCCTTGGTTCTTATGTAAGCCCTAGAGGACCTCATGCTTTGAAAGAATGGGTGTGAATAAGCGTGCCCCACCTGCAATCCTTCTGTGAGAGTCTGATGTAATGGAAAGAGGGCTGGAGTCTAACACGCCTGGTTTGAAATCCCAGCCCCATCACGGACCAGCTTTGTGACCTTGGGTGGGATCCCTGTTACTTCATCTGTAAAATGGGTACGTGGTGAGGAGTAGATCATTTCTGTGAGCTCTCTGGAGTGGCCCCGAGCTCACGGCAGGTGCTGGATGTGAGCTACTCTTTGTAACATGGGGCGGTGTAAGGTAAGCATTGCAGCGGAGCTACGAGGAAAGCAGAGAGAAATGTGAATATTTCATGTTTCAGGGCCAGACGCCTGGGGGGGTAGTGTTTAAGTAGGGCCTTCAAAGAGGGTCCCCAAGCTGGATGGGTGGAGGTGGGAAAGGGGAAAAACAAGACAAGGCAAGGAGGCAGGAAAATGCAATGAATATAGTTGAAGCTTTGAAGTGACAGAAAAAACATCAGAACTTTATCTCATGGAAAATGGGAAGCCTTTGGAGGCGCCGAGCTGAAGAGTGACAGGTTTAATAAGCTACACTTCTATCGGGCAAGTCGTGGAAGAAGTCACTAGTAGCTACAATCCAGGGAAAAGCAGGTACACACTCCAGAGATGGACTTGGAGCAGATGTCACCAAATTCTCCTATACAGATCCCACAGGGGGATGGCTGATGCACTCTGTGATACCAGTCTATGATAAGTCTCAGGAGAGAGAGAACAGGGTCATCTTGGGTAAGGCGGACCTGAAGACGAGATGACTCGGGATAGATCTCGAGAAGGATAATTCATGGAAGGATTTCTAGGTCTCACCGCTGTAGAGTTTAAATGGGTTAGTCATGGGCGCCTGGGTGGCTCAGTGGGTTAAGCCGCTGCCTTCGGCTCAGGTCATGATCTCAGGGTCCTGGGATCGAGTCCCCTATCGGACTCTCTGCTCGGCAGGGAGCCTGCTTCCCTCTCTCTCTCTCTCTGCCTGCCTCTCCATCTACTTGTGATTTCTCTCTGTCAAATAAATAAATAAAATCTTAAAAAAAAAAATTGGTTAGTCATGTAAGATCCTGAGTGTGGACCTACAAGCTGGAGTCTTCAGGGACCTGGGGTGACAAGGCCACTTTATTTTAATGAAAAAGTAGCGTCTTCGTTAGCCCTGAGTCACACTGATGTCGGATAACTGTCCCTGAGCACAGGAAAAGAAGGATGAGAGAGGAGAGGAAAAGAAAGGAATCGGGAAAGAGGAAAGAGAAGGAGAAGAGGGGAAGAGGCTGGAGAGAAGACACAGAAAGGAAGAAAGCAGGTAAGGTCACGGATAGGGAGGTGTTCCGCTTCCGGGGCCATGGACAGCCCTAGCCCTGGCGTTCCGCCCTGGCTCAAGTCAGCCACTTGAGCTGGCTGAGAGGAGGCGGGAGCCTGGAAGACTGTAGAGTCAGCTGCATCTTTTTGGCTGTAAATAATCAAACGGAAAAATGTTGGATGAGACTCCCCTGGCTCAGTCTGGAGGGAGGAGGTCTATTCATCAATCCGAGCTTTTTCACTTCTGGGGATTGTCACCCATGTCAGATCCATCTGGACATTTCTGCCTATTTTTTTTTTTTCCAAATGCCTTTGCCAGGAAGAATATTTAACATATTTAGATGTAAGAAACTAGGACATAGAGGCAAGAAATGGGGTATTAGCATCAGTTTCTCCCTTTTTTCACAAAGCCCACGTGTTCTGATGGGATCATTAGTTCCATTAAATAATTTGTTTTTCATTCATTCATTCATTCAACAACAATTTTTTTAAAAAAATGTATTTATAAAATGTATTTATTTTAGAGTGAGATCACAAGTGGGAAGAGGGACAAAGAGAGAGAATGTCGAGCAGATTCCCCCCATCCATGGAGCTAATCCAGGGCTCGACACGGGGCTAGATCCCGGGACCCTGAGATCAAGACCTGAGCCAAAGTCGATAGTTGGGTGCTTAAGCAACTGAACCACCCAGGCGCCCCTATTCCACAACTATTTAACAAGAGCTTTGTGCAAACCAGGCAGATTGTTACTGGTTGGGCATCCAGCAGGACCACCTATGCCATTAAGATGAGATCACACACTGATCGAAAGAACAACAGATATTGCAAGATTTTCCCCTAGTTATGCTGCTGGTAACAAAACAAAACAAAACAAAACAAAACACAACACAACACAGAGCTCATTCACCCTCATGAGTCCCACTTTGCAGCCTCTCTCTCTACCACCCTGCCTTTCCCCGTTTTCTCCTCCTACTGCTTGTTACTTTCTGCACTTAACAGGACTTCTGCTTGCAAGTAGCTGCTGGGTTAAATAAGCCCACTCCTTTAGCCGTCAGTCGTAAATCACAATGTCCCTTTTGGTTCCGTCCACTTCCTGTCTTTACCACTCGCTCGTTTCTAATGGCTGCCACTGATTAAGTCTTTCCCAGGGGTGGCGCCTTTTCTTTATTCATTTCATTATCTTTGGACCTCACGACAAAATCTTCAAAGAAAGGGAGACTCCTTCCTCGCCTAGAACAGAGCCAAGGTTGGGTTGTGGAACTTCATGGGTCTGACCTTCAAGAGAGGGCTCCTTCCCTGACAGGATGTGGCCTCCCCTGGCCTCCACCTGAGAGTTATTTCCCTCCCCCCTGCTCTTGTCCTTGCCAAGGACCAGAGAATTTCAATCAAGAGACCGTGCCCCTTGAATCTCTCTCTATTAATAAATGTTTGATTGATTCTAAATGAGCTGTCACTAGGCCTTGGAGTTAGGATCACAAGCAGCTCCATAAACAGATTGTAAAGTGACGGCCATGTGACCTGCTGTTACTGTGACAACAGCTGAGGAGGAAGAATATTTAATTATGGGGGGCGGGGAGCCCCGGCTGAGGAGCAGGGCTGGGCAGTTCTGCCCATATCAATACTGCAGGGTCAGGAAGCCAGACTTTATTCTGTTTCTCCAGGTCCTTTTTTATTTTTTAAATAAAATCTTAGCCCCAACTCCTCATGGTATTGAGAAAGAACACTGGTTTCGTTTCCCTGGTTTTCTTCGGAAATGCGAATGATAAAGTGTGAACTCCTATCACCTATGAAAACTTGTTGCCTGAGGATCTTGGCTCAGATCTGTAAGCACAAGGGACTGAAACACTTTTTCTGATGATTATCTTCAGGTTGCTTCCTTGAATTAAATTTCTGAAGCTTACTCACCATGGCATCTTACCTGTGTGGGGGTAGTCTCTACGTGCCACAGGGGAGAGGTCGACTCAGCTTTCCTAAGAAGGCAGCGTGAGAGCATGGTAGCTCCCTTGGGATATGACAGAGGAGTTCTTCTATTTACTAACTTGGTCAAAACATTTAATCTCTTCAAAGCTTTGCTTGCCTCACGTGTAAAGTGATGCTGATAATGTTATCTACCCCACAACCTTCTGGTATGTGTAAGAACAGAGCTATAGCACCAAGCGACAGCTAGCCCTCGGGGCACCTCCGTGTGAATCAGGAAAAGGCCTACTCTCTTGGCAGAGACCATCTTTCAGGAACACAGCCCATCAAGGTGAGGAATGAAAAGCAGGTGCCCCTCCCACGAGTGAACACAGCCCTGTGCAAGGGGGGAAGGTGGGTGAGGGACATCACAGGCTGACCTCAGCTCCCACTCGTGCTCTGGGCTGGGCATCCTCTACAGAACCCAACCCCTAACAGCAGCCAGCAGATCTATTTCCTGGCATCTTTTAGTTAGGATATATGAGCTGTGATTAGTATCATTTACCACATTTCATCTCTCAGATTTGTTAACTGTTGTCACTATTATTTACTGTACATTCATCAGTCCCTGGAGAAACAGTGCAGACTAAGAAGACCTAAGACTTCTCAGAAAAGGAACAAGAACCTGTTTGTATTCAGTTTCTGAGATGACTGCTGCCTTGGTGCTAAATACTTTGGGGCTGGTTTGGGGACAAGAGGGACGGGAGGGGGTGTGTTGCTACAAGGAGCTGGGGTCAATGAAACTTCCCTCTGGGACCATGTTCTCGAATACCCCACATCTGCTGGGGCCAGCTGGAAGAACTCGAGGTCTGTGGTCAGAAAAACTGGCTTCCACCTCTAATTCCTCTTTGTGTTTGCCCTGAGATCAAGGGACAGGCCTCCCACATTCTTAGTTTCCCCATTTAAAAATCTGGGCTATGATCTTTCTCCTATGTATGTTACAGGGCTTTGAGGCTCAACCGAGATCATTTATGAAAAGGCGCTGATTTCTGCAAGATACGATAAACGATGGAGATCGTCATTTCTCTTCTCCATGTATTTGTACATTTGCAGAGGCAAGGAAGAGGCTTTTGGCTTGCCTTACCTTTTCTTTCTTTATTTCTTTTTTCTTTTTTTTTTTTTAAATATTTTATTTATTTATTCGACAGACAGAGATCATAAGCGGGCAGAGAGGCAGGCAGAGAGAGGAGAGGTAAGCCGGCTCCCCACTGAGTGGAGAGCCCAACTCGGGGCTCGATCCCAGGACCCTGGGACCATGACCTGAGCCGAAGGCAGAGGCCTTAACTCACTGAGCTACCCAGTTTAATAGCCTTCTGTACGGATGTGGGCCCAGCTGGGTATTGAGTGCTCTCAAACATCACCAGCTGATTCTAGATGGACCCAGACAGTCAGGGCGCCTTGAGGTTGTCCCTTTAGCTTTGCAGATCATGCTCAGCTGCCTCTGATGGTGTATCCTGGCGCATCCTTTGCCATTGGCTAGTGGAGACCATACTTGCATTTTCTACTCTGCCCAAAGAGTCGTAGTTATTGCAACTTATGGTTCATTTGTCATATCGAACATCTAGATTGGATGCGAATTCCCAGAAACAACCTTAGGGGAAACCCTCACCTGAACGCTCAAACCCTCTTCCCACTTCTGCACCCCAGTATACTCATATGTTCACAAAGCTGAACCATCACTACCAAGCCCTCCAGGAAAAATAACAATTGAATTACAGAGAGTGGGAATGGAATAGCTCATCTCCATAAAGTCTGGCTGCGTCCAACACTGAGACGCCAAGAATCAATGACTTCATCTTTTTTTTTTTTTTTTTCCTGAAACAACTCCTCAGCTGTATGACTGGGCATGGCTCCCTTGGGAAAGTAAATAAATCAGGACGACAGTGGTGCCTGGGAGACGCTCAGATTTAGAGAATTCAGGATAGCTTCAACTCGGATTTGTCCTTCTTTTCCTTAATGGATGTTCTCTTTGTTTTTCATGGATTTTGTGCTGAATATTTCAGTTTTCCCAGAACAGCAGGAATAGTAGGAGGTGATTTTGTATTTTTAGAGGAAAATGGAAACCTGGGGAAAGATAGCAATTTGCCTTCGGCTCAGGTCATGATCCCAGGGTCCTGGGATCAAGCCCTGCATCAGGCTCTCTGCTCAGCAGGGAGCCTGCTTCCCCCTCTCTCTCTGCCTGCCTCTCT